>NW_010973123.1:4424316-4486623 GCF_000737465.1 Haliaeetus leucocephalus | reverse complement strand
CTCCTCTTCCTCCTCAGTCGGCGGGGACGGCAGCGCCCGGGCCCCCGACACCTCTCTCTTCGTGCCCGTGCCCCTGAAGCCCGTCGGCGACGCGGCCGAGGAAGACGTGGGCGCCGAGCTCACGCGGCCCCTCGACAAGGGTGAGCGCCGGCGGCCGTGAGGCGGCGGCGGCCGTTGGGCAGGGACCGCGGGGCGGCGGCGGCGGTGGCGGGAAGGGGCGGTGCGGGCCTTGCCCGCCCTCTTCCCGCCGGGGCCGGAGGCGTGCGGAGCTGGGTCCTCGTGAGGGCTGAGAGGAATTGGCGGGACCCGCCGGGCGGCCTCCCCAGCCCTGTGGGCCGGCGTCGTCTGGCCTCCCCGGCGGGGCCCGCCGCTCCCTTCGGGTTGTTTCCTGGGGGTTTCTCTCTTGAGAGCAGGGGGGTCTTGTCCTGCGGCTTCTCTGACCGACGTAGCTGCTGATGGCCGCGAAGGTGAAGAAGGGATAAAAGCTGTCGGGTGAGGTAATGCGACCGATAGTGAGGTTTTTACCAAGGCCCATTAGGCGTGCCCTATGGGGGGGGAAAAATCCGTTGGCCTAGTTCCTCTACTCCCTGTTTCGGCGCAGTCAGGATAAAGGTGCTTGGAGCGGGGACAGGTCCCACAGCTAAACTGAAATCTTGTGGCGTTCTGAATTCGTAACTGTATCTGAACTTAGAAGTCGTAGTTTTCTGAAATATTGATGTTATAGATAGAAGAGCATTGTCTGTGTGTGAATGTGCCTAGAGCAAAATCGGGCAGAGCATTCAGTATTTCCAGTTATTGGCCATCAGTGTTAGAAACTTAAGTTTAACTTTCAGTTAGAATAGTGTAGGTCTGTCCGTGTATTCTTGGGTTTGCGTATCTTAAAGTATGAGCAAGTAAGTGGTAAGGGTAGGTTTCTGCATATTAACTGGGAAAACTGTCAAGAACTATCTGCTTCAGTGCCCTCTGTTATGAGAGCTGCTGAGTACGTCAGAAGCAGATAGCAGTTTGAACTTCAGTCTTGAAGTAAAATAACATCTTTCTCGGTGTTTTATGTTTCTCTTTTATCTATCTGCTAGGTATATATCCTGTCATTTTACTTGACACATTAATTTTTTGACATTTAAGTAGAAACAGGAAAGAAACTCTGTTGTTGGCCTTTAAACGCTCTATGCTTCTGTTCTTTGATGCCTTTACATGTAATTAAATCTCAAGAACCATTGAGTGAGTTGTACCTGCTTTTTCAGTGTTTCCTTTTCTTTAATTGCAAACCGTACATCCTGTTCATTCTTCATTCGTGTTCAGTCTCCTGCTCAGGAGAGGTCTTATTTATCTAGCTGTGCCAGCACACTATCTTTAAAGATCTGATAAATAAAAACAAGTTCTTGATCCTTTTGATGTTTGGTGATCCCAAAGCATTGAAGGCGTAAATGGAAACTTTTTTCTTCATATGTTCTCCTAATTAAGTGTTCTAATGGCATATTATTTGTATTAACTCCAGGTATAGGAAGCATGGGAAAATTATCTTAAATTGTTCAGAGCCCTTGAGAAAAGAATACCTGTCCCTGGCAGCTAAAAAACCTAGCTACGAGGAAAAAATCCTGAACAGCTGTAATGCAAAAAAATCTGTGCTGTTTTCAGACCTCTCTTTGAGTGTTAGCTTACATTAGTAGTGCATTCCTCAGGTGCCAATAAATATGAATGGTGGCAGCTTACTTGTATGTTACTTGTCTCATTTATTAGGTTAGTGGTTATGTTGGATTCCTTCAAAGGTACAACTAAAATGCTCTGGGAAAATCAGATTCCATTTGGTCTCTGCTAACTTGTTGAGAGAGAACAGATTGGCTCAAATTCTTTATGTTCCCACAGGTGAAAATTAACTACTTCAAACAGCCTGAAGTTCTTTCACGTGCGACTTGCAAGGAGTACCAGCCAGGTGACCAGTATGGTGCTTGTCTGGCTGGTTGGCCTGTAGTGTTCTCTGTTACTGTCAGTAATTTTGTGTTTTGAAGCCCATCAATAATGTTAAAGAGGAAACTGAACGAGACCTTCCTTAGCAAATATCATCCATTCTTTTTTATGAAACAAATAGTCTTCCTCTGCTTGCCCAACCCCAGATTTTGACCACACACGGTATTATGTGTCTGGGTTTTTTTGATATTTTGAACAAAGATGCTCTGTCAGATTCTACTGTCAAATACTGAACTAGATTCAATAAATAAAGAGTTATATTTACAGGCTTTCTGATTACAGCTTGTGAAGAAACTCTGTTACTTATAGTGTGCATAATTCCAGTGTGAATCAGCTTGTTAGCTTGTTACTTGCTGAAGTGAGACAGTGATCATAGTTTTCATGCTAGTCAAACACTGTCAGTATGAAGCCTTTTTAGAAGCTTACTTTTGCAGAGCCAGTTTTGCAAAACCTTTATAACAAACCTGCTGCTTAATGGCCTGTAGTGGAATTCATTCATGGCTGCATCTGTTTTCTATGACTTCATAGCAAGTGGACCCTTATGAGTGGTGATACATGCTTCCAATTTTGGTGTATCAGGTAGGTTACATTTAGAAGAAGCTTTGCTTTTGAGCTTTCCTTACAGAAAGTATGGCTGAACATGTCTTTCTGTAGCCTTTCATTGCTTTTACATTAGTAATGTTTCTGATATATTTGTGTGGTGATGATGTCTTTGTTGTGAAAGGCCCAAATGCACAGTGTTATGGGAAACAATAGAACAATATGAAATTGCTGTATGATGGAATGATTTAAGATCTAAGTAGGTGTTTGCTAAACCCCTTGTGTGATTGCCTTATAAAACAAGCTAATTGTTGAGTGACTAGGTAACATGTGAGCACATTATAGTGAAATACCTAAGGAGCAGTTACATTAAAAAAAAAAAAAGAAAAGAAAAAAAAGAAACTGTGATGTAAACTCTAGATAGGAGGGTGAAAGGAAACAAGACATCTGCTCATGCATGTAGTATCAAAAGAAAGGAGTGTAAAGAGCAATGAGAGAAGATAGGAATGTTGTAAGGGTAGATGATCTGCTATCAGTACAGAGAAAGCAAGATTGGTACCTGGCTTCATGATCTTAAGTACCAGGCCTGAACGTTGCCAAGTCAGTGGGCAGCACAAATTAGGTTTGGTTTGACTGTGGGCCTTCTGGTATGGAGATGATCCATCATCCATTTTTAAATAAATGTATACAAAACCCTACTGTATGAAAGATCAGCACTTTGTGCCATATGGCTTCACAGAATCCTTGATACAGGTGTTGATTTGGAGCCCTAAAGCTCAGTCGTCATATTGAATTGTCAATTCTGTGGCTTCAATTGTCAGACCATGGGGCTGTGCTTACTGGTGAGAAGTGTAAGCTAGGAAAGGTCGCCAATTCATGAGTCAGAATAAGTGGATTAGTTAGATGCACAAGGTCACCTGGGCTGGACAACAGAAGCCTAATAGTTTTGGAGGAATTTTAAAATAAAGCAGTTCAACTGCCAGTGGTAGCATACAGGTGTACTGAAATGGACTGTTGTTGTCTCAGATGCAGGAAAATGACTGAAAAGTCTTACTGCAAATAAGGCTGAAACATCTAAATGAATCTGATACATTGGAGGCTAACAGCATAATTTCTGAACTTAACTGCAGAGTCAGGCCATCTTTTTACACAGAACCTTAAAAAAATGCTGCTGAGGAGTCAAAGTAATTGAGGAATAAGAGCTAAAATACTGTTCTAGATAGAGGAGATGGTAAAGAAAGGGAAATCTTAAAACAGGAGTGAATGGTAAAAAGGGTAATGGTAGAGGTGGGACACAGATGTCCTGAGGACGTTCCTTGATTGCAAGCTGTTGCTGTAGAAATAGTTAGTACTATGTGCAGTTAGATTAAGCTAATGTGGGCATGTCTATTTGGACTGCAATGCCAGCTTTGTTTTGTTTTGATATACCTTATTGTTAAGACAAGTATTTTGTGCTTAGGAAGGATCGTGACCTTGGATGTTGAGGGCTGCGATGGTCCCAATGTCATGTTGCCTTGGATAGTAACAAATGTTCTGGCATTGACCTTTTCATCTTGTTGTAAGGCCAGTAGGTTGTGAATTTAGCTGCATGGCCGATGATGTGTTGACTGTTGTAACTTTTTATGGAAGCTCTGAATAGAATTTAGCCCTGTGCTTTCTTTTAGTGCAGTTTTCCAATCTGTCTTTGATTTCCATGCCCTTAAACGTTTTCTGGTGAGAGTATGGATGCCTGTGTAGTAAATGTAAGCCTGCTGACAATCTTGTTAGTTATCTTTGTGAAAATTTCAGACTTCAAGTTAATCCATTAATAGACTGCTGTAACCATTCAAGGGGTATGGGATGTTGCTGCTGTTATTGTGCTTCGGGCTTTGCGTGCAGTTTGCCATATTCTTGTCACCTGATGATTTTCATTATGCAAAGTGGGCTGTCTGTATTCTAGAGTATAGTTTTTTAGAAAGAGAGGCAATCTTTCAATAATTTAAGGTTGATCTCATGGGAAGCTTTCCATGTCATGGCAGAGACTTCAAAGAGTTATGGAGTTAGTTACAGAGAGCAGAGCTTGGCAGTGTTGTGTTCAGTGATTTGGGCTGGCAAACCAGGGGTGTGCTGCATTATGTATCAGTCCTATGTTTTACAATATAGGGTTTGTAGACTTGAATTTTAAGAATAACATAAATTTATGAATAGGTGCTCATGATATTTGCTAGATTTTTGTGAATTTCTGATCTGCTATAGATGGAGAGGGGACACGTTTTTGCTATTGTGATTTAACTAACATTTAATGAACTAAATTCAGAGTGTACATTAGTAAATACAGTTTTGTTGCAACTCTGAACTTGCCTTTTAGGGGAGGGAAAGGATTCATTAATAACTTTATAACAAGAGATTTTATACAAACAAATCCAAGTAATTTGTGATATATATGAAGAAACTGTTAAGTTTTCTTCTCCTGTCCTTTATTTAACCTGAGAAATAGGAAGAATACTGCATCTGGTTTGCCTTATCTTTCTGGAGAGTGCCTTGGAAGCAGTGTGGAGCTCTCTCAGGATGTTTAGTAAAAGCTGTAACCAAGTAGTTTAAGCAGATTTACTTTTCACATTAAAACCTGCTGCTTCCTGATAGGTGCCAATAAAAAGCAAACATAAACCACCCCAAAACCTTAATTAGTTTGTTCCATAACACGTTGGCTGCAGGTTCCCACCTTTATGCTTTCCTATCAAGTACAGGGAGAGTGTGTCTCAAATACCAACCTCATCTTCATAGCAGTTCTTACTCTGCTGCAGTTTAAGATTGTCCTTTTCCACAATAGGCTCAATCACTGTTTGTGTTTAATTTAGGGAGAAATCATTTGAGTCTGTTCAGCATGGCAAAGATTCCCTCTCTCCAGAGTAAGGAGACTGTAAGCCATGATCTTTGGGCCAGGAGAATGCGATTTAATTTTGAGCAAATTAAAAAAAATGTTACTCTCTTTCTACAGGTGAAGTTCTAAAAAACTTAAATAAGTTCTACAAAAGAAAAGAAATCCAAAGACTAGGAGCAGAAAATGGATTAGATGGTAAGAAAATGTTTTAAGTTGTTTTTTTTTTAATGTGAAATCTGTTTTTATTCAGATATGATATTAGGTAAATCTGATCTTTTATGGGTCTCACAACACTGCTTGTTTATGTTGTCTCTGTCACTCGGTTCAAATAACCTTTATATTTGCTTGTAATACCTCATATTAAGGTATAGGTTTTTAAGGGACGACTACAATGTTTTGTTGGGTGTTTACAAATATGGTTTTGTGATCCCAGTCACATTCACTTTGTTCCTTTTTTTTTTTGTTTTGCAGCTCGCCTGTTTCACCAAGCATTTATAAGCTTTAGGAAGTATATCATAGAATCCAGTTCTGTGAGTGCTGATTTGCATATTATTCTCAATGATATATGCTGTGGTGCAGGCAAGTATCTGGAGTGCTTGTAAAATAAAATGTGCTTTTTTTTCTTATTTTCAACCTGTATGCTTACCTATGTACCTGTGTTCCCCCAATATCCTGTAAAAGAGGTTAACAATCACTGCTTCCCCATCAGAAATATTTGTGCCCATCCTATGGATTGTTCGCTCCTTAAATCTTCTGAAGTGGAAACAAAGGAGATGGAGGTCTTAGCAAGAAGCAGCCTGTCGTTTTATAGCACCTCTTCATTGCTGAAATGGAAACAGTACTGTTCCATTTATTCCCCTCTTAAAAATTCAGTAGTCACTAGGGGGCACTTTGAGAGCTTTCTCCTGACCAAGGTGCTTTAAGTACTTGGGAATACAGCACCGTGACTGTGTTCTGTTTCCGTGTGGCACTAATAGAAGTGAGTGTTGTTTGCTTGCTTAGTGCATCGTGTGTTGTAATCAAAGGCACTTAACTAAGAGGTGATGCCAGCTGGTAACAGCAGAAACAGCCTTCTCCACAGTTTGAGCTGCAGAGCTTTGGCATACTATGTGTGTTTTTAATGATGGTAATTTAAAGGTTACAGTGGCCATTAGTTTTGTCTTAAAATGTGAATGTGTAGATTTTAAATGTTTACTGTCATAGGAAATTTAACTAACGTCTTAGTTGTGCATAAAATCTTCCACATGGCTTCCTTACTTTCACTCCTTATTTACTTACATATTAGCATTGTTTACATATGCCTTAAAACTCACATATATAGGAATGTAAATGGGTTTTTATTGTGGCAGATTTGAATTTTTTTTAGTTGAGTTTTGCTTGTCCAAAAATGGTAATTGAAAATATTACCAGTTTTAAGTTCTTTAAATTTTTCACAATAATTTCAATTCATTAAATACTAATTCTCATTTAAAAAAACACAAACCAGCAAATAAAAAAGCACTGCTCTTTTTGTGTGTGTGTGTGTTTGATAATAACAGTTTTTTAGATCCAGATAGTTCTTTGAAATTCTATGAGAGCTGGACGGTTGGAGTGTGACCTGAAATTAGACCTTTAAGACCACATGTCTACTCTGCAAACGTTCAGAAGGGTGAACCTGGATGTCTCTTCTGAGTTGATTTTTCTATTTTTGTTTTCTCACCTAGGGACTGGAGACTCAGAATTTTGAACCAGCGCCCTAAGTCTTAGTAGCTTAGGGAAGCTGCACACTATTCTGTTTTTCTCTGTTTATTCATAAAAACATTTTAGAAGCTTTTATTTTATTTTGTTCCAGGGCAGCACATGGATTTAGGAAGAAAAAGCTAAATCTTCTTAGGACAGAAAAGCTATCTCTCATCCAGCTTTTCCATAGCTTCTCATTTTATTTAAAAGTTCTCTAGGCATATTGGCTAACCAGATTGAATATACTGAAATGAGATTTTTTTTTTTTCATACTATTGTATTTGTATTATGTTGCTTAATGAGTCTGTGTACTCATGTTAGTTTACCTTTCTGCCATTGAGATAATTATTGAACTTTGTAGAGAGCCAGAAGTTGAAAGAATTACATAAGTGTATGGTGGTAGTAGAAGAAATTTTTTTTTAAAGTTTGTGATGAAGATGCACACCTTCAGACAAGCATGCAAACTTTCTTAAAAGGGTTTGTCTTCTAGGTCATGTGGATGATCTCTTTCCATTTTTCCTGAGGCATGCAAAGCAGATCTTTCCAATGCTGGACTGTATGGATGATCTGCGCAAGATCAGTGATTTAAGATTGCCACCCAACTGGTCAGTGTGTTTAAGTGATTGCAGTGTTTTCTTTTCTTAGTGTCATAGAATTTCATAGTCTGTGGACTTAAGCTTTATGATGTATAATTGCACTATATTTTCAGTTCCATTTCTCTTTTTTTACAATAATTTGTGTCAGGAATGCTTATCTTTTTTACAAGATATATTGCAATCAATTAAAAGGAAAATAAGATTGTATCAGCTATGAAAGTTGCTGAGTTGGTGTTGCCTTTCCAGAAAGCTGTCTTCTGGCTGTGTCTGTTTGCGAGGCAGCACGCCAGAACATTAAAATGTTAATATACTGAAGGAGAGAGACCACAGTAATGAGAATTATTTTGAACACAATGTGTGAATTCCACTCTAAATCTTTGAAAGCATTGTATGATTTAGAAGATGAATGTATAAGACATAGTAACCTCTTTATACTGTCTCTATTTAAGAACTTGATCTTTCTGCTTTCAGATCAGATAAATGTTCAACAGATCTGCTTTTTTGTGTATGTTTTAGGTATCCAGATGCCAGGGCTATTCAGAGAAAGATAATATTCCATGCCGGTCCTACAAACAGTGGAAAAACCTACCATGCTATCCAGAGATTTTTGTCTGCAAAATCGGGAATATACTGTGGTCCACTAAAACTTCTGGCTCATGAGATCTTCCAAAAGAGTAATGATGCTGTCAGTATGTTGTATTACTTACCTATATCCTTAGTACTGGAACAGTCTCATGAATGCATGTTTGTAAAGTGCATAAGGTAGTCCATGAAGCAGTGTGCTCAAACGGGTGCCTTTGCTTTGCAGTAGTGTCAGCTCCTGTGAATACCAGTTGTGCATTTCTGCTTTAGGCATGCGGAATGCAACATCATTTTCCCAAATGGAACATCACTTTCCCCAAAGCACATGCTGCGCAATCATCCCTGTAACCTGCCTTCGTTTTCCTGTAATTTTTCCCTCCCTGAGTTTAGCCAGGTTCTACTATTAGCTTTTTCAGTGTGGAAACCGTGGCTTGTTTTGCCCATGACCTTTATTTTAGCTTGTACGCAAGAAATCACCATTGCTTAACTCCCCTCAGCTTTCTGCTTCAATGTTTAAAGAAATTTCACTCAACCATCTAATAAAAAGTTCTGCAGCTTCAGATGTGTTGAGTTGAAGAGCAGTGCCCTATATCAGGTCCCCAGAGGAAGCTTTCATTAGTACTTTTTTTAATTGCTTCCAGCATCTTTTTGAAGGCTGCTCACCAGTGTATTTCCAGCTGCACAGAACCACACCAGTTCTGAAGCATTACAGTAACACATCACATGTTAATGCAGCATGGTGTGTATGTACAGTAGTGTTTACCAAATGATCTTATGATTTCTCTTTTTTTGATAAGTCTATGATTTAGAATTTGTAATTCCTATTATTGGTTTATCAAAGCAACACATAAAGATTGGCTTGTCCTAGGAGGTATCTGTAACGTGTACCATGTAGTGAATGTGGATACCATATAGTGGTGTTCCTTGTTAGTAGAGTTACTGCACTTTTTTCCCCATGTGTTTAGTGTGTGTGAGGACTTTTCACTTGGCAGCTCATGGATCATACGTAGCCCTTGAGGTTTAAACAGGGCTTCGTGCATGGCTCTATAGGTGGCTGTAGATATGGAAGGAGCAGCCATCTGCCTGAGATTCAGTGAGTGTAGAGCTGACAGAGGGTGATGGCTCCTGCTGTCTCTCACAGCTAGTCCTCATGAACTCTTGCTGTGTGAGTATAAGGCAGCAGGTAAGACACCCAACAGGGCAATCACCAAATGAACTGGAGGAGGCTGGACCCTGCAAGGCTCCTTCACTTCTGGGCCTTGCTTTATGAGCCCCTTGTACTACAGCTTTTCTGACAGTTCTTTTGTTGTAGATGTGACAGCTCCGAAATGCTCAGAGGAAGGTGTAACCTGCAGGAGTAGGGGAGGACATCTAATTACAGATACTACCTTTTCCTTATACCCTTCAGTCCGATAGAACTTAAATGCAGGGCACAAGTCTCAAAAGACTGAGTAGTTATTTTTTGGATAGCTTCCACTATACTGTCTTAGAAGCTACTTTAAGAAACTGATTTTTTTCCGGTTTGGAAAGAGGATTCTCTTATATTAAAGAAACTTAACATGAGTTTTCTGAATTCCTTTAGAAAGTGCCATGTGACTTGGTGACAGGAGAAGAGCGTGTGTATGCCAATGAAGATGCCAGGCAAGCTCCTCATGTTGCTTGTACCATTGAGATGTGCAGCACTAATACACCGTGTATGTATACATAATTGTTTCAGTCATATCTATGGTATCTTTATATGTATTATTGCTTGGACTCTGACGTAGCTGAGCTATTCCTTTTCAGTCTTATTTGAACAATTTCTGAACTGTTAGAGCAGTTAAAAAAATTTGGATCCTCTCAGAATAGCTTTTTGGTGGTAGAGGATTAACTTAATTTGAGTAACCTTTTTTAGAAAGCCTTCAAGTTCCTTCCTGTGTTGTATTGCTGTTCTAGATGGTCTTTCTTGGTGCATTGTATTTTTATTTTTCTTTTTTGTTTTAAGATGAAGTTGCAGTGATTGATGAAATTCAGATGATCAGAGATCCCGCCAGAGGGTGGGCTTGGACAAGAGCCCTTCTAGGTAAGCTTGTTTGTGTTGACAATGAACTAGTTTAATGTGACTATAAATGGCACATTAAATTCGAGCTTAGCAGTCAGTATATTCATAAGTGGTTACAATATGTGATGCAAAATAAAAGCAAGTATTGTTTCTTCACATGCCTTCTCACAGCAAGTGAGAGAGATGCTCTGCCTCAAAGGATATTGTCTGTATGGCCACAAGTTACCTGTCATGTTTTACTTAATGTTTTAAAAAAATTTTATTTTCTGAGTTATATGGATGCCTCTTTTAGTTTTAATTCCTTGGATAATACGTAGTCTTTATGGTGTTGCACTGTGCTGTCCTTTTACATTGATTATTTTCTAGAAGTATGCTTTTTTTGTTCAATTAAAACAACACAATTTTTCAGAGATTTTGTTATGAAGAGATACTGTTAAATGTATGCCAACATGGCGAACATTAAATATTTTGTAGTGTTAACTTCAAGTGGCTCATTTATAGAGCTGCATTGCTATGTTAAATTCTTAGAAGGATGCTTCTTCTGATAATTTTAGAATTTTCAAGAGGAACTCTTGAAACTTACTTTTCCTCAGATTTTGAACAGAAGTTTGGCATCTAATTCCCCCCCTCACCCCCCTTTCCCTTCACTGTTTTTGATGCTAAGTTTAACAGGATGATTTGTCGCACTTCCCCTACTTACTATTTCTTTCCCTTTTTTCTATTCTGACTACATTAGAGACGTATTCATAATTTTAGAAGGTCATGCAGAAAACAAAGCTCTTCAGTTCTGCTGTGGTTTGGGAGTTAGTAAAACAGTGGTAAATAAAACTCAAAGCTTTGCTCCATTTGTTCAGTGGTTGAGGGTACCTCTTGTTTTGGCTGAGAGGGTGCAACAAGGTATTAGCAGCTCTGGTTATCATACTATTGGATTTCCAAGGATCATTTGCTGATATGAGATCAAGAGCAGCTCTAAGGAAGTAGTGTATTGTGGGAGAGGCTTTAGGTACTGATTTGGGGTGTTGAAGGAAGTGAAATACAGTCCTCATTGATGTGTTTAGCATGCAAAATGTAATTTTGGGGTAACTTAAAAGTCAGCTAACACTACTGTTGTCTATAAATATGTAACATTTTGCATTTTATTTCATTGGATCTTGTTCAGGACTCTGTGCGGAAGAAATCCATGTTTGTGGAGAAGCTGCTGCTATTGACTTGGTGACAGAGCTCATGTACACTACAGGGGAAGAAGTTGAAGTAAGCTTTTTAATTCTGTAAAGTTATGGACAGAACATCAGGTTTTTCTTGCTGGAAAACAGGCAAAAATTTAGAGTCTTTTGGGGGTATCACTGATCAAAGTTATTCTTGCAGGAGTTCATGTTAAAATGTTTCTCAAATCCTGTAAACCAAAGGAGATGTTGGTTTTTTTTTTTTTTTAAATAGTGGTATTGTTTTGCTTAAAGAAGATAAGTGCTGTTGTGGTTTAACCCCAGCTGGCAACTAAGCACCACGCAGCCACTTACTCACCTCCCTCACAGTGGGATGGGGAGAGAATCAGAAGTGTAGAAGTGAGAAAACTCGTGGGCTGAGATGAAGACAGTTTAATAGGTAAAGCAAAAGCCATGCATGCAAGCGAAACAAAACAAGGAATTCATTCACTACTTCCCATCAGCAGGCAGGTGTTCAGCCATCTCCAGGAAAGCAGGGCACCATCACACAAAGTGGTTATTTGGGAAGACAAAATGCCATCACTCCAAACTCCCCCCCCCCTTCCTCCTTCTTCCTCCAGCTGTATGCACTCAGCGTGACATTGTATGGTCTGGAATATCCCTTTGGCCCGTCAAGGTCAGCTGTCCCAGCTGTATCTCCTCCCAACTTCTTGTGCACCCCCAGCCTACTCGCTGGTGGGGCTGTGTGAGAAGTAGAAAAGGCCTTGATGTTCTTTAGGCACTGCTCAGCAATAATGTAAACATCCTTGTCTTATCAACACTGTTTTCAGCACAAATCCAAAACATAGCCTCATGCCAGTTACTATGAAGAAAATTAACTCTATCCCAGCCAAAACCAGCACAGTGCTTTGCTGAGTTCCCCTCAGGGAATGCTACAGCTGTTTAGGCACTTTCTTTACAGTTCTGTTCTTCCTGGAGGGCACAGTGCCCTCAAGTTTGCTGAGGTTACTGAATCTGTTGATAGTTATTCTCTGTATGATGAGGAAAGGAGTTAAAAGAGCTAACACCTCCAGAAGAAAGTGATTGAAAGATCTCTGAAACCCAACTTTACTGTCATAAATACTTTTTATTTATGATTTCTTTGTGAAGAGTATTTAAAAACATAAAATTTGGTCCTAAGCAAGTCGAGCCTGCATGATTTCATGGTGAACTAGCTGTAGCTTTATATATCTGTGCGTGGTGGGGCATGTAATTCTGAAAGGGGACCAGTTTACAGCATTCAGATGACTGAGTGAAAACAGACTCTCAATTCTTGATAGAACTGCTACATAGCCTGTATATTTATTTTCTGGAATCTAGTTTACATGTAAAAATATATAGTTCTTCTGTTTCTTGAAAAGGCCATGTAGTTCTCAGCTTGGGAAGTGCTGCAAGTATGCAAGTGCATAAGGTGTATGTCACATTCTCCCAGTAATTATCCCTT
Source organism: Haliaeetus leucocephalus (assembly GCF_000737465.1). Classification (NCBI taxonomy): domain Eukaryota; kingdom Metazoa; phylum Chordata; class Aves; order Accipitriformes; family Accipitridae; genus Haliaeetus; species Haliaeetus leucocephalus. Next base: position 4,473,671 of record NW_010973123.1, on the reverse strand, counting down.
CAGGTCTGTGAGATGTCCCTCAGTGTTACAATTGTGGTAATAACCATGCTGGCTGATGTTCCACAGGAATTTTTCATTTAAAAACATCTGTGACAACTCATTTGATTCTAGGTCCGAAACTACAAGAGACTCACTCCTCTTACTGTGCTGGATTATGCCTTAGAATCTTTAGATAACCTCCGTCCTGGGGACTGCATCGTCTGTTTCAGTAAGAATGACATTTATTCTGTCAGTCGACAGATTGAAGCCAGAGGATTAGAATGTGCTGTCATATATGGCAGTCTGCCACCAGGTAAAGCACTCTTATTTTTAAGGGAGTGTTCTGCTTCTTGCTGCTTTCTAAGAAAAACTTTTAAAATGAAGCAGTACAAGTTTTCCTAGTTTTGCATTTCTATATAGTTAGAGAAGTAATCAACTTCTGTTGACTGGTGTTTTAATCTTGGATTAGACCTTTATTATGTACTTAATATTGATCTTTGGATAGATATGATTAAATGAGGTCTATCCACAGCTCTGGGAATGATTTAAATCCCTTCTGCCCCCTTTCCCCAACAACGGCCAAATACCAATCAAATACCAATTTTTTTCTTTTTTTTCCCTCAGCCTAGTATAAAGGCATCGGTCTTAGTGATACATTGTCTTTGTTTTGTAAGAAGAGTTTGCTATGTGAAGTGTTCTGTCATTCTGTTTTAGGAACAAAACTTGAACAGGCAAAGAAATTCAATAATCCTGATGATCCATGCAAAATTTTAGTTGCTACAGATGCAATTGGAATGGGACTCAATTTGTAAGTACTTGGAGCAGGTTATGGTATGAATTTTTTTTTTCCCCGGGTGTGATACCTGCATTAATTTCCTCACTTGTTTCTCCCCAGTTTGACTAATTTGGCTAGGTGTCTGCTATGTCTAGATAACACAGGACATATATTTTAATTCTGAAGTAGTGATCAATTTGATTGGGTAGAACTAAGCTTTAATTTTAAAACTGATTCTAAGAATTAAATGGCTCACTTGGCCTAATTCTGTGTGATAGTAGGCACTGTTAAGATCCTTTCGATTCACTGGAGTCAGATGTGCTAGGTTGTCAAGAGTATCAGTTGCTTACATTTCTGAAGTGCAGAGCAAGTTCAGTCCGGTTTCAGATGTATTTTGTTGCTGAAGGTGATGCAATCACATTGCTATAAACTACCAAGGCAGATGGTGATGAATGGATTGGGACCCTATTAGAACACAATTAATGTGTGTAGGGATGATAATTTTCCTGCAACTAACCAGTGTGTGTCCATAAGTAGTATCTGTGGTCCCTTAATTTATAGAGGAGAAAAAAACTCAAAAAAACCCCCTCAAAAAAAAAAAAAGGCTTTAATTCTTCTGTACTAGGTTGTATATTGGAAATAATTTGCAAAAAAAGATCCCTCTCTGTTTTTTTTTCCAATATTTCAGGTGTATAAGAAGAATAATTTTTAACTCTATAGTAAAGCCAACTATTAATGAGAAGGGAGAAAAGGAAATAGACTCCATTACAACCTCTCAGGCTCTACAAATCGCAGGCAGAGCTGGGCGTTATGGCTCATCCTTCAAACAAGGAGAAGTCACTACAATGCATCGTGATGACCTCATGCAGCTGAAGGAAATTTTGAGTGAGCCTGTGCGCCCTGTGAAGGTGAGAGAGACTCAGTTTGTACAGATGTGCTCTGGAGCTGTTTTACTATGTTCTGGTCCCAAATTATTTTTCATTGTGTCTGTTTACAAGTTAGTAATAAAAATGGATTGTGTCATGCCGGAGTGACTTTGAATATATGTCCCATTTGGAGGCTTGCAATATTTCATTTATATTAAAGCTGCTCATTTAAGAATTAAAAGCTCAAACACAAAAGTTCTTATGTTCTAGGTAAGTGTGCTAAATAAACTGGACTCTGTAGGGTGCTTTGGTTTCTTGCATTTTGTCTTTGTAGATTTTGTTTCTGATGCACTAACTTAAGAACAATATTGAGAACTAATGGAAATTTTTGTCTTTATTTTCCCTTTAGGCAGCTGGCCTACATCCTACTCCTGAGCAGATAGAAATGTTTGCTTATCATCTTCCTGACGCCACTCTATCTAATCTAATTGTAAGAATGATCAAAATATTAGTTTCTGATTTAAAAATTAAGCATCACTTATAGCCACTGCTTTTGTACAAACATGCACTTTGGGAATTTAACAGACAGCCTTGTGTGTATCTTCTATCAGTTAGTTTCTTCTCTCTACCACAGCAGTGACTGCAAAACAGAATGCTCAACTTTTCTGTGTTATAATAAACTTGAAAGCTGTTGAAGTGTGTAAATATGTTTACATGTGTTGAAGAGTGTGCAACAACCTTTTCATTTCACCTTTCCTGTATTTTAAATGTAGACTTTTTGGTCTGAGGCTGAAAATATTAGAGATTGAAATTTTGATAAATACACGTAAAAATTCCTGGGAAACTGGGCTGGTCATGTCAGAGTTCTGTACATCGGAGAGCTACCTGATTTTCTCCTGGTTCTGTGAACTTTATGGTAAACCAGTGTCTGCTTAACTTTGAGAAAACAGATTTTTTGGCATCTACTTGATCTCATCATTAGCTGGTTAGCAGAATTTTTGGAAGTGCTTAAACCTTTCAAAGTAGAAATTAAGCTTCCAATGCTGTATTTAAAAATAGTATCATGGTTTTTAGTACACTGGGAGATTCTTAGCAGCTTTCATGGATTTAAATGCCTATTATTGTTCTCTGCTGATGTGCTGTTATGTAGCAAAATAGTATGATTTCTAAATTCGACGTAAAGGATTATACTTGGACACCTTCTGGAAGACTTAAGCTGGTAGGGTAACAGCACATCTTTGAAATTTTACTGTTGAGAATTTTTGGGCTAGCATAGAAGTATTAAGATTAAAAACCCATGTTATTCTTGATCTCCTAAGTATTCAGTCACATACTTAATTAAGAAGCTCAGTGTTTCTTTAAAGATCTTTTAAAAAATCTTTCAAAGATTTACATTAGAGAAATAATGTTGGGGCCCCATAAAAATTCACCCTGCAATGTGCAGTGGCATCTCCTGTTTCTCCAAACCTTCGATATGTTTCAGGTATTCTTTGAAGTTGTCTATTGCAATACTGTATTTATCTTGTGATTTCTTTCTTCCTAAAATAGATCTGTTCCTGACATTGGGCTAAAAATACCTCAATTATTGAATTTTATGCTGTAAAGTTAGCTTTTTGGGTCATGCTAAGTGACAAACTTGGAACGAGTTCTAAACATAGTAGTAACTTGTTCCTGTGATGGTGTTCTTTGTAACTAAAATGTACGCTGCCAGAACACTGTATTTGTTACTTATGAGACTAATTGAAATAGCTTAAATAAAGCATAGTGCATTATGTCTTCTTCTCTGATTCTGTGTTAGAGAATTTAATGAAAATCCTATTATAAAAGAGTAGAGGGAACTGCCCTGCCCCTTTTAACTGTTCTTTCAGTATAACTGGTCTTTGAAAGACTAAATCATATTTTGGTTTGGTAATATGAAGTTTAACAACCCTCTCCTGTAATAACATCCTCTTCATTTGATTATATTTTCACAGGATATTTTTGTGAGTCTCTCACAAGTTGATGGGCTTTACTTTGTCTGCAATATTGATGACTTTAAATTTCTAGCAGATATGATTCAGCACATTCCACTAAATTTGCGATCACGATATGTCTTCTGCACTGCACCCTTGAACAGAAAAGAGCCTTTTGTGTGTACCACATTGTTGAAGGTCAGTTATTTTTTTTCCTCCAAAAACTGTGGTATTTATACTGGAGCAGGCAGGTCTTGGTGCATTGAGACTGTATCTATTGGCTATATTTATTGTGGGTTTTGTCATTAGATCATTTGAGAGCGTTCTTAAAGTGCTCACAGGTAGTAATATAAAATAGCTGGAGATATATATATATATATTTTTTTTTAAATTGCATTCTTCACCATTTTTATTGGCCAAAGCTTTTAACTTCTGAGAACCGATTCTCTTTTTGTGGTGTAAATTAACGTTTGGAGAGCTTTTCTGCTGTTTGCCTCAGAGAATTCTGCTGCTTGCCTTGCAGGTGATCTTTGAACTGCGAGAGATCAGAATTGTGTTACGTAGTCGCTTGTGCACTGTCAAGCTTTGCACTACGATGTGTCTAAAAGTAGTCCTTAAAAACCAAGATACCACTGCTTCAGGGTGTTAGCTTGTCAACAAAAGAAAAGAATGTGGGATTAAGTGTCATTGCTGATGTTATAATAACAGTTACATAGAATTAAAACCCCAGAAAATACAGTGCTGTTAGTTGTTCTCAGAATTACGTTGTTTCACTTTTCAGGCCTGGATGAACCCTGTTCCACTGTGCCCCTGGAGTGATTATTTTGAGGAATTTGTAGTCAGCTGATTTCAGTTTTTCAGGATTAATAATTTTGTTTGGGACTGTTACTTTGCTAGACAGTATCGCCTTTGTCCCCTTTTAGAGACTGTGTTAAACATTTTTAATAAAACAGTGTAAAAAGGAAGCTGATATGGTGCCCTCATGTCACAGATATTGGAGTGCTTTTCAAAAATGGCTAATAATCTTTAAAAATTGAATGATTTATTTAAAGAGTTGGGAAAAAAAATGTGCCTCACTAAGAAAATGCTGAGCATTCAGATCTCCAGTAATGAAGGTGCAGAGGGGGCATAATGTGATCTTGGAGGGAGGTAGGCTGTTGTGAATCCTGGTGAATTTAAGCCCCATTCCTTGGCAGAAAAACCCAACTTCTGGTATCAGCCAGTTAGGAAGTAGTTATTCCAAGTCATCAATGCTCCTGAAAATTTTAAATTTAAATCTTATTTGGCTTGTGTTTCTGTTAGTAAAAGAGCTGAGATGTCTAGGTTTCGGAAGGGCTGATTTCTAGTGCAGATTAATCTGGGTGGTGAATAGTGTGTTTCCTAAGTCAGGGAACACATTTAACATTTTCTCAACCTTGGAGATTCTGAAACAAGATAATTAACAGAATAGGAGCAGGAGAAGAAAAAAAGACAAAGTCCATCTGCTTTGCTAGATGAAATCATATGCCTTCAGCGTTACGCTTTTCTGGATAGCTCTATGCTTTTGTTGCTTAACTCTGTGCATGGCCCGTGGACAAATTGTGTTAATGAGGCCCTGGAAAGGAGAGGTGACTCCTGTGTTGAGTAATTAAGTAAAAGAATGTATGGCATTTGGGCTGTGTAAAACAAAGCAGGTATATTCCAGAATATGTTGTGTATACAGACTCAAGGGAATTTAACTCATTTGGGATTTCTTCTTTCCTGACTAATTGAGGACTTCAATGAATCTGCTTGTTTTTCAGTTTGCAAGACAGTTCAGTAGAAATGAGCCTCTGACATTTGACTGGCTCTGTCGGCACATCAAATGGCCATTAGCTGCTCCAAAGAACATCAAAGAACTTGTACACCTTGAAGCTGTTCATGATGTTTTTGACCTCTATCTGTGGTTAAGGTATTGCCTTTGTACTTGAAAATTATTTTTATGTTTTCCTAATATTTATGACTTACAGTCCTAGAAAAGCAATGTCTTCAAGCCCGTGTGTATGTGGTGCAGTATGGGCTCCTTTGGCCCTTTAGAGTATCTTGACAAATGCCAATGTAGCTGTCTTATGGGAGCAAGTCATGGGTTCTGCAGAGAACAGTTTGTGACTGAGAACGAAAGTTAGAAACAAAGTGGTCCTGGACTGGAGCAGCTGAAATGCCACTTAAAATGCAGTGGCTTTCCCATGCAACATGTAATAAATTTCTTTTTTTTTTTTTTACTTTACATAGTATGTATCTCATTTTTGTCCCAGTCAGCACTCCTTTAGTGAAAAGGTTTAACTGTGTGTTGTTTTGCCTCTCTTCAGTTACCGCTTCATGGATATGTTCCCTGATGCTGTCCTTGTAAGGGATATTCAGAAAAAACTAGACGACATTATACAAGTTGGTGTCTGCAACATCACGAAGCTGATCCGAGCTTCTGCAGCTGCTCCTGGCACAGCAGAAGTTGTGTCAGAAGACTTTCCTCTTTCAAGGACTAAGAGGGATACCAGGGCGGTTTCAGACCATCATGGTGCAAAATCCACAGAGGCATTCTCTATTCCAGTGGAGGTTCTGGGAGAAAGAAGAGCAAAGAACTCGAAAGCCTATTGGTCTGCTGTGAGGCAGGAGGATATGAAAAGCCACAGACGTGGATCTCTTGCCAACAGATTGCTGCGTGAAGGACTTCTAACACAAGAAATGCTGAGACAGCTGGAGAGTGAGTGGCAGGATCAGCACAGGAATGGTAGATATGGCCTTGGTTCAAAAAGAGATGATCAGAATAGTTCAAAGGAAACGGGGAGAAAAAAAAAATAGAACCATGTCCTAATTCTGTTTAGTTTTTAATCATAAAATAAAATACTATTTTAATAACTTCTTTGGCATTTCATGTTTACACTGCTGCAGCTCCTTGATGTTTTTCCTTCTCCTGTGACCAGTTATGTGAAACACTCGGAGAAATGGACTCTTAAAATCTCAGAGGCCATAAGTTTGCTTTTACCAGTCAGCCGTACACTTTTTCAGTCATGGCGTTCAGTGTAAGTGTATGATCTACTGCTATGTGAAAATCTGAACTTGATGTCTTCTTGCAAGATATCCTTACATCATTAATAAACATAAGATATTTCACTAGTAATGAATTAGCTACTCATTCCATCCCTTCACAAATGGCAGAGTTTAACAGATAACGAACAAGTAATGAACAACCTGTCAGGAAATTGGGTCAGAATGGTGATAGGAGTCATGGGCCTCTAACCTTTGTGTCCTTTGAAAATGTGGAAGGAGGCGATAAGCATTTGTGTAATGCCCTGGGGAATGATGAAATTCTGGCCACAGGAATTTTTGAGTAAATTCCAATTCTGTCATCTGAGGGGTAATTACTGAAACAAAGCAAAAATCTGTCCTTGCTCTTTAAATTGTATTCTTTCTCCTAGGAAAATCTCATCACACCGATTCAGGCAAAGTTTGGGGGGAGGAAAAAAAAAAGTTGGATTATGATTTTTGGGTGGAAGGAGATGTTAGAGGCATAGGTATAATTTATTTACTTTAGAGAAATCCAGATGTCTCTCCTTGACTGTTACAATTCAGTTTCATACAAATTATTTAGTTCTGTTGCACTTCATAAATGATTTTTTGCTTCACATGCCAGTTAGTTTGTGATATCTGAATTCTGAGAGGAGACATAAAATATTTTACTTAAGCTCACATAACAGCTTATAGTTTAAGTAACAGCTTGTGGGTTGATATTTGTGCCAGTTGTATTTCCACATACCTATTTTATCGTGGCTTTCAAACTGGAAAAGTTAGGTGCTTACCACCTGGAGGAAGGTTTAATTTGTTGGAACTAAGTTCTCAGGAAAAGGAGGGGTTTTTTCCTGATGCGGTGTCACTAAATAATGTTTAAGGCAGTGCACAACCAGGCTATGCCTCTTTCATACACATGCAGATGCTCTGTCCTTTGTTTTTAGTGTGAGCAGCTTTTAGGTATGCTTTTGAGCTCCCAGTAGGGATACTGGAGAGTGGAAAGAATCAGATGCTGAAACTGCTATGTATTCACGGAAATGGGTTTCAGCGCTAGGACATGTTGCTGGGGCTGCCTGAGGGAGAGTAATGCTGCAGCAGCCATGTTTCTGGGGTTGGCTATATAGAAATCTGCAGATCCTGCTTGTGTTAATGTTGGGATGCTTGTAAAAGCTAGGTTGAGTTTCACTGTATCAAATACCTGACTTTCTAAAATGATCAACAACAAACTTGTGCAGCTTGAAAATTTGCTCTGAATCCCCTTTGCTTCCTCCTAGTGTCAATCCTTTAAGCTGCTGTTCAGAAACAAGTCTGCAGCAGATTGAGTGATGTTTTTAACAGCTGTTTTCAGTGTATTTCATGTACTGTTTTTCCATTATTTACTAAAAAGCAAGCAGTGCGTGAATGTTTCTAGTCCACATGATCTCCTGCTGATTTCAGTACCAGACTGGTGGGGAGGGAAGGTTTTAGGTCCTTCCCCTGCAAAGCCCCATCTTTCTTAGCTCCCCCCAAAAAACCAAGCAGCTATGCATGTGTGGCAATGGCCATGTGAATGTTGTGAATTTTCTGCTTTGGGGATGAGTAATTCTGCTTTGCTTTCCCAGAGTCCTGACAGCCTCTGCTTAACAGCAACATGACTTGCACAGAATGCAAGCTTGCAATTAACCCTTACAAATGTATTCCATTTGATACTATTCAGATAACTTGTGTGATGTGGATTATGTGATTGAGTGGTATCAGTTGCCTCCTTGTGTTCTTTGCACTTGACAGACTCAAAGGGAAGTTGTAGTTGCTCAAGGCTGCAGACCGGTTTTGACAGCATGCATTTGCCCACTAAGCTCTTGGACTGCAAACTCCTTGCTGTATCTGCAAACTGCTGTTTAAAACCACAGTTGTGCAAGGACGACTCCTGTTTTCTCTCCCCCTGCACATGTGGGATTGGGTTGCAGGAGGCCCACATTGCTACTGTACTTTGCTTCCAGTCTGTTTGGATAAATTGATCCTTTAATTGTATGCTAAGCTGCATACTAGTGCATATTTTTGAGCAAGGAAAGAGTGGTTGGGACTTGAGGGTATAAGCCAGCCTTGTGTTTGAGCAGCAGGCCTTGCAATAAGGAAGCTAAATGACTATAAGCATTCTTTTTTGTATTTTGCTGAGATTAGCACTTGGCTTAACTCATTGCTTGTTTCCATAGAGACTCCATAGTAACAGTTTTAAGAGCTCTGAAGTTTATTCAGGCGTTTCCAGGCTGACTTTTTATGAAAGTTTTCTTTTCTTCTGAGCTAATGGTGTGGCTGTCATTGACTCCCATTAGAATGGCTGCCAAATTGGTCCCCATGTGGTACAATCCGGACTGGTGTGGTGCAAAGCTATGCCAGCTGCATATTTTTAACGTGCCCTGTGCAAGCAAGTCCCTGGGGGAGGATTGAGTGGCCTCTTGCTCTTCTTCATGGGGCTGTGCCAAAAGTTTATAAACAACATTGTTCACTTGATTGGGGAATCACATTCGCAAAACTTTATTTCAGGTGTTCAGATTTCCAGATTAATTTCAGGCATTCAAGTTACAGCTGTTGAGAAGTTTCTTGTATTTCACAATTTAATTTTTTTGCATTTATTTGTTATGTTTCAAAAGTAAAATGGTGATTGTAACAGCACCACTTGGTAAAAGCCTTCTCTTAAGCCAATGTGCTCTTTTCTGTCTGTGCTGTCTCCATCTCTTCTAAGTAGTGTCTATCCATGGAGTGGATTTTCTAGTCAGTCCCTGCAGGTGTTCTGCCTTATTTTGCAGCCTGATGTTGCCCTAGGAGGGCTGTATGCAGGACAAATGTGGGGACCCCTTTCTGTTCTGAGTTTTGATGAACTTGGGGGACTATAATAGGGAGCAAAGCTGCTGTTACTGGGAGGGGAAATGTGTTCTAAGGGTTGGTCTTGGAACCATAAGCTATAATGAAGAAGGATTTCTCCTGATGACTCACCTGTAGCCTTGTCCACTCTCTCCTTGTTAACCTGGGTGCCAACCTCAGCCACCAGTGTTGCCACTGCCTCTGATACCTCTCACCAAAGATGCATTTCTGCAGCAATAAAATGCTTATTAATAGGGTATTTCTTTCTGGAGGTAACTGGTGAATGTTTAGCTGATGTACTCAGACGTTTATCTGAATTTCCCCATAGTAGCTGTGAGCTCCTTTTCTCTGCAGGCCTTTGGCTGCAAGGCTGTGGGCGGTGGATGGGCTACGTGAGCACCAGCCTCTTCCGGATTCTCCATTGTGCCTTGAGGCAGGGCTTGGAGGGAGAACTGCAGGAGAAGAAAGTAGAGAGGGGTTTTATAACTCTGAAGTCTTGTTGGCCATTGCAAAGGGGGAAGGGAGGGTTTGTGACTAATTTTTATTGGGTGCAGCTCTAACAAAGGGAAAAAACAACATTGCCTCAAGCCTCCAAGCTGCATGCAGTTGGAGCTGGTCTGTTCACTTGGTCCTAGATTGTTTCCCCTGTACTGGCCAGAATACGTACAAAATGTCTGTAATATATCTGGGTGTTGGGCCCTTAGTACATTGAACTGCCGTCTGCATGGATATGAGATAATGTCTTGTCTTTTCTTGCACAACAGCCTGCCTGAAGCTAGGATGCACCAGGGATGAGCGAACAAGTTACGCAGTGATTCTGACATGTCAGGTATTTAACAGAGTTTGCTGCCAGTTCAGTAACGTTTAGATCTTTGAGACCCTTTTCCAGTGGCATCTGTTAGAGAAAGAAAGAAAAGAGAGAATGAAAAATAAATCTACTGTATTACAGACACAATGAGCTCTGGATCAAAGTGGGATGGAGCTTGAAAGGTGATGTTTTCAATTTTGCTGGCCAGAGGGGTTGTGACTCGGATGGCATGGGTAAACAATGAGGAAAGAGACAGTCCCTCTGGGAGTCAGTGTCTGACTTAACAAGCCAGCAGTTATTAAAAGATGAATACAGGAGAAGTGAACCGTGCTTTCTGGCTGGTAGCATGGCTTTTTTCTTCTTTCTTTTCTCCCTTTCTCTTGAAGATCAAAGGCCTAATTTTAGAACAAGCCCTATTTATGGACTGTTCAGCCACTCTGTCTGCTTTACTCTTGTTCTAGAATAGTGGAAAATAAATAGAGCTGGCGGGATCTCCCAGTGTCCAGAGCTCAACCCTGATGCAAGGCAGGAAGGAAAAAAAAAAAAAGAAGAAGAAAAAGACCTCAACCTTTCTGTGTAATTTGTCTCTGCAGAGAGAGTTCCCTTCCCCTCCCTCAGCTCTTTCAGCCTTTCCCTGTGATCAGAGGCTGAAAAAATGTAACCTGTGACTGCTCCTGATGTTCAGCAGAGCTATCTCCTTCTGATCTATGCCTTCTTGACATGCTGTAGCTGCTAGGACTGGGCAGGGTCCTCTTCCTGAGACTGGAGCTGAGTACGGAGTTGAGTGTTGTTTTGTGTGTCTGTGGATTATAGTCCTGTTCATACAGCCCAGCATGATGATCAGTTGTACTTTTTTTGCAATAGCATGAGATTGTTTGGTCCACTTTAGGCTATAAATTGATATAGCCGGAGATCCTTTTCTGCTAACTGGCTGCTTTTGCCCCACTCTGGATCTGTGTAGACAATTTTCTACTTCTGCTCAGTAGTTCTTTGTGTTTCCTCCCATTACTTGGCACCCCCCCTTCTATCTCCCTCTTTTCTCCCTGCCCTGAGGCTGTTTTTCTGATTTATCAAAATAATTTTTAATTGTAATCTTGTTCTGCAAAATTTTGGGTGGTAATTGTTTGCCAGCGCAGTAGATGTGCTCAGTTCCAGCTGAAACACTGAACAGCAATTGGGGGGAAACACACCAAGTGTAGGTGTAGTTTGAGAGTGAGCCTCTTAATTACTCCATGACAATGCAGCCTTTTTTCTTCTTTTTTCTTTTTTGTTTCTCTCCTTTGTGTCAAAATTTCACCCAGTTTCCTTTGGGTGATGTTTCTGTAGTCCATATCACTTGATACAATGACAGATCCTGGAAACACCTGTGTATTCAGAACGAACCTTTGAGAGTAATAGTTAAAGGCTGTGTCAAATTCAGCTCTGATGGTGCCGCTCCTGCTGTAAGCACTCTGTGCTGCCAGTTAAAGGCATTTATCAAGTGGGGCAGTCTGATATCAAGACTGTTGGGTGCCAGGTAAATCTGCCCCCCTCCCCACGTTTTGCAATACAGAGGCTCTGCATTGGTCTGAAACTTTGCCTTCAGGAGGGGTGAACGGAGAATGATACGTACAAAATCTCTCTGCTGGAAATTGCGCAAGAGGTATTTTGGCTGGGGGCAGGGGTCTGTGTGTCTCTTCGCTCCTTTACACGGCTGAAGCTTAATTGGAAAAAAGCCGCAGATAAGGGTGCACTGTGTGGAACTAGAGCAGGGTTAATTCATGCAGAAGAGCTTGTCTCGCAAGTGGGAGCGCTGAGCAGAGGGAAGAAACCTCCTAAAATCCTCTCTAACTTTCCAGATTCCCTGCAGCACTTTGTCGCATGCTGTGCTGGTGGGAGCTTGTCAGCCCCCCGGGAGTGAAGCGGGGCGAAGCAGGGCAGGCTGCGTAGCAACTACATTGCGAAGTGGTAACAATTCCCAAGTGGGGCAGTGACAAAATCAGTTTTTCTCCCCTTCAGCTTGGCAGCTCTCCAGGTGCCTGCTCTGGCACAAAGAAGTGGGTAGGGGGGGGGGGGGGGGCTTTGGGGTGTGGGGGGGGGGGGGTGTGATACAAAGAGACAGAAGTTTAATCATTGAACCAATCACACTGGATGGATTTATTTCTGGACTCAATTTCCCAGGAACTCCACTATCTCACCCTGGGGGAAATGCCTCAGCTGAAGTTTCTCTAGCTCCAGTTTCGTGAATAAAGACCTGTCGCTTTGGAGTTACTCACAGCAGCTCTGTCACTACTGACTCATCCATCCGCTTCAAGAAAATGTTTGCCGTCCACTTGCTAGCTTTCCATTTCACAAAGCTAAAAGAGGATCAAATAAAAAAGGTAAGATGCAGCGTTAGCTGATTCCTGTTTTGAGAACTGTGTTACTCAGATACTGTGGGGTCTGCAGTATGTAATGCAGACTAGATAATGGCGTTATCTACTAAAGCCATACAGCCAAATGGGGTAAGAAGTATTTGTACCCTAAACCATCTGACAAGTGTGAAAATAGGTCTGGTTAGTGCTTTTCCCTGCACAGTTAGAAGTTCTCTTCCAGTAATGGAGCAAGTATCTTCAGTAAGGAAAAGTGGTGCTTAAACTTTATCTGGCATGGTGTGGTATAGTCCAGAGGGCAGAAGGGAACCTCTTGCTGAATCGCTTTGCAAGTGTAGCATGACGGATGGGATTTCTAAAGCTGAGTAGGAATCAGAGTCACTCACGTTGTAGCAGCGGTAGGGAAAACTCCTGGGGTCTTCGGGCCAGGTCTTCCGGGACTCAAGAGACAGTTCCAACTAGTGTTGGTGTGGGAGAAGTGCCTATGCCTCCTCTTTGCTTGTCCAAACCTGGCAGATCACTCTGATGTTTATAGATGCAACCTTTAATTTCAGTCAGAAAAGCTCAAGGTGGCCCAGATCTGAAGCCATCAGTACTGGGAGTGAGCTGCCTAATGGTTGCTCTTCCCTAATCTACTTTCATGGCCATGCTGTAATGGGTTTTTGGCTTTCCATCATAAGACCACGTGGGACCTGTAAACTTCTTGGGTCAGAGATCCTCTGGTTTCTAGACATGTCCCCTGCGGGTCCTCTGTTCTCCTGGCGTCTCTGTTGAGTGTTTACTGGTGGCCATTGCTGCCAGGCTCAGTCCTCTTGTTTTGCAGCCAGCTGGAGGCAGGGCTGTCTGCAGACGCTTGACAGTGTTGGAAGATCCAAGGTCCCAGTGGGTAGATCCGCCTGTACCGCTGAGCTCATCAGCAAATCAAGCAACACTGGGTTGTCTTCTCTGTGCCCTTGCTTAAACATGGGGTTGCTTGTTCTTAGGGGGGCTTCTTTCGCTAATTCTACCTTGGAGAAGTGTTCCAAGAGAGGTCCTGGTGTCTCAACATTCAAATGTCTCTGACTCTGTCTCTGTCATAGCCCTTTTATATCCAGGGTTTAATATGATCAGAAGGGGGCCCCGATGCCCTTTCCTTGTGTGAGGATCTGAGCTAGGATCTCATCTAGACAGCACCATTTCTTCTTACTTTTTACTAAGAAAGGGAGAGACCCTGTGGAGCAGTGCTCACGTGGAGTGGGCTCTTCAGAGAAACATCCAGAATGTAGTTGAAGGAGGACTTCCCTGAAGTGAGGACAGTGGAGAGGAGGGGGCAGAGGGATTCTGGCAAAGCCATTTAAAAAATTAAATCTTTCTGCTAGGTGCAAACTAGCCCTGCCTGAAGGCAAATAAACCATATGCTCTTTAGAGTTCTCTTTTAAGAGGCTCAGGGTAGGAGCAGAGTTGATTTCTCCCTAGTTAGAAAGAAGGAATGCCTTCCCACCTCTGCCTCTCCAGGCTTATTTGCTCTCTGGTGGCAAGAACAAGAGCCTCCCTGCCATGAAAAGAGTGCTGTTCCCATAACTGAGGCTAGACACTTAAAAACAAGGACTGTCCTTGTGCAGTGGGAGGGAGGCAGCAAGACAGAGTTTGGTGTTGCACGGCCCAGCCATTCCTGTGTTTACAAGCAAATGGTATGCGAGCAGGCCCTTGCTCTGGTTGTAAATCAGACTAGAGAGTCAGCAAGCTTTCCTGGGCTCTGCCTTATCTAGTTCCTTGGAGAGGACTGTCTCCTCCTATGGTTGTAGGTAAACAGGATGGGGAATGCAATTTCTGTGTGGAGCAGGGAGATAGTGTGTGTTCTCTGCAAACAGACGTGGTCATTTTTATTACTGTTTAGATTTTTTTCCACAGGGACTTCTGTCACAAGGTTATTTGGGTCTGTGTGAGAGTGTATGAGTGCTGTATGTCTCCAGTCATTGTATTTTCTTTTTTTTTCTTTTTTTTTTCCTGGTATGCCCCAAAAAGCAGGGCTGGTGCTTGAGCTGAGATGGTGGATCCTACACAGTGATGGGGCTCCAAAAAGCCTTGGAGGAAATCAAGTGCTTGTGCAAACGAGGGCTGCAAAGAAAGATCTAAATAATGGCCTTTTCAAGGCACAGCTGTATTCAAGGGCAGCTGCTTCTCCTTGCCAATTGCATCTTGTAGTTTAAGACTTTGTCCTCTGTGTGTGTCTGTTTTGCTGTTAGGTAAGTGCTCGAGTTACTTTCAGGGTCCTGGCTCTTTCAGGTGGGTCATTGCTGACCATCGGTTTAAAATGGGACTGTGAATAGGTAATTAGTTTGTGCCTCATTAATATAGGTGGCCAGTCCAAATTGCAGAAGAGGCCAATTTATCTGCAGCCTGCATTGTCCTCTATTTAAAAAATGCTACCTTTTAAATCCTGCCTTGTTGCCAGCGGGACTTGTTTTGTGCATGTTCTTCCAAACCTCCAGACGTGCCTATGTAAATGGGCCCGATGAAGTGCTCTGAACAGATAAAGCAGCATAATGATCTAGCCCGTGGTACAAGAGCTGAACGTCTGTACTAGCAAAGCGTTGGAAGCTGTCCCACCTCTCTCGCCTGCCCACCACCTCTGGCCCTGAGTCTCATGTCATGGGGAGTAGGGATGTTAACATGGATTACCCTCCAGGGGATATCCGGCTGTTGGAGCACAGAATTATTATGCCTGTATCATGTTTGTTCATGCAGCACCAAAGTCTGGCTTCCCAGTGGAAAAGCATTTGGATGTTGACAGATTCTTATTTTGCTATATAGATCCTTTGTTGTATCCAGCTATGTAGTTTCTAGGCCACCTTACTTACAGCTGTGTATCCAGCCCTGCAGGTAAATGTCAGTTCAAGCAATATGTGGTCCTGAAGAACAAAACCTTAAGTTTTGTTCTGATGAAGCTGTAGAGAAACACTGATTAGCTTCTCTACCAGTTCATCTGAATGAGTGTCTGCTACTTCATAGATATTTAAAGTCAACTGGCTTTTATTTTGATGTATGCTGTGAGTTATAGACCCTTAAGAAAGGATATTGATTGCACCCAAAAATGTGTTTTAAATGTAATCCTAGAATTACAAGAGAATGGAGGGCAAGCTAGAGTGAGAAAAAGGCTTTGAGCTCCAGCCTGGCATGCCAACAAAGCTAATTGTCTGTGGAGTGAAGCAGTAGCTGAATAGATGTTTTCAGGTTGTGGCTGACACGCTTGGGTACTGATGGCATTTTCTGGACCTGACCAGAGAGGTCAAATTCTCACCAGTTTGAGATACTTTAGAGTTCTAGTTCATTACATGTATAGGAGGAGACGGTGGTGTAAAAACAACTTGTCAGGGTCTCAAGCAAGTCTCATGGGCTTATGTACGTTGTAAGTTACTGAGCCATCAGAAAAGATGGCTAACTTTTTGACAGTAATTCACCAAGGCTGCATTAAATGTTTTCAAAACAAAGTTTTTATAGGAGTAAATGTTCTGATGATGTCATGGAGCTTGCTTGCACTGACAATCATGGGAATTTAGGTGCTGAGGTAAAAAAATGAAATGAACTTGTAGAATCAGAGAGGTGGGGTTTGCGTAGGTGGTGTGCTCACCTTCAGTTTGTTACATATGTGAAAGGAATTAATTTGTCTCCTTAGGATCTGTTTAGCCTCATGTCCATCAAGTGGGTGGGAACGAGCATAGTAATTCTTGTCCAACATAATGCAGAGGTGCTGCTGGAACTGGAGTTCAAGATTTTCAGATCCTTCGTGCCAAACTGCACCCCTCATGGTTAGAAAACTAGTGCAAGTGGCCAGGAAGTTCTGGCATTTTCTCTGCTTGCAGAGATAAAGGAAGCCTCCGCAGTTCACATAGGAGCATGTAGTGTGAAACCAGTGCTCATCCCAGGCAGCTCCTGAGCACCGAGGAGCCTGCATGTCTGCCGAGTAACACCTTTCATCTTTCCAGGTTGACAGGTACCTGTATCACATGCGCCTCTCTGATGATGTCTTGCTGGATGTGATGGCTCGCTTCCAGGCTGAGATGGTGAAGGGCCTGGGGAGAGACACAAACCCCACAGCAACAGTAAAAATGCTGCCATCATTTGTGCGCTCGCTTCCCGATGGCTCAGGTGAGTTCCCCCTGCTCCGTCACAGCAGTGCCGTTTTAGGAAGACGATGCCAGTACTCAAGGACAGCACAGCAAAGACACAGGGCAGCCAGTGGCTTCTGGTTACTGCCTATCTCATGTCGAGAAAGCAGGTGTGTATTGAGGAGGCAACACCTTGGGGGAGTGCTGGCAGAGAGTTTTTTCCCTGCACCAGGTGGATTTTGACCTAGTGCTGCTTGTTTGAGGAAAGGACCTAGTAAGTGCTCAGAAAACAGCCTCTTTCGTCTGCAAATGTGGCTGTACCTAGCGCAGGCCTTGCTGCAGGAGCTGTGGCTGGACACGGCAAGGGCAGCCTCTACAGCTCAGACCCTGCAGTGCAGCGTGCTGCAGGTGTGGGGATGTGGGCAATGCTGTGGCCCTGGCGTTCATCCAGCCACAGGGAAGGCAGGATGCTGCAGTGAAACCCCTCAAATTGCAAAGCGGCAGCAACGTTTCGTTACCAGAGCTGTGATCTCTTCTCGGCTTCTGACAGCAAACTCTGCAGTGCTTTCTCTATTGTCCCAAAAAGTGATCCCCTCCTGCCCTTCCTTGCCTTCTGCATTGTGAAAATCTGCTTCTGGGTGAGGTCTACCAGGAAACAGCCTGCTCTGCTTCTGCAGCTGGATCCTTGTTTCCAGTTGTCCCTGAGACTTAGAGAGGGAGAAAGTGGTGTCCTCTGGGAGGATGCGAGGTGAGGTAGGATCTAAAAGCCTGTCTTGTCTGGAGAAGTATGCACATCCAAAATAACTCTCCTGGCTCAGCTGGCTCCCAGCAGTGCATGCTGACAGAAAATCAGGTTTTCCCAGATTTAACCAAGTCTATGAATTTGTGCAGGATTCTGTGTCTGACCTAGGTCAGGACTCGGTGTGTAACAGCTGTGCAGAAAACTTAAGAGAAATATTTGCTTTGAACCTCATTGCCACAGGACTTTATTCCCTCTGAAGGTAATTTTCCTACAGTTAAATGATAAATAGCGGCTTTAACGGCATAAACGGAGTATTTGGAGGCTAGTCCCTTAAAATGAGGGATGTCTGAGAGAAATTATATGCAATCCCCTCAAAATGCCTGGCTGGAACTGGGCACTCTTCCTTTTGCTGCTACCTTCATTAAAGAAAAAGAAATATTAGCCTAACTGTTGCTGTCTCAGTGACCATCACTGGTCCTGAGGTCTCACACGGCACTGACCTGGTCCTGAAATAGCAGGGAGCCCTTGAGGTCAGGAGACTTGGAAAATTGCATGTAGTGTCATTGCTGTTGCAAGACTTCATGTTTCTCAAGGCCAACTTTGGACAATGCACTCCTAGCCTGCATGACCTTTCTGCTGTGTCAAGGATGTGCTGCAGATTCAAGTTGGGCTATGTCTTATTGACACGCTGCCTATTTTAGGTATCGCATTGATTTTTCTGTTTTTGCTCTCTTGCAAAATCCTTATTGTTTATTTTGTTTCCAGACAAAACTTCTGGCAGGTTTAAACACCTCAAACTGGGCTGGATTTTCCCATTTGCAGTAGCAACAAACTTTCAGATTTTTCAGTGCCCTCAGTGTTGCCACATGAAATGACCCATATGGAGCATCATCAGTTTTTAATCATTTTGGGATTAATGGTCGACTAATGTCACAGTTTACTGAGTAACCCAGTTTGCCTCCTCACCTTTGTGATATCTGACCACGGTATTACAGGTAGAATTTCCTGCTTCCTTTCCTTTCAGGGCCAGATTTGATAAAATTTAGTCACGTGTTTGGACAGTGGAACAAAGATCACGCAAGGCTGTGCACATACCACTGCATTTTTCTTTTGGGAAGGGCCTTCTCCTGTGCGTGGGATAGATAATTGTTTATTGTAGCACTGAGGCCAAACTGTCCTTCTGTCTGAGGTGTTTGAGCTAAGAGTGCTGCGGACTGAGAAGCAGAATGGTACTTCTGCAGAAACACTTAAAGGCATTTGGAAATGATTGTATTGGTTGACTTTGGGTGACAAATTAGTCTTGCCCCACTTGGAAGTTGACTTCTGCAGTAGGGCCAAGTCTTAACATGTGACTCCAAATCCTGCATCCTTTACTGCATCCTTTACTCTTAAGCTCCCATTTCCCCACGTTTCAGGTGTACGGTTTTGCAGCCCCTGTGTGCTCTGGTTGGCTTTGCAGTTGCTTTGGGCCTCTTGCTGAGAAGCTTATCCCTCTGCAGCTTGAAAACGTGCTGCTGTGGAAGGAGCAGGGTGGGCAAAACCAGACTGCTAAATAAAAATGAAATTAGCTGCCACATAGCAAGCTAACAGGAGGGACCTGATCCCCTTGCTCAGGTTGCCAGCTCTCAGCCTTCCTTGTGATGCTCCCAGGCCCATAGGATAAGGACCTGCTGTGATGGGGCAGGAAAGCCTGTGGCCGCGGTGAGGCAGGGGCCCTGGGCTGTGGCCTTCAGCATGGCATCTGGGCCATCCTTCTCAGCCATCACCCGTGACGGTTGCCCGCTTTTGTTGCAGAGAAGGGTGACTTCCTTGCTGTTGACCTGGGTGGCTCCCAGTTTCGTGCCCACCAGGTGAAGGTGTTTGATGATGGGAAGCAGAGCAGCCAGCTGGAGAGCAAGTTTTACCCCACACCCAAGGAGGTCATACAGGGTAACGGAGCTGAGGTAGGGCACGCAGCGTTTTCTGTGGTGGTGCTGTGCTTGGGCGCACGCCTGCCGGACACAGCCTGACTCTGTCCTCTCCTTTCTTATGCAGCTCTTTGATTACGTTGCTGACTGTCTGTTAGACTTCATGGAGACCAAAAACCTGAAGCATAAGAAGTTACCTCTTGGCTTTACATTTTCTTTTCCTTGCAAACAGAACAAATTGGAAGAGGTAAGATGCAAAAAGAAATATTATTGGCAAGCCTAGCTCCCTGCAGAACCCAGAGAAGCTATTGCATGGGAGTGTTACCCTGTGGCCTTTTTGTGGGGTCATGTTTACATAGCTCTCTGAAGAAGGCATGGATGACCATTAACATTAACTAGACCTGACTACCATTCAAACACTCGTTTCCGATCTCAAAGCAACATGATCTTTAAGCTAAAGCTATTCTTTTGGTTAATCAGTATCCAGTTCCATAGTAACCACGTGCCCTTGTGTTAAGACTGTTAGACTAAAACACATAATTTGTGTCCTGAGGCATGTTTCTTTTTTAATCACTCTCATTCAATTTGTTTTTTTACAGTTGATTCTAAATAGGAAAGACCTGTAGCCGAGCTGTTTGAGAGGCCACATGGGGAAATGAAGGGCTGGTTGCAATTATTTTGTGGCCTGTGCTTTGGGTCCCAGTCCTGCACATGCTTTTTGCTTAATGCTATTAGTTTGTGATGAGCATCAGTAAAGCCACACATGCTTTAAACAAAGCACAGGGAGAAGCATTTGCAGGATTGGGACTTTATTACTATACCTCTTCAGTTGTATTTGTACTGACAGGCACCTCAAGGTGAGATGTTCTGCTGTGACTTATTTTGGCCCGCATTTTAATGTGTGGAGAGACATATAGTGGGCTTCTCCACAGACTTTGGTCTTGGTTTTCTTTGTGGCTGCTTTGTGTGCTAAAGTTGGAGCTTTGGGTCACTGGACTGTTACTTTGCAGGGGGTTCTTCTTGCCTGGACGAAACACTTCAAGGTCCGAGGAGTTCAGGACACAGATGTGGTCAGCTCTCTGCGCAAGGCCCTCCAGAAGCATAAGGCAAGTTTTATACCTGCAGGAGGTGAACCTGAGCAGCCCCAGATTGTCCTCCTGGGAGATCAGCTTTTGGTGTGGGGGTTGTTTTGGGTGTTGTCAGACATCCTTCAAGGGCAGCCAGTAACAAATGTCCAGCACGACTGTATGTCTAGTAGATCTGTCTCTCCCTTGGAGCTGAAGCCGTGGAAAGGGATTTGCAGCTGCAACTCAGGCTGCCCCAGGTCAGTCTAACAGTGATGGCAACTGCACACTGATAAACGGGGCTGGCCGTGACAGTGGACACCAGTATGGCCCTACTGTCTGTCTGAGCTAAAGGCAGTCTGTTGTGAACTCATTTGGCAAGATGTGGATACACGCTGCGTTTTGTAGCCTGGCTTGTGGGATGAAGGTTGGGAGCGGGAAGCTATCATCTCAAATTAGCATGCCTAACTCTACCAGGGCTTGCCCGTCCACTTCAATCTGTGGCACGGAGTGAGTGATTGTAATGTTTAAGGTTAGCAGTAAGACATGATTAAATCTGCCCTTGGACCAGTGTATACCTACCTTTTGAATAACATTATTTTTTAATATTTTGGAAAGCCTTGTTTTTCATGTTCGGTGCTATTGGTAACGCCATCTAAGAAACACAAAGCATCTTTTCATGCCTTGACATCTTTGTAGTAAAGAGGAAATTCTTCTGTTTTCTCACGTGGTTTTATCATCCAGCCTTGATTTTTCGTTCACTTCTTTCTCTGCATCAGTCTTGCTGTATTTAGCAGGAGCAAAGGATCTGAGACTTCCTGCGTGAAGTCTGGCCCCCTGCTAATGTTGGCATCTGAGTTAAAAGAATCCTTTGATAACTTTGATTTTACTTTATCAAACTACCTCAGTGGGAAAGGAAAACTGCACACCTTTGATGGAAAGGCTTTTTACTTGAGTGTGATGTTTGTGCACGGCCTTGTGTTGAATAGCTGCATTTATGTATGTATATTTTCTGTCCTGTTTGGTGGGATCTGCTCAGGTGGTAGGACGTTATCCTATCATGCAGCCCATAAGGACAGATACACGGGTGCTAGCATATCACAAAATTCAAACCAGTACCATGTTGCTTTTCTGTCAAACGAGGTTGGACTGGGGAGAAACAAATCCTGCAAGCAAAGGTCCTGGCTGGCCAAGCACTTGAGAGTTCAGAGATGTTTCTTACTTTACAGGGTTGTGAGCATTGTGTTATTAAAAGAAAGTAGTGTGTCTTTCAACTGAAGAGCTTGCCTGAACCAGGCCTTCAAAGTACGACCCAGGGAGTATGTCTGCATGCTGTTGCTTTAACACACAGGAGGCTTTCTAAGCTTTTTTTTTTTTCTGTTAATCACCCACCCTTATGCTATTAGGACATAGATGTTAATGTTTTGGCACTGGTCAATGACACCGTGGGAACCATGATGACTTGTGGATATGATGACCAGCGCTGTGAAGTTGGACTTATAATTGGTAATTTTTTCTGTTCGCTAAGTAGTTTTTTTTTTTTCCTCTCATTTGTTTAATCCTAACAAATCTGGAGTAGAAGGGAGTGTCTCAGTACAGGAAAGAGCAGGAAGAAAATGGAAAAAACAATGGTCAGATTTTCAAGCCTGGCTGCCTTGTGTAAAGCAGCTGGTTTTATGCTGATCACATTGCCATCAAATACCACAGTCCCCATTTTGTCTGGGTTCAGTTGTGACCAGCATACTAAACTTTTCTGCTGACTGTATAGAAAAGTACTGTCTGTCTGTCCAGAGAAAGCTGAATTCCTCTCACGTCTGGTAGTTAGGATCAGCTACTCTTTCTACAATGTCTCCACTTCATGCACTGTGATGGCTTTTTCAAGGCACATAGAAGTACGTTTGAAAAAGAAAAAATGTTTTTAAACAAGTGAAGCCTTAGATTAATTTCCAAAATTTTTTCGCTCACTGTGAAATGATTATTTAGCAAGTGCAGGTGACTTGGTATTAGCATCCTGTACCACAGGGTTATGTATTTATATTTTCTTCCAAAGACAATACACTGACTTATTCCTAAACATGTGGACTTAACACAAACGAAAAGCAAACCTGGAGCAAACAGGTAATTTATCTGCACTGTCTCCAATGTGCACAGGGACTGGCACCAACGCATGCTACATGGAGGAAATGAGGCACATCGATCTGGTGGAAGGTGATGAAGGGAGGATGTGCATTAACACAGAGTGGGGTGCCTTTGGAGATGACGGTGCTTTGGATGACCTCCGCACAGAGTTTGATCGGGAGCTTGATCTGGGATCTCTCAATCCTGGAAAACAATTGTAAGTGATTCCCTGGCTGATTTGCCTAGGCAGTTGGAGTTCTCTGAGCATGTTTCCAGTGTATGCCAGGAGCCCCAGTGGAACAGGAATCGGGTTAAGTGAACCTGAGTTGACTTGATCCTGGTCCTGTCCTATCCAGACCTTTCCCTTCTGGGAAGGGTGGATACCTTTCATACCTCCCTGCCTCACAGGCCAAGGGATTGCTGCTGCAGTTGCTATTGTGTTGTTAAAAATAGGTGGTTGCTCTTGTATGATGCTGTGGAGGGGTGAAGAGAGGAGGAAGGTAAACAAAGGGCATATTTAAAGCCTGGTTCATGAAAACTGCTTCTACTGGCTGAGCTGCTCACAAATCTTTTGAAAATTCTCTTTAATCACTCACTTATCTTGAGGGGCTGTTTGCTGGGTCCCAGGACCTCAGGATGGCATCCCATCTACAGCTTGGCTCCCAAACCCCTTTTGTACATGCTTAAATTGGTCAACCTGCATGAGAATACAAGATGCTCATACTCAAGCTTTTTATAGCTCTGACTGGCTGGTGAACACCTGTAATCCTTCCTGTGCATCATTCCAGGTTTGAGAAGATGATCAGCAGCCTGTATTTGGGGGAACTTGTAAGGCTCATTCTGCTAAAAATGACAAAGGAAGGTCTACTCTTCAATGGGAAAGTGTCAACAGCTCTTCTTACCAAGGGCAAGATTGAAATGAAACATGTGTCTGCAATGGAAAAGTAAGAACCTGCAGTGTGCTGTTTGAGAGTGGCTGTTTGTCTTTCACAAGCACAGCAATGATAATGAATGTGTAATTATAATCTGTAAGTACTAGGAGCAATCCTGAATTGTTCAACTTGATTTTGCTTTTGCCTAGGAGAAAAGTTGATCTTTCTGTAAGTAGGAATTGATGGGAAATAAAGTTTTAGCAAAGTACCACAGTAGCAAATGTATTGTTAACCATCACAGATGCAGATTGTCTAAATAACCTCTTTGGAGACCTGAGTACGTGGGACGATTATTGCAGTTTTCAGCTTCTGTGATGTGGAAGTACTGGGTTTGTGGAGATGTAGTACAGACTCCAGATCAGCTAACGGATGACTACATGGAAAACTGACAGATTCTGGTGTTTTGAAGAGGAATCCTGGTCCTCATTGTTACTCCAGGAATAATTTTCTTTTTTGTATTGGGCGAAGCTGTACATCTATTCCTGTGCTCTCCCTCTATGGACTAAATATTTCATCCTGTTCTCTTCTTGGCTAGCTAATTGGTATGTCTCACCAAAGACTGAACCCCAGGAAGCAGCCTCTTAAAAGTCTGGTCTCTCCTCCGGGTACTTTTGGGAATAGTGCGGGAAAGACATTACTGGTTTATGGGAACCAATTATGATGCTGCCTGATAGGTTGTGCCGTGGTCTTCTCTCATTTCTTTTTTGAGCCAACATGCAGATATTGATTTACGTGTTGCCTTAATATCCTTGCATTAGATGATGTGTTCTTTTATTTTGGGGTAGATATAAGGAAGGTCTGAGCAACACAAAAGAGATCCTTACAGAGCTGAACCTGTTTCCCTCTGAAGAGGACTGCATTGCTGTTCAGCATGTCTGCACCATTGTTTCCTTCCGCTCAGCCAATCTCTGTGCTGCCGCCTTAGCAGCCATACTGACCCGACTGAGAGAGAATAAAAAACTGTTAAGGATGCGAACCACTGTTGGAATTGATGGGGGACTCTATAAAACCCATCCCCAGTAAGTAACTAAACAGGATTTGGTAGTCGCTGGCCGCACATTGATGTTGCAAAGAGTCTCCATCTGCATATATGTGTGGCTTTTCAGAGAACCGCTGGTTTTGCTGAAGGCTTGGGGTGAGATTTGGTGGAGTATGGAGGATCAGGCTGGCTTAGTTATTGCAAAGCTGTCTCAGGAGCTTTAGAACTTGGGGTGGAGTGGAAACAACGTGAGACATGGGATAATGGTGTCTGGGGAAGAGTAGTTGATTCATCAAGTGACTTCTGGGCTACCAGGGCATTTGCAGTTCAGTGTGGGTTTTTTCTTTTCTTTCTTTCTTCCCTCACCCCCATTTTTGAACCTGTGCTTTCCCAAACTGGAAACTTTCCTAAGCGTTCTGCCAAACTGGATTGAAGTCTTGCTCCAGATGGAGACTCTCACCCTCTATTTGTCATTCTGACTCTGCACTGTTGTGTGGCTTTTCTCCAGTGTCCCTCTCCCTTGGCACTCACACTTGTTTAGAGGTATCTTCACATTCCTGTCAGTGTACAGATTCTGCAGAACAGCCAGAAATCAGGATCATTGCAGACCAGTTTCTGACCTTGTACTCCTCTTGACTGTGCTTCAGCACTTGTGCTGTTGGATGTGTGCATGTATTGGAAGTGTATGCGAAGTAAACCATGCATGAAATGCCTGTGAGAGTCTAAAGAAACTCTTTGTTCCTGTAGATATGCCAAACGTCTACACAAGGTAGTGAGAAGGCTGGTCCCAAATTGTGATGTTCGGTTCCTCTTGTCTGTGAGCGGCAGTGGGAAGGGAGCTGCCATGGTCACAGCAGTGGCATACAGGCTGGCTGCTCAGCGCAAGCAAATCGATGCTGCTCTCGCACCATTTCTGCTGTCCCTTGAGACCCTCAGAGAAGTTAAGAACAAAATGAGGACTGAGCTGGAATACGGGCTAAAGCGAGAGACGCAAGCCAGTGCCACAGTGAAGATGTTACCCACATATGTCTGTGGGACACCAGATGGAACAGGTGAAGTCATTCCCTGATCATCTGGAGGTGGTTCGGGAAAGTTGCTTGTCTGTTTTCTAGGGAGAATATGCCAATTATTCTGGCAAATGCCAGGGTGATTTATATTGGCAAACTGGTGCTTCCTGTGATGTTATCTGGCTGGCCCTTCAGCGCCATGCTAGCAGACTGATGGGATAAATGCCACAGAGAGCAGTGTGCTATCACTGGCACAGATGGAGTTTCTTGGGGATGTGTGGCAGAGTATGCCATTCTGGCAAACATGCTACAGGAAACACCAAAATGAAATACCTGTCTTCTCTTACAGAGAAAGGAAAGTTCCTTGCCCTTGACCTTGGTGGGACAAATTTCAGGGTTCTGCTGGTCAAAATCAGAAGTGGGAGAAGAAGATCAGTGCAAATGTATAACAAAATCTTTGCCATTCCTTTGGAGATCATGCAAGGGACAGGGGAAGAGGTAACCTCTAATGAATGTTTAACTGATCCAACTGATCCAAGGCCCATTGCACGAGATTACTGTGAGATTTATATGCTTTTTCTTTCCTTCCAGCTCTTTGACCATATTGTGCAGTGCATAGCAGACTTTCTGGAGTATATGGGGATTAAAGGTGCTCGACTGCCTCTGGGCTTCACCTTCTCCTTCCCGTGCAGGCAAGCCAGCATTGACAAGGTAAGAACTGCAACACAGAATGGGTAATATGGCAGCTATGCATCTGCTTGGTGAATGACATCATTTTGGGTGAGGGTAACTTGGTTTGGAGATTGCAAGCAAAAAGCTATTCTTCTAAATGTTTTCTTTCAAGTAGGACTTCACAAGGTTGAAAAGATAGATATATATATATAGATATCTATATATATGTGTCCAAATTAGTCTTTGGAGAGAATATTTCATGTGTTTTATGGGGATTTTATTACTCTACTGTGCAAATTAGTTGTGTTTCATGAGAAAGTTATCATCCTATATGCATATGGGAGGTAGAACTTTCACCTCCTGTATCTGGTAAGAGATTGATGTTACTTGCTTTTATTCTATAAGGATTAAGCCATTATGATAGTGAAATGACTACATATTTTTAATAGCCCAGGAATCTCTTATGCTGCCTTAACTCTTCAATGGCAAGAGATAACAGATGCCTCCTCCTACTTGCTCAGCCACAATCCTAGGGTACTTTCTTAACTATGTCACACAGCTCTGGCTGTATAACTTCTTCAGTACATTAGTTTCTTTTTGTTGAGTGTCAGTGGGCAGAACTGAGCTTGCTTGTTCAACTTGGAAGGGTTGGCTTTTTTGACAGATATCATATCTTCATCTTTTTCAGATCTGAGGTAAGAAAAAAAAAAGAGAACAAAACCATCAAATTCAGGAAGAAATAATTCTCAATCATTTTGATGCATTTCCAAAGAGGGGCGGGGGAGGTTGTGCTGCTTAATTCTAGTTAAATATGTAGAATATTGGTGAAATGAGAGACTGCTATTTTATTGAATGTTTTTGTCCTGGTGGGTTTCACAGTGGCTTCCAAGTATAGAAGCTAGTCTGCTGTGTCTCAATTTTCAGATCACAGTTGAGAGAATAGCAACAGGGCTTGGCTATTTGTGGGGAGGCCACTCAGTATGCCTTCCAAACCTACAGCATAGTATTTAGGTCTTGACAAATGATGAGGAAACAAATTTCACAACAGTGGTGGCAAACGGAGCGAGGCACATCTGTGTCAGGGTCCTATAGTATGTTGCCCTGTGTGTTTGGTCTTTTACTATTGCTAGAACTTGAGGGTTTTTTTAAGAGTGGCTTTTTCTCCCAGTTGCCCTCTTTCTTATTTGGACAGACAGTCCAGAGCCAGTTACCAAGTGGAAGGCTAATTACTTCATGTAACCTGGAAATCTACTTCCGTCAGGTCAGGTTGCTGTCCGAAAAGAAATAAATTAGTGTTGCCTGGAGTAGTGGGATCATACCAAGTGTCCTTTAGTAAAAGAGCCAAAAATTAACAGTAGATGTTCATTAATGTTTGTTGGGTGTTTAATTATTTACAGAAAAATTATTTTTTACAGTCTCTCTCCCACAGATAATGGCTATGTGGACAGGAGGTGAGATGAGAAGTTTTTCTAAAATAGAGTGTTAGAAGGCACTGATTTGGCAATGTCTTGATAAATAGCTGAGTAAACACACACATGCCCACACTCTGCACGAGACATTCACAGTAACCTGTCTACAGAAATACCCTATTTAAAAAAAAAAAACAAAACCAAACACAAGGGTCAGGGGGAGGTTGGAGACAAGAAAAGACTGATGGTTGGAATGTATAGTCTTCTCTCTATCTTCACTTATGATTTTCTTCCTCTTCTGTTTCAGGGTACACTTGTGGGATGGACAAAAGGTTTCAAGGCAACAGACTGTGAGGGGGAAGATGTTGTTGATATGCTGAGAGAGGCCATCAGGAGAAGAAATGTGAGCTATTCTTTTCTGCTCTTCTTGGTGTATTTAATGCACAGTCTCTCTTCCTGTGGGACCCCACTACTGATTGTGACTTGTGTTTTAGGAGTTTGACTTGGATATTGTAGCAGTGGTGAATGACACTGTTGGGACAATGATGACATGTGGATATGAGGATCCAAATTGTGAGATTGGCCTTATTGCAGGTACAGTGATATTGAAGTGACCACTATAAGAAGAAAGCATGTATGCAGGTGCTGGGCTTCACACCCCATTTTGGAACTTGTAAAACAACGTCTTTTATTTCAGTTTGGTATATGGTGTTACTAGTTACTTAGGGTTCTTGGCAGACTTGTATGATACTCAACACAGAACATAATAACACCTGTAGCAGATAGAATCCTGAATCTGTTGGACTTTTGATCATATCTCTGATGATGCCTAACAAGCATATGCTTGGTAAAAGAATATGAGAACAGCAGGTAGAGCATGAATCCTTGTTTTGACAGATGTATTGATATTTAGCGTGCAGACAGGTCATAGGCCTTGGAACAAGAAAATATTTTTAAAAATCTGAATGAATTCTTTTTGGGCTTTCTAGATAATTCCCCCAGTAGGTCCCTCCAAGTTTTCAGGCAGAAATACATCTAAGTATGTAATATCTGAAGCCCCACTTAGAAAGTAGACTCTTCTACCTGGCTAAGCGCACCAGCTATCTCATTTTGTTTGGAGAACTGGTCCTTGTATTAGTTAAAGTAACCCACGTTGCAAGTGGTGAAGCCCTGTTCACCAAACCATTTCAGACTTGGTAACTGCTTGACTGGCTGCTAGGCTCTTGGCAGTGTTTGCTTTTGGGAGCATGCTGTCATGCAAGATGATTTGTGGTGCATTACAACCAGACTGTCAGCAATGACCGATCAATGCTTGCCAATGACTGCCAAAGCCATTTCTGACCTGTAACAGGGAGTCTTCATTCCTCTATGCCGGGAATTTTCTATGCAGGACCCATTTTGCTTGGTAGCATTGTGTTGTGATAAGTTACAGCACTCAGCATTACTGTCTAGCACTTTTTTCTGTAAGATACGGAGAGATCTTTGCAATTTGGGATATGGAGAAGAGAGCTTTTAAGATGATCGCTGTAATCATCTTCCATGTGTTTCAGCTGCGACTTCACTTTTCTGGCTGAAGCCTTGTTATTTCTTTCCTTCTAGGAACGGGTAGCAATGTGTGCTACATGGAGGACATGAAAAACATAGAAATAGTGGAAGGGAATGAAGGAAAAATGTGCATTAATACAGAATGGGGAGGATTTGGTGACAATGGCTGCATTGACAACATCAGAACAAAATATGATAAAGAAGTAGATGAAGGCTCACTAAACCCAGGGAAACAGAGGTAAATGTGACGGTCCTGATGCTAAAAGTGTGATGAAGTCAGTCTTCGAGACACACTGGCTGCTTTTTAAAATGTACTTAATGAATTCATAATCAGAAAGGAAATTTTAATATAATATTTCATTTGTTGCATGTTAAGTAATGCAGAGATCCAGAAAAAAACCAAAGACGTACATTGTGTCTGTTACCACAGCACTGCTTTCACCTTAGGGCAGTTACCAAGCAGTGCAGCTCTTAAGATTTCCCTGCAAAGTGTACGCCTTGCCGTGTTCCTCCTCTTGGAGTGTTTTTTTCAAAGGTAAAATACAACTTGTGCACGAGGATAAACTGAATGTGACCGTTCTTCATTTGGTAAAGACAGCATTGATTACATATGACTCCCTGGTCAATGCATGGGGGAGACAGGGAAATGTTTCGCTTCAGTGTGGACTCTGGCTTTAATGCTATGTTCTGTTTAATATTACAAGCTTTTTTTCTAGTTTTGTTACCTTTTAACATAGGTAATTATGTTGTAATTAATGTTTGGACTTGAAGTCACTGGAACAAATTTTTGATGGTTGAAAGGTGGAGTTCAATGGCTATTGCTCTGCAAGCTTTTTCTGCTTTTTTGAGAGTTGATAGTGCATGTACATACCACTCATGTTAAACAGAGCTAACATGTCATCTCTTTAAAAGCACGTTTTTTTTTCTTTTATAACATAACAGGTATGAAAAAATGACCAGTGGAATGTACCTAGGTGAAATAGTAAGGCAAATTTTGATCGACTTAACCAAACAAGGACTGCTGTTCAGAGGACAGATTTCAGAATCACTCAGGAAAAGAGGCATATTCGAAACAAAATTCCTGTCTCAAATTGAGAGGTAAAGTTGTTAGATTTACGTGGTTTCAATCCTTAAGGTCTTCTGGGACCTCTAGAAAATACACCTCTGCAAGTGCGTGGAGCCCTTTCCTTCAAGAAGTCAATTATAATTTTCTTCTTTGTGCCCCCACCCCCTTCCCCCATCCCCAGAATAAAAGCCCCAAATGAGGAACTGGGGGAGTTCCAGAATTATTCTGTAATTACATGAATTATCATTTCCTGTCCACACAGCTGTGTTATCTTGGATGCCTTAACCATCAAGCATGCTTACACTTGGAGTGTTTCTCATAGGACTTAGAATAGTACTTATTTAGAAAATAAAAAGTCAGTGGTATATGAATACTTCATGAATATGTGCTTACCTACATATCTCTGCATGATTGCAATGGTCTTCTAGGCTATTTGAAACCCTTTTTACTGTTGAAAACCTTGGAAGGTAGTGTCTCAGCCTTGAGATCAAAAATAACACAGTCAGGTGGCTGATCTGGCTCAGCTCCCTCATGACTTTGGGAGTTAGGTGAATAACTACTGTTTGTGCCTTCTGGAAGTACAGTCTCACATAGCAAAGGGCATGCCAGGAGCAAGTTTTCAATCCAAATTCAGACTGGAATCTGCCTTAAAACAATCGGAGAGCGTTAGAGTTGGAGAAGTGGTCCGATTTCCTTTAAATCATGGCAGAGACTCAGCTGTAAGACTTTCATTTGCATGCCTGCCAACGCTTCCCCTAATGCCTTGCTGCTGCATGTGTTTCCCTCTGCGCAGCGACCGGCTCGCCCTCCTCCAAGTCCGGCGAATTCTGCAGCAGCTTGGCCTGGACAGCACGTGCGAAGACAGCATCATTGTGAAAGAGGTGTGTGGAGCTGTTTCAAAAAGAGCTGCCCAGCTCTGTGGGGCAGGACTGGCAGCTATTGTAGAGAAGAAGAGAGAAAACCAAGGTGTGGAGCACTTGCAAATCACCGTTGGAGTAGATGGGACTTTGTACAAGCTCCATCCACAGTGAGTACTTTGGTACCAGTTCCCTCTGCTGTTTGCTCATTTACACTGTGAAAACACTGTGAAAGCTGTACCAGCTTTCTGCCGATAAAAAAATGAGAGAGGGGATAAAGATCTAACACATTTCCCTGCATCCTGTCATTCCCCTTGCCTAGCCAAAGGATCAAAAATTGCAAAGTCCAGTCCAGTTTCCACTGGGAGGCTCTTTTCTCTGGGGTGTTGAGTAAACTTACTCTTCTAATATTTATTTTCCAATGTTTTGGGGGATTTCTGCAATATCTGGATGTCCCAGATGTAAAGCTGTGTTGAGTTTTTGGAGTTGGGTCAATATTTTGTAAGCAAGGCCTATAAGTAGATGCATTAGCTTTTGAGTTGGGAGAAGAGAGCCTCCTCCATTATCTCTAAAGGCAAGGGGGGTGTCTGGCATCATGCCAAACAAAGTTAGAGAAATAGAAATTAAAATCTGATTGAGTACAGAAGCTTGTCTCTTTCATGAATAGGAGGAAAAACAAACAGAAAGGGATGCTGTGGAGAACCAGTGGAAGATGTTGGCTGAGGTTATGGTTCCTTGCTATTAGATAGGTATAAAGATCTCAGACCAGAAAGCTGCTGCTAAAATGTTCTGTTCTTCTCTCCCTTTCCTTTCAGTTTTTCTAGGGTCCTGCGGGAAACAGTGAAGGAACTGGCACCTCAGTGTGATGTGACTTTCATGCTTTCTGAAGATGGAAGTGGGAAGGGAGCTGCCCTCATTACTGCAGTAGCAAAAAGATTGCATAATGTTGGACAGAAGTAAAAATGAGAGGTCAAGTCATTTCAGCACTGCCAGGCGTGTGCACTAGAGATTTGCTGAGCAGTGATTCGAGATAGCTTTGCCAGACACCAGTACACAGGTACTTGTTTTCAGGGAGCAGCTGGTTTTTGACCAACCAGGATTGTGGATTTTTGTCCTTTGATAACTTGGATCAGGTGTTTCTGCTCCCCAGTAGCATTGTATCTTGGCATATCACAATCTACTCAGTTCTGTACTTCCTGCATCTATAATGCACATGGGAGAGTGAAAACAAAACAAACAAACAAAGATCAACCCCAAATGTGTCTTTTTACAAAGGCTTAATTAAGCTACTGCACCACAACTGAGTTTATCACCAGTTTCTTACGATTTGTGTGTGTTTTAGTTTTGGCTTGGCCTGGCTCGAGGAATATTGAGATCTTGATGTTGCACCTATCTAGTGGACATATTTGTTCAATGCTTCACAGGTTTTACAGTAAATCTGCAGGTAAAATAAATTAATGGACTTTGGTCAGTGATACTCCCCCCTCTGCTACATTGGTTGCAAGTGTATTGTAATGTAATACTTCCCTGAGTACAGGAGGCATGCTTAATAGATGAATGTAAAGGAAAAAAATATGATTCCCCAAAATACCATTTTGTGTCAAAATACATTAGTGCATCTGAGTGCACATAAACCTAAACCAGCGCTGAATGGATTCTGACTGTGACTGATTCTTTTGATACTGGGGGAAAGAGAGAATGTAGAAGCAGCTACAGGGTCTGCTATGTCTATATCAGGGCTACACAGAGAGTATCAAATCTGTTCATGTTTCGGCCGCAAAAATAGCTATGTAGAGAAAAAAAAAATCACCTGAATTTCTGAAATTCTTCTCTTTGTTTTCCCTCAGTTATGTCCTTGCCTGTTCATGAGAGGATAGTTTCCATTTTGTGGAAAGGAGTTTATCCTTGTTTTTCATTTTCTGTTGCTTGCTGCTCTGCCTGTCTGTAGTCTGTTGTAAATAAATCTGTGGTGCTGTGAGCTTTTGCTTCTCTGTCTAGTGCCTCTTCCGAGTTGTGGGAAGAACATGCAGGCAAGTGGGAGCTTTCTTTAAACCTGTCTATAACAGTTCTCAGCAGCACTGCAGTTATTATGAAGGTGGCTTGCAGATAGAGCCCATGCCCTTGTGTGACCAAATATCCCTCACCTGATTTACCCATCTCAGAATAAACTGAAACAATAGTATGGTATAGAGAAGCAGCAAATCTGTAGCCTGCTATTCTGTGTTCTCAGGTATTCCTGTATCTCCTTTAATCCTCTCTTCTTGGGTATTTGCTTCCTTTCAGGCTGGCAGCGGAAAAGGAAGTGGGGCCAAGAAATGTGCTTTAAGCCTAGTTAGGTCAAAAGTAACTATCGTGCAGGGAGATAAGCAGTTGGGTTTATGTAATAATCTGTAACAAGGCTGATGGGTTTAAATTTAGCAATGGCAAATTCAAAAGTTGAAGCTACAGACTTTTCCTGTTCTGTAGTTTTTAAATATGTCGACAGCTCTGGGTCTGTGTTGGAGTCACTGGATGGGTAAAAAGTAGTACTTGGAAATAATTTTCACTTCTGAAGGAATTCCTCATGGTGCTGAGCTCGCTATACTGAGCAATTGGGACAGACAAGTTGTCAACCCGTATTACTTTCAATGTTTTCTTCCTTTTGTCAAGAAACTTAAATATTTTACTTTTTCTTTATATTTCAGAATCCACAGAGCTACAGAAACCAAAGGTTGCTATGTAGTTGGGCAGAGTTATTTGGAACAGATGTGTTTTCCTGGTGATGAACAGGCTAAATTTGGAGAGGCTGGGTATAAAAGAAAAAGACATCAGGTCTTGGGGCTATGTGGGGCCTAGAAATAGCCTAGAATAGCTCTTCTGCATCAGCTGTTTCTCCCCTCAGCACTCTGACATCTTGTACTATCTGTGTAGTTTTGGGTCCTTTTGGGGGAGTGGATTGTGCTAATCTGCAAAAGTGCATCTGTGGATGAAGTATGTCCCTGTGTATCTGGAATGAGGTGATGTGGACTTGCCCCAGGATGGCCACGTGAGTATGGCGCAGAGTTATCTTTTGCACTTTTATTCTAAAGGCTGTTCTGCACAGTTGGAATGCAAATGAGTAACAAAATAAGGTAAACCCCTTGCATGGATCTCTGCTTTAAATTTAGAAAGAAATCCTATATTGTTTTGATTTTTCTTTTTAGTCTTTTTTGGAAATTAAATATTCACACAGTCAGTTTACATCTCAACTGCAGTTATTCCTTTTCTGCAGTAGATTAGGCCCACACGATGTTTTCTTCCATCTGCAGTTTTTTTCCAGGGAGCCTGTGGGTGTCATGGAATCCGATCACATGAACCTGAAACTGCTCGCAAAGTGCTTGGCGACCTACGGCTCTTGTTGAGGTCCCCGAGGCCCAGGGCACGCGTGCTCTTGCCTTTCTGCAGGCTGCTGGCTTGTTCTGAGGCCAGGCAGCTTCCACATGGCTCTGATACACATCTGCCGAGCGGGGAGATGGCATCCAAGCTGGGAAGGCTGCTGCTTTCTGAAAGGGAATGAGCAAAGATTCGCTGGGTAGCCCTGGAAAAGGGAAGGATAGGCTACTGCGGGATTTTACCGGGGGTACAAACTTCACTTGTAGTTTCCCAGGGATCCCATAAACACACTGATGCTTTGGCTGACTCTAAACCAGACCATTCTCCATCTGGGT
The DNA here is from genome assembly GCF_000737465.1 of Haliaeetus leucocephalus. Classification (NCBI taxonomy): domain Eukaryota; kingdom Metazoa; phylum Chordata; class Aves; order Accipitriformes; family Accipitridae; genus Haliaeetus; species Haliaeetus leucocephalus. Next base: position 4,439,003 of record NW_010973123.1, on the reverse strand, counting down.
AATGATGCAGCATCATGTTCCTGATTATGTCGACATGTGGAAACTCAAGGACTGTTGCAAACTTGCAGTCTCCCTTGTATAGGTTTTAAGCCGCTGAACCAAAACCTTTCTTTGCACATCGTATGTGGTGATTCAGTTTAAAGCCCTAGCTTAAAATAAAAGTAGAGGCCTTCCATTAAATGTAAGACAGCATACCATATGCTGAAAAATATGTAGTACAATTCATCACATGAAGTTGTTACTCATTTTAAAATAAAATGAGATTCTTCTGGTTTCACATCTTAGATGTGCTTTTCTACTGCTTTTTGGATAGCCTTGTGATGCTTCATTTCTGTGTGTTTTGTGGGTCTTCCCTCCAGTCAATATGTTTAGTACTTCTTTAATTTACTGATTTTGTTTTGATGCTTCTTGAAGACATGAACATCTGTTTTGAAATCTAGGTCATACATTTGATTTGGCAAGTTGGAAGATCTTTAAATCACAGGTGTGATAGAAGTATTACTGGGTGGAGGTACTAAGGTTTGTGCTTTTCAGAAACTCCCAGTAGGTGGTTGCAGTTACCCTTTCATCTGTGGGGAAAAGATGATCCTAAATATGTTGGTTTGCCTGCTAGAGAGACATTTTGGTGGCTATAGATTTGGACAGCGCTGGTGCTTGACTCGTAATCCAGAGAAAATGCAGTAGCTGCTCAGTGGTGATATATTCCCTTTGTCACTCTGACAAAGTTCAAAAGTAAATATAGGATCATGTGTAAATCCTTCAGAAATCCTGATTAGCATAATCTCCCTTCTTGGGAAGTCAATATTGTATAGGATTAGCAGATTAGTGTAAAGGAGTTTGAGGCTGAAATGTAGGTAATACCAAAATGAAAGTATCATTGTGATTTGTTTCTTTGCATTTGGTGAAATGAGCTGGCTTTTGTTTGGGGGTCTCAGGTACAATGTCACTGTTAGCAGTAGGTGGAGAGGGAGGAAGGCAGGGAGCAGGGGAGACTGTGAATTTTGTCCAGCTATAGGTAAAGTTTCTCTAGAAAGGACCTCCACTGCCTTGGACTGTCATTGAGGGCTTATCCAGAGCATTTCTCAGACCTGTCAAGTGGGTAGCTTGTCAAGTGATATATATGTGGTTGGGGGGTGTGTGTGTCAAATAATAATAAAAAAAGACCTATTCCTGTACATGAGTATGGATGGCCTGTTGGGGTGAGACTGGGAAGGGAAATCAGATGTGTGCTTTGTCCCAGCACCTCATCCACTCTTTAAAGCTGATGTAAAGCAAGATATAAAACCATCAAAAGTTTAATTAATGTTTTCCCCTCTCTCATTGATACTATCACATTGCAGGTGCACACTGAAGGTGCTGTAAACATGACGGGTCATGTCTATCTCAGAGGGGAATCCCAAAGTAATGTTGATCTTGTTGCGTGCTTTTTAATGTCCTCCAGATGCCAGCCCCTTCCCTACCCAGCCTTATGCTTCATCTGCGCTGTGTGTCTGAGGGCCTTGCACAGCCCAGGCACCTCTAGATGTAGTAAAAGCTCTTGTGCTGTGAAAAGAGAACAGGTTCGGTAAGAAACCTGGTAAACGTGGGTTCCTCCGGAAAACCCTTGCCACTGGCACAAATAATTGGCTACAGGAAAATCAGGAAAATGGACAAAGAGTTCCAGGCTGGAGGTCTCCTGTGCAGGAGTTAAAAACCCAAATGCTGGGGAACCTCAGCAAGCAGAAGCTTGCTGGAAGGAGTGAAAGAAGGTCCTTTCACGCTTGATCTTTCCTGACTGGTTGTAAAAACAAACAAAGAAACAAAAAAACCCCGACAACAACCAAAAAACCAAACCCAAAAAACCAAACCCCCAAACCCCAAAATTCTTATTTTTGTCTAGAAAAGCATAAGTTAAAACAAAACCCAAGCCAAAGCTATATTAAAAAAAAAAAAGGTGGGTGGAGACTAAGACTGTTTCACTGCCACTACATTTTCTTTTCTCCTTTTGTTGGGAAGGATAAAGGTTGTTTGGAGAAGAAGGGAGAGGTTTGTGAAGATGGCACATCAACAGTCAAAGCTTCCCCATAAATTTGTTCTTGCATATCAGAACAATTTTAAAGTCAGTCATAATAGTGGAAAAAAGGGATGACAGCAATGCAAGGTGTGATATATTAAAAGTAGTGAATTGCAAGGACTCTTCAAGGATGTAGCAGTTAACTGGTTCATTTTTTTTATTGTTCTGTGGGCAGGATAAAAGGGGAGGGAGGCAATGGGATTGCTACCTTACTGACGTCCATTTTCTTTGGACTCGGAAGTGAGATGTAGCTCCTAGACCCAGCCTCAGGCATTTCAGAAGTACTAGAGTTCAGTTCTCAAAACCGCCAGTGTTGTTGATTCAGTTTACTTTTCTGGTGGGCTGTTTTTGTTGTTCTTAATTTGCTGCTTGCTATTTGGACGTTCAGCCTGCCAAATGTTTCTGTGCACCTGGGAAGTCCCCAATTCCTATAGGGCTGGCTTGGCCAGCGCCAAATCATGCGGTGATGCTGGGCCATCTGTTTAGCCGTGGGACTGGACTGCTGCCTGTGAGGCCATTGTAGAGGACTGTCCTCATCGTTGCAGGCTCCGTCCCCTTCTGGGAGTGAAAAAAGGCTGTCCTCTGCTGCCACAGAGAGTTGGAGAGCAGGGAGATGTGAAGGGGATGAGACCCGCAGGGCTGAGTTTAGCACAGGCGCTCCCTCAGCAGAGGGGAAAGGCGCCATAGGGGGTGAGCTGAGATCCTGGGGCAGCAGCCATCTCTGGCTGTGGCTGCATGAAAGCATAAATAAAGCACGGTTAGGATGCCGAGACTGGTTATTGGAACGTAAGCGGTTAACGGAGCAGATTAGCTGGTGATGGACAACTTCTGTCGTAGAGGGGAGCTCTCTGCAGGAGGAGAAAATGGATGGCGGAAGGGCATGGAGGGAAAGTCTGTGAGGGTCTGAGCAGGTAAACAAGAAGATGCTTTCCCAGCAGGCATCTCCTGACTACTTCAAAGCGGAAAGTTACAGGACGCTGATTTGGGAGCTGCAGCTGATTCTGGAAACAAATGGGATAAATACTGGCATGAGAAAAAAAAAAAAAAAAAAAAAAGTTGAAATGCCTGAAGGGCACATCTGCTGTGGCCAGCGATTCTGCAGGAAATGCACTGAAACCAGAGAGAGACGAGGAAGCTGGACATAAACACGGTTCTCAGTGAAGCCAAATGAAAGCCATGGGCCTGAGAAGCGCCTGCGATAGCGTGCCGAGAATTTGGCTTGCTTTCCTTGGCTCTCCAGTGAAGTAGCTGGGTTTAACATGGGCCTGAGTTCGGCTGTGCTGAATGAATTGTAAAGGTGTTTTGCATTCTGAACTTGGAAATTCTGCTCTAGAGACTTTTCTGTTGCTTTCAAGTGTGTGTTTTCAGAGCAAGGGAGCAGCGCTGTAGGTCTAAAGCCCAGTCTGTTAGTCTGAAATTTGAATAATTGCATGGTCATTAAATTTTGCACAAAAAGGAATTGACTCTAAAAGCAGCTGATATGTTATCACGATTAGAGCAATAGCAATGCCTTCTTTCATCACAATGAAGTTACATTGTTAGAGAGCATAATTGACATTTTTTATTGAAAGATTAAGAAGAATTTGTTTACAGCTTGCAAACAAAGAGGTTTTAATTCAACAAACTGCAGCAGGAATAAGCAGTAAGTGGCATTTTCATCTGCTGGCCGGCTAGCGCTTTAGCTGCAGAATGCTGTGGATAGAGAAGTATGAAGGAATTTGCAGCTCAATATCTGCCCAGTAAAGCGTGCACCACGCTGGCAAATGCCAGAAAGCTGACGGGGAGAAACCTTGAGTGCAAAGAAACAAAGGGCTATAGTTAATATTAGCACCTTTTAGGAAGACACTACGGTTTTTGGAGATCAGCTTCATGACGCCTGTTGTGCAAAGGTCAAGGTATGGCATTTCTGAGGATGCTTTTGCCACGGAGCCCTCGGGATAACACCTGTCAACTCAACTGGGTGCTAAAGTAGGTATCTGGGTTATTTTTGTTTCTCTGGGTTTATTGCTTCATGGTCTAATAGACTCAGGAGCTAAGTGGTACTGGCATTTCAAAGTGGCATGTTGTGATTGGAAGGGGGTGCTGCGTAAGTGTTTGGAAAGCAGATCCAAATGAAGCACCATCGTCACCCGACTGCAGAGAGGCTCTTTTGCTCTTTAATTATATTTGGGATCCTGTTTGTGCTGGTGGTTGTGTCTTACTGTCCAGACTGCTCTACAGATAAAGCCAAGGGTATGTGAAAAATTCAGTTTTATTTTTAAGCAAATTCCTCTTTTGCAGTTGGAAATCGTTTGGATTTGTTGTCCCAGCTCTGGTCAAAGTTTAAGGAGTCCAAGTTGAACCCTGTTGTTCTGAATATGCAGTGCTGCAGAGAGAGGCAAAAAAAAATTACACTTACGGTACTTGGGGTGCTGACAAAGCTCTGCAAGGAGGGTGCTCATCCCACCACCCAGGACAGCATCTGTTAAACCACGTGCAATGTCACTGCTGTGCAGGGGAAAGGAAGGGGTCCACCAGGCTGATACTGAAAAGCATGAGACTTCCTCGCCTACACCTTACCTGCACCCCTGCGGCTTCATGCTGGCAACCTGAGTTAGTAGCATTTGATATTAAAGGCAGGTGATAAAACAGCTGAGGGTATTTCTGGGTCTCGAATGTTGACTGATAGCCACAGGCTGTTGTTGCCATTATCTGTCCAAAACATGGTTATAGATAAAAGTTGTGATTAAAACGTTTGTATGGATGTCGGATGTCAAATGTCAAAGCAGAAATATCCGAAACCCTGCTGGGTGACAGAGATGCCCTGAGTGAGACCACGGATCTGTTGATGCTGGATCAGGTCCCAGATGGGACTGGTGAGCTCACAGCAGCTGTCAAAGGGGCTAGCAGGGGACGAGTTGTAGTGGCCTAGGATATCAGGGCTTTTGTGAGGATACTTTTGCTTTGCCAAAAATTATGTCTTCCTCAGGGAAGGAAGGGTGAGACAAGCAGGATGGGGTTATGCATTGCTGCAGTGAGTACTGGGGACCGCTGCTGAAATCTGGTGCCAGAGCTATTGACCAGGAAGCCCATAGAGCTGGGTCGCCCATTTAAAGCACTGAGATGACAAGAAAAACTTCTTCGTTTAGATTTTAAAATAAGCGATTCTCCATCACCCATCTCTTGGAGCTATGCTGTGAAGCCAGACTGTCAGGTTTACTACCAGGAACGGGTCAGAGGGATGGAAAAAACTATTTAATTAAAATAAGAATTTTCTTTCTGACACATGTGAAGTCCTGAAAATTGTTTATTCCCCCTCTACTTCGTGTGTGAAAATCTGAGAATGAAAATTAGGGGTCCAGAATATCTTCTAGGTTTGTATTTGACCTAGTGTGGTGGGTTGACTGTGGCCAGCGGCCTGACGCCCACCCAGCCACTCGCTGTCCCCTTCCTCAGCAGGATGGAGGAGAAAATAGGTGGACAAAGGTGGTGGGTGGAGACAAGGATGGGAGACCACTCACCAGTCACCATCATAGGCAAAACAGACTCCGCTTGAGGAAAATGAATTAAAATAGATTTGCATGAAACAAAGACAACATTAAAACGATGCTTTCCTCAGTGTAGAAGGGTTGCCAGTGTGCACCAGTATCCACCAGTACGGATATCTGCCCGGGGCAGCCCCAGCCCCTCCTCACAGCGATCCCTCAGCCCTGCGGGCACCCGTGTACCTGGGAAGGACTCAAGAGAGCCAGAGCAGCTTGAGGGAACAAATGTTGGGGTGGGGGAGAGAGGAGGACCCCCGAAGCGGCCACGTGGGTGCCCCAGGACTTGGCCTCATTGGGCTTTTGACCCTACCCTGAAACGTTTTGTGGCAACAGCCTGTAAAATGGCAGAAGCCAAAATTCTGCTTGGAGGTGCTCTTTGCATCCACCTCCTGTCTCTGGTGAGACAGATTTGGACTTTGGCCAAAAAAAGGTATCACCAAATAATCACAGAGCAGCTCAAAATCTGTGGTTGTTCCGGGACGATGCTCACCTGCAAGTCCAGCATCTGTGACCATCTTCCTGATTTTTAGCATAAGTATTTTGTATTTTCAAGGGCTAGTGGTTTTTTTTTTAATTAGGATAACAAATGGTTAGCAGGACTCAGGTGTTGTATCACACAACATTTGCTTGCTAAGCCCTCTTTCCGTGTGTGCGGCAGGAATCCCATGGCACCACTGTAGCTTGGAGCCATGCAAGGGCCAGTGCTTTGCCAACACGTTCCCCACTTCCACCATTATTCTGGGTCACACCTGTGGTCCATAGACCACAGTTTCCCCTCTCTCTTGGGGTGATGCTAACCATGGGTCTGCATCTGCTGTATCCCAGCTGCTGGATGGGTTTTTAAGAGAGCATTTGTCTGTGGGATGTGTGGTTTTCACAGGCATCCCGAGGGTGGGGGGAGAGATGTGAAAACCTACAATTCTGCCTCCTTTCTTGTTGACAGCCCCCTGTGATGACAATGTGACGTGGCAAGAGGTGCCTCTGCTATGGCCACGCGGAAGGAGCCGAACACCCTGGACGTGTCTGGCTACTGCTGCTCCCCGTTGTGCAAAGTAAGTACCTGCTTTGCACCCCTTCTGGGCTAAAGGATGGGGGTCGTTAACTTTGCACTGGGGAGAGCTCTATATCACGAGGATATTAACCTGGCCTGGGAGGAGAGTCTTTTACACTGGGTCTTGCAGGAAAAGGAGTACAGACCTAAAGCCTCTGCAATTAATGCCTGCACCACTGTGGGTTTGGGACTTGCGATGGAAACTCATTTTCACTAGCATCAAACGCTAGATCAAAGGACAAAGGTGTACACTTCGTGGAAACTGGCCTCTTCGCCTGCATTGAGAGGTATTGCCTTGTTTTGAACTGGTTATTAGTGGATAGCTAAAAGAGAAGGGCAGGTCCCGTTCTCTATGCTGTAAACTACAAGCTCTTTATTACGATTTGACTGCTCGCATAGCAAAGATGCACTATAGTTTAAAGGCACCGATTTGGACTGTGCCATTCAAACCTTCTTGGGATGCTACATACCAGTGCACAGAAATGAGCTGTTTGCTGGAGGTTAACTGCTTTTTGCCAGGATGAAGGATTGACTTTGTTTTTGTAAGTCTTCCTGCACAGTGAGTGTTTTTGAGCTAAACTCTATGGTCTGTGAGGAGCTGAAAGCAGATTCAGGAAAGCTGTTTCTGTATAATACAATAAATTATGTTCTATTTTCCTTTGCTATAGTAATTGCAACTGCCTCATCACTTAAGTGAAGTGCTGGTTATGCAGACATCTTTTAATTGGTTTTGAACTGCCTCTTCTCAAGATAAAAGATTTGAATCGAACAACTGCAAATACTTTAAACTTATCCCTTGACTTCTGAAATTTTAAACCAGTTTGAACTCTGTATTTTACACATTTTTCAGTGTCATTTCTTTAATCATTTTTATTAGTATTGGAAATTTAGTAGGGTATCAGAAATCTGCATTCGTGCTCATTTCAGTTTGCTGGAGTCAAGATGTGTTTTATGAAATGAAACAAATGCTTCACCTCCTGGTCAGGAAAGGCAACTCATTGACACTAGGTTCATCACCATAACACCACTGCCCTTCTATTGCCTTATAAACTGAGTTTGCTGATATGCTTCTGTGTACATATATATACGTGTATGTGTGTGTGTATGGTCTGCTTTATATGTATACGATCTGCAATAATGACTTACCACCAATGCACTAGAAAAAGGGGTTGCTTGATGCAGCAGTTCTCACCTCAATGGAAAAAATGTTAAACTAATGCAGGGCCCCAAGCTGAGTCAGAAAACTGGAATGGTTATTGCTTTCCTTTGCAGAGATGTAAAATAAGTTGTAATTCTGGCACTGGGGAGAGAGAAGTTGCTGTGGTGAATACCCAGGACAGGAGGGGAAAGAAGAGAGGAGTTGGGATAGATTACACTTGTATTTTATTTTTAGTGTGTAAGGGAAGAGCAAAATGAGTGGGCTTGCATTCAAAGTGCCCAGGGACGTGAGCAGGCTGGATCTGTTTTGGAAAACCACAGCGGGTTGGAAAAATTCTTGACTTAATTAATTGTAACTTGCATTAATACATGACCCAGCATCTTGCATGGGCAGGAATGCATTGTATTCTGTGTTGGCTGCTTACTATTAACTAGACATCGCTTTAACCTCACACTTCCTTGGCTGGGATTGATGGGCAATGGCAGCATGGCTGCTGGCAATGTGGTGGACATGGGCTTTTGCCTGCACCCCCCAGAGCTATCACTGATCCAGAAATGTCATCATGGCTGGGGACTCTTCTCTGGGCAGGGGGAGATGCCTGTAATCATCCACAAAACATCTTAGCAAAGCAGTGGCTTCACTTTCGCTGCTGGGGAATGAAAGCTTTTGGGAAAACAGTTCCCTGGTTTATCCATCAGCCCCACAGCAAAAGGGGCTGTCTCTTCCAGTTAGTCCCCATGCTGTCGTTGGGGATGCCTGTGGCACAAGGGAGATGGTACTGTGAGAAAGGTGCCCCTTCGCTATAGCTGCTGCACGTTGGAGCTGTTGGGTACACTGCTATGGGGAAGGAATCCTCATGGGACAGAATTTGGGGTTTCAGGTTGCTTTTAAACGTTACAAAATATCAGAGAACAGGTTCCTCTCTGTACAGTAGGGAAACACCTCTCCTCGTCCCACTTCACCTCCAGCCAGCAGGGGAGGCTTGGACGCGAACAGTGCTGCTCATCCTCCCTGCAAGTCGTGCCACTTCAGTGCTGCTACCTTTAGTGCCCTTTCATGCACATTGGGTTTTTTCTCTCTTGAAACGCCGCACAAGAAACCACTAAAGAACTTAGAAGTTTTAGCAACTTTCTCAGCTGCGTAGAGTAGCTCTGCTGTGTAATGCAGGAGCTAGAGGTTAAGTTTTGTGGTGGTGTGACTCCTGCGGGAGCTCTTTCCTCTTTTCCCCATGTATGTGAGGAGTTGCCTAGAGAAGTCCTTTGCAGTGTAGCTCATGCAGCCCATAGTTTTGGAAGTATCAGTTAACTAAAGATGGAGTAATTGGGTTTGCCCCCAGTTTAATGAAGCTTGCCATCACTAGTAGGTTTTAAAAAGCCCCCAAATAGTGGGGCTGTATCATAAGCCATGGGTTTTGGGCTTGAGTTTATCTGCTTTCTGGTTTGCATCTCTTGGTTTTGTGGGGGTCACGTTCTCTGCGTCCCTCTGATGCTGAAGAACAGTAACTACTTTAAAGAAATAAAAGCAAATACTGCTGCCTGATGCCCAGGTGTAGGGACTTGAGACAAGGAGCATCTCCCTCTGCTCCCGGAGTCTCTGTTCCCATGGGAACCAGCAGACAACGCTCCTCCTTTGCTGGATTTGCTTCCTTCTCCACTCTCCTCTCATCACGGCCATAGTCCGTTTATGATCCTTGGTTGCGTAGTATGCAGCTTACAGAAATACTGCCTTGTCTTTGGAGGTCGCTGGGATCTAAGTCTTGAAAGCCATAGCCCTGCGTAGTGTCATTTGACCCTCAAATGCTCAGCTCAGTGAATGGTGCTAAACTCCTTCCAAAGGGACTTTATTAAAAAGTAGCTTACCTTCTCCCTGGAGCAACTCCAACAAAAGAGGGCAGAATCTCATGGTAGTCTTTGTACCTAAAACACGGCTGGGTATTGTGGCAACCTTCTTGAGACGCAGAGGACAAAGTATGTGGGATGAATTCTTGCATTACCCCCAACATCACGGGACTCTGCACCCTGTCCCTTCCCTGGGAGACGTGATGAGGACAGCGCTGGGGCTGGACACAGACCGGTGTGTGCTGTGGCCCTGCCAGCTGCTGCAGCCTGCAGTAACAGTGGTGTGTGTGTGGTGGTGATGCTGCCTGACAGTCCGTATGCATGGCCAGGCACGGAAAATGCTATTAGCTTTTTTTATTAAGTTATTTTATTTTAATTATAAATTATTTTCTTTTAATTATAAATTATGATTTTGATAATATAAAAACATATTTAGTTGTATATCGTGTGTATAAAATAAATACAAAACTAAGTTATAAATTAAAAAGAAAAAACAGCTGTTAGCCACTGGCAGTCCTCAGCCTTTGTTGCCGGAGGGCTGGAGAAGGAGGTCCTGCTTTCCGGGGGCCAGAGGTGGTCATCCTCTCTCCGACCACTCTTTCCAAAGCAAGGCCCAGCAGCCTCACGCAGTCCCTGGCTTCAAGCCCTGCCAGTGCTTGGGTTCAAGCAAAACCTGTGGCACTTTCTTTGCTGGGGGTGGCTAGCTCGGCAAGATGCGCCCAGCCTGTCCTGGCCCTTTGTTATTCAGTGCCTGGCTCCATGTTTCCCAGGGGAAGCGCTCATCTTTTGGAAACAAATCACTGGTGTGCTCTATCAGCAGCATAAAACCCACTTTGTAAGCGCATGCCTCCCTGTCTGCACGTGGCATGGCCTTTCCTGAGCATGGAATGAGCCCCCCTCAAGGTGTTCATGGATAATCTTGTTTCTTAACAGGGGGAATGTGAGATAAAGCATTGTGGCTGGCTATATGGTAGTGCCTGCTTGCTGTGCCTCCTGGCAAGGTGAAATTGCATGACACATTTAACCTCATTCGGCTGAACTGCTTATCAAATCAATATCTCTGCTGCTTTTAGATTTTCGTAGTAGCTTCTGCACCAAGTTCAGCACAAATGCAGAGTAATTTGTTCTGTGCAAAGACACAGTTTCCTACCCTGGAATGGGAGCTTCAAAGGCCACTTAAAAATTCCCTTGTTAGTCAGAGGTGCTGTCATGAATTGGAAACTTACTGTTTCTTAGAGATGGTGCTTTCTGTCACTTTGCTTTAAGTATTGTGAAAGGAAAATGCAGTGTCGATGAAAGTGGACTGATCATTTTTCAGACACTTACAACAACAAACACAACTGAAACTTCATTGTTTCCTTACAAAAGCAGAAAGCATCTAGCAACTGAGTACGTCAAAACTGTGATGGACATGATTAAAAACAAAATCCCCCCATTGTACGGGTGCCAAATCTGAACACAGACTTGTACAGAGCAGTAAACGTTTAATGAAGAAATAGGCAAAGCAGAAAAAACCCCACACCCGGGAGAACCGATGCACTGAATTACTTCGGTCAGTTGAAACGCTTCAGTACAGTTAAACCTGGACAATAAGATTAGAGCCCAATCAAAATAGCTGCAAGTCATCGGGTGTCACGTTCAGCCTCCAGTAATTTGTCTTAAAGGATGGTGGCTTTCCAAGTAGCCTGCTGGATGCCTGGCAGTGCACATTAGGTACTGGTAATTAATTGGCTGCTGAATTGATCTTTTCCAGTAAAGCAGGAGGGAAAATGCAGGGCTGGATGGTAAGGAGGTAGGAGACACTCGCAGATGCGGCTTTCTCCTTCTGTGGAGATGCAGAGCCAGTCGGGAGTGCACGGCAGCCTGTGCACAGGTCTTCCCAGGCCCCCCCCAAAATAACACCTGTTTGCCTGCTGCTGGCCTGGCAATGCAAAGAGGGCTTGCAAATGGTTTGGGTGTCCATGGGGATATTTAGCTGCCCTTCCAGCTCTCTGGTAGGAGGAAAGCTCATACATCCCAACACTGGCTACACCATCAAAGCTGGTCATGCGCTCTTACTTATCCTTGCAAGGAGCAGTTTAAAGATACTAAATGTTTAAACGCTGCAGCTGTTTTGCCTTGGATGGACTGTTACTTCTTCTCTAATGGCTTTTAGGTTGTAGAGTTCATTTTTTTTCCTGAATGCCATGCTCAGCAACTGAAGACAAACCAAATTATTTGCAATACTTGTTTAACCATCCCTTAATTGCTTTTGACTTTGTCACGTGAACCACATCCTGCTTAAGTGTATACTTTACTCTTTTTAATTTTTTGGGGGGTTTGTAATGTATGTGACTTTTATTTTCATTGCACAGAACCAAGAGGGCTTCAGAGTAGTGATGTTTTGAACTTATTTATTGCTTTTTGTAGCTTAAAGGAAACTCGAGGCAGTTGTTCCTGGTGAGTTTTGAAATATGCTGTAATACAAATGGTCACTAGAGACAAAAGCCACCCTAATGATTTGTGACGTTTTCAATTCACTTCTAAAGCACAATTTTAGCAGATGAAGAAAATAAACTTGTTCTCCTCTGGTATGTTCTTAAGACAGGTGTCATGTTAAAAAGAAGACGATTCTTATTCATAACCACTTTGAATATTTTGGACTTCCCAGAATCTTAGCTGGCTGATTCAAATTCCTTGACAGCTGAAGGTGATGGTTTGAATTGGTTTCATTTGGTCAAAGATTAGTTGAAAACAACTTGAACTTGTGTCCAAGTGTTTTAACTGAGTAAGCATTCCTGCAGCAAGGTAACTGAGGGGAGTGTCGTATATTTAGGTGGTGTTTAGGTGTTTGAGCTGGAGGGGATAGAGAGTAGGGCTTGTAAACCTCGTGTAGAGGCAGGTCCACTAACAGAGAGCCTGTGGGAATTGAGCGGTGCCAGTGTGTGTTCATACAGCAACAAAAGGCAAATGTAAATGCACACGTGCAGAAAGCGACTTTTTGCTTCGAAGTTTTGATCTGGGCTGCTGCAGGGCAGCTTTTTGGTGAGGACGTCTCTGGCAGCCAGGACTCCATTGGCCACGCTGGGGAAGCAGGGACGGGGATGGTTTTTTGGTGTGGGATGAAAGGTGTGCCGTCCCCTGGGAGTAGTGGCTGATGGCACGGGGGGATCTTGGTGTCCCAGTTAAGCTCAGGAGCCTCAGGGTTTGTGCTTGTTTGATGGGAAGGGTTTTGGTGACATATCTCCAGTAGGAGAACCGTGTATATCGGCGCAGGGCTTTTGGCCTTCTCCGGCATAACTTACCCAACTTTAGCTGCTGTGTTCGATAGAGCTGAATTCAGGCTGGAGCGAGCGTGGAAAACAGCTGCTAAACCAGCTCGGGCTTTTCAGGGAAAGGAGACCAAAGAAGAGCTAGGTCTGTCTTACCTAGCGAAGCAAAAGCTGAGGACATATATGGTTACTTTCCCCTATATTTATAGAAAGGAAATACCAGAGAGTGAGGAGAGCAATTTCAGCTGAAAGACAAGGTTTAGCAGACAACAGATGGATCAAAAACAGGAGTGAGCCTGCGCTGGGAGTTAAAGATAGTTTCTAACCGGCAGAAGAGGAGGAGCGTGGCTGAACAGTGAATTGCATCTGAGTGAGAGCTCGGTCAGCCTGTGTAAAGGATTGGGTGACGTTGCTGGACAGGATGATGCTGCTCAGCCCCATGTTTCTGTGCCACCCGCAAACTCCGACTGCGCCTGGTCGCAGGGCGATGCTGCTGCGCCTGCAGCGGGGCAGCCTACCTACACCGGGGAGCGCAGGCGTGTTTGCTTGTTAGCTTGCCAGACAAACGAGCAGGAGTAACACATGCAGATCAGTGAAATGCTTGATGAAAATCTCACTGAGAATGAGCTTAAAGGTAACGAGGTGAGGTGGAGAAGGAAATCCTGCCCACCCTGCCGGCAGCGACTAGGGCAGTCTAAAGGAGGATGTGTCTGCCAAAGCAGCTCTTGATTTTGGCCAGTGCAACCATTTAATTAAAGTAGCAATGACAAGGAAGCCAGGAACTCAAGAAACAGGTTTTTAATCACTTGGACTTTGGTAGACAATCTCCATGCAAATCAAGCCTCCAGCAGCACTGCTGTTTGCATGGGTGTGTGTCCCTGCCCCTGCGGACAGACAGGGCGCAGGCAAAAACCCTGCGAGCTGCTGACACGTGTCACCTTGGCACCTGCGTTTGACCTTCAGTTTTTGGAGGGGCATCGCATCGTGTTGCTTATGTGAATGTGGGGCCCTCAGAGGCTTCTCGGTGGTGGATGCCTCCTTGGGGTGCTGGGGTACGCACTCCAACGTGGCAAAAATACGGGCGGCGTGCACAGGGGGGAGAGGTCCTGTCCGTCAGTGTATTTGATGTGGGGATTTTACTGCTGGGATATGACTGTGGGGTCCCCAAAAGCAGAACTGTCAAAGCGACGATCTGCTTTTCAGGGCCCAACTGCAAGTCTCCCAACAGCCCAGCAGGTCCAGGCGCAGGGGATGCTCGGTGTTAGCGGAGTTTTCCCGCAGCTTTGCTATTTCCTCAAAGACTTTTGAGTGCAGACGGGTCTTCCGAGCACAGCCTTGGTTTAGGTTTCTTTTGCACTTTGCTCTTCCCGTACCACAGCAGAGTTGAAGGAGCGGCGGGAAGCCTTCAGCAGTCCGTCTCCAAAAGCTGCTGTAAAAGACACTTTGGGACATCGCCCTCTTCTTCTTCCTCTTCTTCCTCCTCCTCCTCCTCCTCCCCGCTCTGCCTGCCAGAAATAACACCGAAAGGGCTTCGCGCGTCCCCCCCCCGACTCCGTGTGTGGCAGCGGGGCTGCGGGCGGGGCCGGGGCCGGCCCGGAGGAGGAGGAGGAGGAGGAGGAGGAGGAGGAGGAGGGAGGGGAGGAAGGGGAGGTGCAGCAGCGCGGCCATCCCCGAGCGCCGCATCGCTGCGTGCGCGGAGCCGCCCGCTGCAGCCGGCAGGATGATCGCCGCCCAGCTCCTGGCCTACTACTTCACGGAGCTGAAGGAGGATCAGGTCAAAAAGGTAGATTGAAATCCCCTGCCCCCCTCGC
>NW_010973123.1:4338204-4424306 GCF_000737465.1 Haliaeetus leucocephalus | reverse complement strand
TGGTGGTTTTGTTGCTTTGTCCCCGTAGCGACCCTGCTGTGGGAGAATGGGGAATAAATCTGGTTTTAAGCCCAACCGGATTGCCCCCCCCCCCAAAAAAAAAAGCATCCCCGGTGGAGCGCGGAGCGGGGTTTCGGTGTGGAGGCTGCCGGGGCGTGGGTGATGCACAGGCCGCCGAAACGGAGCTGGGCGAAGGGAGGCTGGAGTTGGGGGGCTTTGGCAGTGAGGGTGGTGATGGTGATGCTGATGGCCTTTTTCAGGCTTTTGGTAGGCACCGGCATCCCTGGAGAGAGGGGACTTCTTCTTCCCCAGGGTGCCTGTGGGCATCTGTCACTCCAGCATGGGGGTGACGAAGGCGAAGAGCAGGTAGTTTTTGAATTATGTGTCACTGCAAGGTTCTGAATTTACAGGAAGCGGTAGTCGGTCGTGCTTAAAAAGTACTTCTGTGGGCTGCTTTTCTTTTCCTTTAGCATTAGGCAGACGCTGCTGTATGGTATAGCCCTGTGATTTAGCGCTGCCACAAGGAAATGGGTGCAGAGCACCGGGTAAATAAAAACATGGCAGTTAGGTCCCGGCTGAGCATATTGCAGAGCTGTAGGGAGCGGAGAGCCTGGGGCTAGGGATGCGGGAACACAAATTGGGAAAATAATTGCAAATATCACCAAGCCCTGTCACGGAGCTGGGCTGACATCAGGAAGCAGAGGCTTCCCCTCTGCCACCTCCTCCGGCGGTCCTGCGTGACCCACCTCGGCGCGTGGCTGAGCGCCTGCCGAAGGCATCCTTGCAATATTTTGTGGAAGCCTCAGCGACAGCGTCAGCAGGGCTGATTTGTAGTGGTCTCCCTTTGGGCTTCCAGGTGGCCCTGGGGAGACCTCGGCTCCTGTGTGTGGGGAACACACCCTGCCCCACTCAAGACACGCTCACCCATGCCCACTACTGTGTTGGATAAAACCCGAGACAGCACCCCATGTTTTCCACATCTTCTTCCATGGTTTAGGTCTTTTGCTTTTCCGCCCAGCGGTTCTCGTGAGGAGCTGAAGGCTGCACGCAGCCTGCAGCTTTCTGCACCCTCTGGCCCACGTATATGGCTCTCCCTTTTCTCCAGGCCCCTTATTTTCCTTTTCCCGGAGGATTTCTAAGTGCTGCTGCTGGCGTCAGGCGTGTGTGCCTGGGTAAGGCCGCCTCTGTCTCGCCGTGCCTGTTATATTTAGAAACCCAAGATAAGCACAAGGGTGCACGCTGGCCGAGGGGCGGCAGAAAGGCTGTGTGGGGAAGCCACGGTGGGAGCACGCAGACACGGGGGAAACTCTGTGGTGTTCCCGGGGGTTATTTATTGCAGGCTGGTTTGGCACCATGAGGCTGCTATTGTCTGACGGCACGGGAAATTGTTTGGCCAGGGAGCTGTAAGGCATTCTTATGGATCAGTCTGGTTTTGCCTGAAAAGGAAAATAAAAAAAAATAAAATCCAATTTAAAAAAAAAGAAAAAAAAAAAGAGGCAGGCTACTGGTTTTGGAGGACGTAAGACATCTTTTCCTGTTTATATCCTTTTGGAACGGATATTGAGCCCCCTCACTTTCGGCTGTCCTATAGGGAGTGTTTCTGGAGCGGTCAGAGGCTCTGCCCCATTGCTCTGCTGCCCCACAGCTGCCAGGAGCCAGTGGGCTCCACTCCCTGCTTCCCCATGGGGCAAAGGGGTTTTTTTGCTCCATCTCACCCTGCTGCTCGCGAGGTTTGTGCTCCATCTCGGCGTGCCATTTGTGGGAATACGTGCCTGCATGGCTTCATTTCAGGTCCCTCCCTCTCCTCTCTGCTTCCGGAAAAGCAGCGTTTTCTGCTGGTACGTGCTTCCAACCAGGGTTCTGTTGACCGAGGCGTTGCCCCCGCTCATCACCACTCTGCCCCACAGGGCTCCTGCCACAGTGGCTGCTCCTCTGCCTCGCTGGTCCGTGGCGGCGATGGGCATTTAACGGCACAGGTGGTGGGTCACCTTGAGGATGCTGCTGGGGGTCACTTGGAGGGGGGTGCAAAGGGTTAAAAGTGCCGAAGAGGTTAATTTGGGAGTGGATTTGTTACCAGATCTCCACTGCACCCAGGCTGAACATCCTTCTTCCCTTGTGACCCCCTTTGCTTCTTTTTTTGGGGTTCCTGTCCCTGCATGGCACTAATACTCAGCGCTGCCTTTCTATGGTGGGAACCTGCCGAGGAGCACAGATGGGGCTGGTGGGTTCAGGCCCTCAGGATACTCTGGGTCTAAGAACTAGTGCTTCTCTACTGGTTTTGCTGGATTTTATACACCCCCTTAAGTTTGAGAGTCATTTTTTTTCAAGTCTGCAGTTTCTGAAACGTTTTTCCAGAGGAGTTGTGGCAAGCAGGAGGAATAGGCAGGGTGGATGTGTAGTGCCAAAGGGGTGGGTTGTTCATCGCATGCTGGCAGCCCTGTGGCCCTGCAGCCCCTGCAAGGGGGCATTTTTGGGTGAAACCGTGTGTACGTGACCCTACTGTGCAGAAGCAAGCCGGCAATGTGCGATGCCCTGTACCATATAAATATGCACGTGGTTTTACTCCAAGCAGGATCAATTATCCAAATGTTTTTGAAAATGTCTGTTCCCTGAATGTTTGTGATCCTCCGGGGCAGCAGCAGGAGTTCAGCATCCTTGTTGTGACAGAGGACTTTGCACAACCCGAACCAAGGCCCTGATTTCTCTAAAAGGCTGACTCCCATCCTCAGGGATACGGGCATCACGGAGCATCCCTGGCATCTGTGTGACTGGCCTGCGTGCAGGAGAGCTTTTGTAAAACTGCCTTTGAGTATCTTTTGTTTCCAACAGGTTGGTACCTGTAGTAGCTGGCCCCAGCAAAGGGAGCCTCTAGGTGTTGCCTGGTTTCTGTCTGTCAGGGGAACAATACCTTTTTGTCATATTTCCTGACGAGAGAAGAGAAAAAATCTTGCAATCCAAGAGTCACGTTTAAATGTCATTTAACCTTGAAAAGAACGTGATGGAATGGGGTGTAAAACGTAGCAACTGGCATCAGAAAAAGCCCTGTAGTGGTGACCTGCCAATATAAAGGCTTTTTAGGAACCAATCTGATAAATCATAAGTAAACACAAACAGTTTCAGGATGGCTAAACTACTTGTTTTAACATGCCTTGGCTCCTGATGAATCTTCCTGATGCTGAAAGGAGTACGGAGTATGATTAGCTCTGCAGAGAAATGTTTACATGGTGAAGGTTTTTTGTGCAAAGGCCATGTCAGTAAAATAGGTGCTAATGATTTCTGAAATTGTTGTGGGAGTGCTCTGTTCTTGGATACCACTGATTGTTGTCAGTGTCCGGGGAATGAGGCATGCATTTAAGGAATGGCCCTTAGTGCTGCCTGTTTCATTATGCACTTACAATTATTCACAACTTCCTGTGGAGGCTGCTGTGATGGCTGGATTTTCAGAAACTTCTTTTCCCCAAGTACAAAGAGTGTCCTTCCTATGTGACCAAGAAAAATTCCGTGCATATGGTTCAGATTATGAAATCCTATTTTTAAAAAATTGCTCACAGATTCTGTCTGGCTGGTTGTTTTTTTTTTTTTTTAAGAAAAAGAAAAAAAAAAGTGATTGAGCTCTTGGAGGGCTCCCATAGTGGCACTCTGGGAAGATGCCCTTCCTGGGGGGGGTGGCTCTGAGATGGCAGCTAAATAAAGGAGCATTTTCTGCTCCTTGCCCACACAACTGCCTGCCTGAAATTGCTTCTGCTCTCCACCATCCCCTGGAAGGGCTGGCACCTGTCTCCCATGGGGCCGCAGCCATGGGAGCCTCAGTGGGGCTGCGGGTCCAGCTGGGTGCTGCCGGCAGCTCCCATCTGTCCCTGCCAGCCCCTCCACTGCTTCCCTTCGGACAAGGCTGAGATTTGCTTTCTGATCGGCTTTTATTGCAGGCAGAGCAGGGAGTTATTAGACCTCCATCCCGTAATCCAGCCTCCAGTTTCCCCCCCACTGGTTATTTATGGCTATTTGCTGAGGCTTTTCCCTCGGAGGGCTGCCTGTGCTGCCAGTGCAGGAGAGCAGCACTTTTTCCCTTGCAGCTGCACTGCCAGAATAACTAACCCTTTTCCTGCCTGGGAGGAAAAAAAAAACCAAACCTGATTTCCCCCCCCCCCCAGTTTTGGAAACTGTAACACACAGGAGTGGTTTTGTTTCAAACCGAGGTTTAGTCCCCATCTCCCCCTCCTCCCCGCCCCGTGAGTCTCAGCGGTGAAGATGGCCTCGATGCCACGCACCGCGATGCAACGCGAGGCGATGCTCCCTGTGCGCAGGAGGGTCCAGCTCAATTATGTAAGGGCGCTGACGGCGCTCATTGGTTTTTCACAGGAGGAAAAAAAAGCCCTCCCTCCCATTTTTCCCTCACTGCTGAGGGCAGCATAGGGGCAGAGGTGGGGAGAATGGGCTTGGCTGGTCCTGAGCGTGCAAACGCCGAAACCTGCGTTCACAACAGGGCTTTTGGTGGGGGAGAAACCTTCAGCCCTGTTTTTGGGAGGAGGATGCAGCAGTGGGGCTTTGTAGAAGGGTATTTTAGTTGCAAAGTGAAGTCTGTGTGAATGATGCGTTAGTGTAGCTTTCGCTGGCAGATTTGGGGATCAGGCCTTTGAGTGGCAGCGTGGGCTCCTGAAAGCTCAGCCTTAATAAGAGGTTCACCCCCCCACCTTTAAAAGGGAATAACCTCATGATCTGAAATCGTGGCTTGACACTCTGCTAAAAAATCCATGGGTTTGCCATGGAGGAGAGACCTGCCTGCTCAGCCCGACACCAGCCTCTGCATCCATCCCCACAGCATTTGGGGCTGCAGAGAAGGTGCACCTCATCCAGATTTTTGTTCTTGGAGTGAAATGACACCAGTGGCCAGCTGTGCTTGTTGCTGTGAGGGGCCTGTCAGCCCATCAGAGCCGCACAGGACACAGCTGGAATGTGGGGACGCTGCCCTAGGGTCTTGCGTTTGGCTTCTGTTGCAGAGAACCTGGACTTAGCTCTTCTTCGTCTGTTTAGCTGTACGCCTGCACCATCACCGGTTTGTGGAGCAAATGTGTGGTATCATCTCGTATTGTTGCACTGTAACTTCCCCTTAACATCTGTTTGATGACTGTTTTGCTCTTCCTCTGCAAGCAATGGCACTGAACACCTCACAGCTTGTGCAGCCTCCAGCTGTGCCCCCCGTGCTTCCAGCTTGCTCGGTCCCCAGCCCTGTGGTTCAGGATCAGGCCCGGTAGCTGTGCCCAGCAGCGCTGTCCATGCCTTCCTCCCTGGTCTGTGTAAATGCTTGGTCACGGTGGGAGGGCATCTGGCTCAGGCAGATACGCCGTCTTTGGTGCAGACCTTGACTACGTGCAACAGAAGTACTTTCTGCAGGAGCAATTAGATTGGCACTGGTTTTATGGTCAGTTAGGGTTTAATTACATTTTGATTGTCTGCATTTCCTTTTCGAATGGCATTATTCATCGCTTCCTGTCTCAAAGTCCCCGGTACATGGAACACTCACACACATACATTTCACGTGGGGTGTTTTATTGTGGCATTGGTCCTGTAAGACGTAATGTCAGCTGAGACGTGAGATGAGTTGCTCTCAAGGCTTCCAGAGCAGTGAAGGAGACAGACAGCCTTGGCACGGAGATGGCCTGGGGTTTAAAATGAGGTGGCTTTTCCAGTTTTGCTAAGGACAGAAAACATGGGCAGGGTTTTATTTTCCTGATCCTGCTAAGCTGCAAGCAAAAGTGATCCCGAAGGCGTGGCTTTGGTCTGAGCTGTTTTCAGAACCGAATTTCCAAGGCCGATAATGAAACAAGGCAAGAATAGACTGGTAGCTGAGGTAAAAGGGGTGGGACACGTACGTTTAGCAAGAAACCCTCAAGGCCAATTTGTATTTTTGAGGTGTCAAAGCATCTCTCACTATTCCTGATGCTGAAGATGGATGTAATATTATGGAAAGCAATATTATTGGAAAACTGGAACCGCCTCCTTTGTGCAGGGAGGTAAAGAAAGTTCCTGTCTTGCGAAGCCACAAGGGAGAAGTCAACAACTTTTAATTTGATGTTTTGTCTTGAGGAGGAGGACGCTACCTGCCCACAGCCAAGTTCTGCCTCTCCTGACCCTCTGGCTGTGATACCTTTGGAGTGGGATAGGGAAAATGGTCTGCTACACAGAAATAGTTTCTTAGCCTAGGACGTAGCCCCAAAACCGCTGTGGCAAGTCCTTCACAATGAAAGGCTTTAAATACAAGGCACCTCTGTGGACTGCAGCAACACCTACATCACCCCAGCTGGGACAAGGTGCCAAAAGAGGGATTTTTAGCTTCAGCTGTTCAGCTCATGGACAGTCAGGAGAGCTGAGAAGCAGGGCGAGGGCTGGAGATAGTGGGGCGAAGCTGTGGGCAAATGGTTTTGTGGGGAAAAGAGGAGGCAGAGTGATATGGGACCGGGTCTTGCCTTGGGGAGGCAGTAGGATGGGGTGGGCTTCAGCTCATGTAGGTCCTACCACTTGCACGTTTTCCTTGATTGTGAGTCAAAAGACAAGGTACGAAGCGCGTGGCTGTGTTGTCAGCTTGGCCAGAGCCCTGGGCCCAAGCTGGGGCTATACGCTGTTCTTGCAATTAAAGGGAGGTGTAGCCCCACTTGGGCACCTCGGGGCAGTCTTTCACTCCGTGGTGGTGTTTGTCTTTTTCCCCAGATTGATAAATACCTTTACGCCATGCGGCTCTCTGACGAAACGCTGATAGACATTATGGCTCGCTTCAGGAGAGAGATGAAGAACGGTCTCTCCAGAGATTTTAACCCAACGGCTGCAGTGAAGATGCTTCCTACATTTGTGAGGTCCATTCCTGATGGTTCAGGTAAGGAGCTGAGTATTTGTTTTCCATATTAAACATGGTGTGCTTTGTGGGAAACCTGTTAGAAATACACCAATGCATTACCAAGAACAAGAGCAATTTGCTTTCTGGCAAGCCCGGACAACATTTCGAAGACAGCCTCCCTTCTGTGTGCGGGTCTGTTGCCACAGATGCTGGAGGATTTTGTGATTCCTGTGTCAAACCCCTTTTGATGCCAATGAAAGAGCCCTTTGTAGCAGTCAGTCCACTAATAGTCAATACGTTTATGCTGAGATTTGTCTGCCAGCAATCAATACTTCACATACAAAGATTTTTGATTTATGCAACTCACACTCACGTGATCTAGAGTCTTAACAAATACAGTGGCTTTTAGTCATTTGCTGTTCAACTCAGCATCTCTTCCCTTCCTTATGTTTTCCCCAGTGGAAGTATGAACACCTATATGGCGAATTTGAGTTTCCTGGCGTTCGTTTTGCTTTTTGTAGCTGCTTCTTGCAGACTGTCTTAGGGCAAACTTGCAGAACTCAAGGAAGCTGCAATGGGTGGCTCCAAAGCTGCTGCAGTGGTGTACGGAGCTTTTTCCATCCAGGTGTAGGACTCTGTTTTTCCATGCTCACTGTACCTGATAAAAGCGGCACAAAGAGCTGTCAGAAACCAAAAAGATGTTGTGTTGGTATTTGAGACCAAGATTGCCCCTATTTACTTATTTTAGTGTTTATAAAAAAATAAATACTATATAGAGAGTATATAAATATATTTATAAACAGTATATAATAGTGTTTATTATTCAGTGGTAACACTGGATTTCCTTCTCATGTAGCATGAGTTGATTAACTGTAGTTTGGTGCCTACCACAAATTATGTCCCTCTGTGCAGAAATTGCACAGTTGTAAGAACTGCATAACACCGTTACCTGTTTTGAGGGGGTTTTTTTGAGTTAAAATCAAGAATTTATTGGGTGAAAGAACATGAAGCCTGGTGCCTTGTGTTACTTGGTGCTGTCTGGCAGGTGGAGATCTTTGATAGTTCTGCTTTGCTGTTACTTTCTGCCACCTTAAGCTTTTCAGTTGCAATGTGATTCTCTGTCTAAAAAAAACCAAAGGGAGAACAAATTTGAATCCTGTGTTTCCCTTAATTTAGCACTGCTGGCTGTTATGTTGAAATGTCCTGTTGAAATGTCTGAGCTTGTTGAGAAAGTCAGAAGCTGCAACACACAGCTGGGTCATGGGCAGGGGTTGCTCTAAGGGTTTGCGGGTGAGGTGACTTAAGGGCTTTTGTGTGGAATCCCAGCATTTTTACCAACTCTGAAATCCCTGTTTTTTTCCTTCATTCGTGTTTGAGTTCAGTTGGGTACAGACCTGTTCCCGCTACCCTGCTCCATCAGGCGCTGCAGGTTAGCAAATCTGAGCTGCTTGCAGTGAGTCAAATGGTTTTGCAAATTGTTCCATGGCACAAACTGGGGAGACTTTGAGATGCTGTATGGCACAGGGAAAAGGGGATCTGCACCCGGTCAGAAGAGGTGCGAGAGATTGCTGAACGCTGCTGGGACCCAGCATGAGCCAGAGCAGTGGGTAGCCCTGGTTGAGCGTAAGTGTGCCTGTATGTCAAGGCATTAATTTCAGATCATGTATTACACACCTACTTAAAAAAGCAACCATGTATGTTGTGTACAGTGTGCTCAGTTCTTGATCCTGTGCCCGTTTGGCTCCTGCTGGCCTCTCTGGGACGGGCACGCTGTGGGCAGCGTCTTCGCAGCATGGATTAGAGCAAGGCAGCGCTTTGCCCCAGACAATTTCTGTATAACACGGTACTAATCTGTATATGCAGGTTGTGAGCATCTCCTCGGATAGCTGTTAGAAATGCAGGCAAAACCATTCCATTATTTCCCAGAAAGGGCATGTTCCGACCCCAGGTATGAGCAATATTTGCTGTGGGTGGGTGTCATGGCACGTCTTTCCCTGACTCATGTGCGTGTGCGCGCCGTGTCCGGCGCAGCCGTCACAGGGATGCAGCCAGGGCAGACGCAGAGCCCCCTTCCCTCTGCCTCCAAAAGGCTCGGGGGGGCCCTCACGGATGCGTCCGTGTTGATGTGCCCAAAGTGTGGGTTCAGCTCCCAGCCGATGGCAATTTCTGCCTTCAGCTGTCCCTCTGTAAAAGCCAGAGGCTGAAAGCCTGCCCTTTTCTCTGGCTCGTCTCTAATTACTGCCTTGTAAGCTCTTTCCTCTGAGTCTGATTATTATTATGAGAGCTGACTATTCAGAAAAATACTGTTGTTTATTTTCAGATCTGTGCTTGTGTACTTTGTTAACGAGGATCTTTTGAGTAATAATTTTGGAGGCTCTGGACACATTGGTGTTAGCAGGGGTTTTTGCTTCATTCAGAGTTGCTTAATTTATGAAGACCACAAGGTTTTTTTGTCCAGAGTGCCCAGAACGGTATCTCCAGCTAATTCAAAATGCTTTCAAAGGATCTTCCTAAATTAATTTACAGCAGGTTTGATTGCATCTTGGTGTTACAAAGCATAGATTAAATGCTGCTACTTGGGTTTAATTCCTGAAGTACACTGAAAGAAAACTACTACTTTGCATACAGAAAGCTTTACAGTCTGGTTCAGAGTTCTTTTTTCTTTTTAACTGAAAAGGATAATTCTTAATAAATTTTACCTTGTGATGAGCCTGATGCTGCTGGAAATTAAACACGCTAATCTGTTAATTTACTGCCGGGGAAGATATTTCTGAAGTGCAGCATTTGTCTGAGGTGTGTACCAAGGTGCTTTTAGGCTTGGAAAAGGGCCATCTGGTCCAGTGTTGATTTTTCCATTATTTATTGCAGGTAATGGCTTGCATTCGACAAATGATACTCATATGATAAAGCTTATTTGGGTATTTGGCTTAATGAGACACTTGTGGTAAATGTTTTGCTTCCAGTCTTGTTGCAGTGAAGGGGGTTAGGAGTTACTGAATTTGTTACGCTGAACTCGATAAAGGGAACTGCATCCACAGTTTGGAAATGTTTACGTTTTAAATGACATTCGTACTGAAGCAAAGCGATGTTTAAAGCCACGCTGTTCAGAAACAGATAGGGAAGTGCTGCAAGGTCCATATTTTGGCAAACTCTGAGTTTGCCCATGTCTTAAGCAGCAAGAAGGAAAAGTTGCATTGCAATGCAGTAAAATTAGGAAGACTGGTAGGAGATGTGGGCTCCCACTGTTGTTCTGCTACGTTTTTCTGTACGGGGCTTATTGTCCTTTGTGGTTTCTCGCATGACAGTGTTTTGTTTGCTGTATGACACTTGCAACCTTGGAAAACCGTAAGGGCTTTTGCAGTGTCTTTGCCTCTGTTAGGCTGTTCCTGCTGGAGGTCCTGTCCCGAGGGATGCCTCAACCAGCTCATCAGCTTTGCTGAGCAGGAGGGGACTTCTGGAGGAGCATGGGGCAATGAGGAGGAGCAGCTCACTAAGCCAGACTTTAAGAGTTTTGATCTGAGATTGGGCAGGGTAATCTCAGAGGCAAGTCTGGGTCTGGATATGCTCGTGGATAAGTTGCATATTTGATATTTTGGTGACAGCGTGGAGTCAGAAGGCTCTGAGAGCTGAGTCGAAGTTTGAGGTGACACATCAAAAGGCCTCCCCAAAGTCATAGTTGGAAGGAAGAATGAAAAGAGGCCCAAGAGCGCTTGTAGGATGGGACTGGCAATATGCATGGGGGGGCCAGCTCATCCCCCCTGTGGCATGGGGCACTTCTGACACCACAGAAAGGTACAAATCAATGAGGGAAACCAGGACGAGAAAGCACCGTGCGCATCTGCTTCACTGCCTTCCGAGCAGCCTCGGTGAGCCCGGGGATGCCGTGCGCAGACACGAATGCTTGCGAAGAGCCTCGGTGATAAGTTGTGCACACTGCTTCCCTAAATGTTATCTTTTTGCAGACTTTAACAATCGCTGTCTTTGTTTGCTTCCTCTTTGATAAGGTGAGATAGCACAAGCGGTTCAGTCAAATATATTTGCCTTGCTCTCCAGGGGGTGCCGAAAGTGTCCTCAGATAGCCAGACCACACGTCTCTGTTGCCTGAATTACACCCTGAAGTCTGTGGAGGTGGGAGTGGGGAGTGGATTTGGCTTCAGGTCTTTGAAATCCAAATCCCTCTCCACACGGAGGGAGATGGAGGTATCCTAACTCTTTCCCTGGCGAGTTATTTAGGAGCTCTGTGCAAGGTTCACAACTTCTGAGTAACTCCTGCAGCCGCCCTGTGATGTTTCAGACTGTCGTTTCTCTGACTTCTGTTATCTGACCGTAGCTTGCAGTGAATCTCAGCTTCTGCGGGTGACATAAGTGGTTCCTGCTTTAACTACCTCTGTGTGTAATTTGTTGATTTTAGAGTAGTGCGCAATTCAGCCACCATTCACTGTTATTTGCCAAAATGCCACAAGTTTATATGCAGCAAAAGACTGTTCATCAGTGGTCTGGTATCCTTTCATTTTACTGTTTTCAACACCTTTTTGGCATTCTTCGGAGATCTTTGCTCTGCCAGCTTCATCACGAGATCTGGATACAGACTGTCCACTGTTAGTCCATTCTTTTTGGATAAACCCTCATTGCAGTTGTCTGTGTATCAATGGTGGTTGGTGTTGCCATTGCACCAACTTCATGTTAAATTGTAGGGAATCAGATCGATGCTTCACATGGACACCCTGCAGCTAGAAATTCCTTGCTGTAGGCACTGGACATTTGCCTATGCATTATACTTAACAGAGCTTGATATTTCCCAGATTTGTGTTGCATACAATTTTTAATCACTTGTGTCTTGTTTTCCACATAGAGAAAGGAGATTTCATTGCACTGGATCTTGGTGGTTCTTATTTCCGAATTCTGCGGGTGAAGGTATCGCATGAAAAAAAGCAGACGGTACAAATGGAAAGTGAAATTTATAATACGCCTGAAGATATCATGCATGGCAGCGGAACACGGGTAAGCACCTCTTTTTTTAGGACGTCTCTCTAAAGATTAGCTGCTTTCACACTGCCATTTTACAAAAACGCCACGAGAATGACCTTAGCATCTTAACAGTTGCACCTACAGCGTGCACAGACTTGACTACAGCTCTTTGTCGATACTGAAAATAAATTAAGTGGTAGTTAGAGTAGTAGAGCATGCATGGATGCTGCTCCCATTGTGTGGGAGACTTTTGGCCGAGTTAGGGGAAAAAATGGCCTAGAAATAAGAATTTTTACTTTTATAGTAAAGTTACTTTCCAGAGGTGGGAATGGACAGCAGGAAAACAACTTAGTCTTTGTAAGCAGCGAGCATGACCAACCCTGCAATTGTAATGTTAGATGAGGGACAGAAATACCCATGACAGCCACATATCTGTCCTGGCAGTCTGAGCAACTCAGCATTCATGAAAAGTACAAATACATTAGAAAAACTACAGGAAGCTGATAGAATGTTTTGGCACAACTTCAACTTAATTTTTGCTGAATAAATGATAGGTTTTTTTTAGTCTCCCACGTTCCAACAGTAGAAAATGTTTGGATCCGTTTACTTGGATTTTAAATCGGGTTCTTTGGAAGAATTTATTTTCTTTTTATGGTCAGGAAGTGGATTACAATAAATATTTTACTGACAGATTTGTCTCCGTGTCAGTGTAAGACAAAACAGGTAATTTTCATTGTTGGAAACAGCAAGGTTTTTACACTTTTTACTAGTATGAGGTGCTATCTAGGGGTATGAGACCTGCAGGAAACTTAGAGCTTGTTTCAGAAGAATAAACAAAAGAGGAAAAAAAGAAAAATTCTGCAAACAGCAATTTGTGCCCTTAATATATTTTCTGTAGCCACCTTAATACCCTTAATGTATGTATCTAATAACTGCTGCTGCATTCTTATGCAATAGTGAGTGTAAGGTGGCAATTATGGCTTGTAAGTAGCACTGATACAAGCATTGCTGTGATATCTGAACCGCAGCAATAAAATCCCTTTCTTGTAAAGACTTTTCCTAACATTATTACTTTATCTGGCCAAAAGGTCATGCAGCGGCTTTCCCACGGAACGGTTTTGGAGGGGAGCTGAGCTGACCTGCCTGTTGCTGGTGGAGGCAGGGGAGTCGGGTGGGCTGCCTGGAGACAGGTTTGGAACGTGGGGTTTCTTGTCCATCAAGGGGTGTCGGGAGCTGGAGACCGACAAGCAGCAGGGCTGCCCGCACACCCGAGGGGCAAGTGTCTGTCCCGGGGAGGCAAGCAGGCTGACTTAAGGTGAGACTTAATGGAGACAACGATAAGGGTGGTAAGGAGAAGCCGGGAAAGGAGACATCAGGTCTGCATTCTTTCCAGGGCTTTGTCGTGTTTATGTTTTCATTTTTAAATATCTGAAGGCCATTTGGCTGTTGGGAACCAGCAGCGTGGAGCTCAGACTGATAGGCTTTGTCATGGCTTTTAAACTGAAAGAGAGGCGAGCAAGGCTTCCACTGACCCTGGGGAGACAGTCACTCCCAGTATTTAAGTACCAGGAAAAGAAGAGGAGAACTGGAAGCATCATCAGAATTGCATCCGGGTTCGAAGTTGTCCCACGACAATATCCAGCCACGACTAAAACGCTTGCCGTGAGACTTCACAGGGAAGCATGGCGGATGCCCGGGAGGCACACAGGCAGGTGACGATTTGGTGCTTATGACTGATGCGTACGGTTGAGGTTCTCTGAAATCTCTGAGCCAGATTAGTGGAATACTTGGACTGAACTGCCTGCGCGGGGTAGGCTACTAATATGTTTTTCAGCAAGCTGTGTCATTAACTTCAGTGAGTTATACTCTTAAAGCCTAATACATAATCAGCTTATTGAAGGGCTTGCGATTTATGGCTTCATGCCTCACCAGCACGGTTTGTTTTGATATTTTCTACTTCATCGCATTCAAACTTCTATTTTTGCCGATCTGTCAGGCACGGGCTGACAGCTTTGCCAGTCAGAGACAGTTCCCTGTCAAAGTCAAGGGCAAAACTCTCATTGACTTCAGCAGTGTAATAGCAGGTCTAAAACTTGTAAGCAGCCTGTCTTCTGTGTCGACCCAGCGAATGGGAGCATGCCTGAGGCTTGATTTTGGTGTTGCTTTTTGTGTTCTGCCGCCACTGGAGGTAGGGTATGGATTTGTGGCTGTTCTCACGATCTGGAGCGGTGGTATCCTTGCTCCTTAAATCTTCCCCATTCAGGGGCATGAGCTTGAGCTCTGATCTTCAGTTGCTTGCCAAAGTCTGCTGGCTGCCAGCCAAATGCAACCTTGTGGAGACTTCTTGGAGCCCAACCTGAGCAGGCAACTTCATGGCCAGAGGAAGTAATGAAGCCTGATACCATATTGCTCAGCGTCTCATGGTTGTATCGCTTCAGGTCTATAAAGGTGTAAAAACCTGACTGGTCTTTTCTTCTTGGCTGTGGCATTTGCTCTGTCTGTCTCTTTGACGTTTGATAAAATATTAGGCTCGCACTGTTCCTTACCGCGCACCTGTGGGTGGATGGGAATTTGGATTTTTCCTCAATCCACCTCCCTTACAAAATTCCTGTTGCTTTCATTAAAGTCATGTTGCCTCTTCTGTCCTGTCAGAGTTGTTTGGCATTTGTAAGGTTTGGATGTTAATATGGGCACGGGCACATATGGATGCTTCCTTGAGTCTCCTTAGGAAAAATCTTATGACCGTCAATGGCAGCAAAATTAATATATGCCTCTCTCTTTCTTTTCTCCTTTTGAGCAGTGCCTTCCCTCTGTGCTTTATTAAAAACAGTAGCACAGCCAGACCGTGCATTACTGACTACTGTAGTGTCGAGAATGTGGCTAATAGTTAACCGCATTTGCCTGTGCAGGCTGTGGCATGGGTTACACTCGCGTGCCCTGCTGCCAGCCCGGAGCCCCAATGACTCACGGTGCATTGCTTGCAGCAAGCGAGCACGCTAACTCACAGAGGCGAGCTTCGGCAGGTCGTGCCGGGACTGCACAGGCAACCACCAGCAGGTGCACGGACTTTCCGGAGTGCGTTGGGAATGCCCAGGGATCTTTTGCAGTCAGATTCACAAAGCAGGTCCCGTCTCTTCTCTGTGCAGTTGTGGTTCATTGCATGAGAGGGGTTTTTGTAGTGACATCCGCAGTCAATATTTCTGCTTCCTGCGCTCTGAATTCCTCAGGGGTTTGAGGTTGGTCCCTGGTTATCATCTGTAATCCTGGGAGCAGCTGAAAGTTTAGTAGGTTTGAGTATTTAGCAAGATACTTTCAGGTGGAAAGCATAATAAAAACGTACGCTCCTGTTCTTTCTGTGTTTCTCCTGGAGAAGTTGTCATATTTTATTACTTAACTACAGTTCTTTTTTTCGTAACTCCTTTTCCTGTCTCCCTTTCCTCTCTCCCTCATCAGGACAACTGAAAATAGTCTTGCAGAAGTGCAGCGGCGTAGGTTGCTTTCCCATGCCGTTTCACTGCGTGCACTCAGTGAAATGTCCTTGATTTGCCCGGGTCAATGAATGGCAACGTTTTCCCTGGGAAACTACTGTATTTCTGCTTAATCAAATCTGACCTCCTTTTAGGAATGAGCTTAAGGTGTTCTGTTGAATTGTAACATTACAGACACCACTTCTTGATCTGCTTCGAACGGCAAAATATTCCTCTTCATTTTTTTTGTAGTTGCTGCAGCATGTCTGTAGTGTTCTCCTGTCTCTCCAAGACTCTGTAAATTGTTCTTAATAAAGCTGCACAGGCTAATTGCAACCAACAGATATCTTTTTGTACTCCCTCCCAATTATCCCCAATCTTCTAGGCAGTTTTCCTGGCATTGTCCCACCAACGCTGCAGATAGGGTTGGTTGTTTTTTTGTTTTTTTTGTTTTTTTTTTTTCCAGGGAGTTAAAATGTGAAGCGCAGTTATCTTCTGGGGCAGGTGGCCACTTGTTAATAGGTTTGACATCCATTTGTGGTATGGGTCAGTTCAAGGCATGTCTGGCTTTTTGGTGCTGGTAGATGCAAACGCGTATTTTTGTTGCTTCAATTGCCAGGGCTTGATTTTTGGCTTTGAGTGTTGCAGTCTACCTGAGGGGCTTTCCAAATAGCTCGGTGGGAGAGACATCTCTCGCTTTCGTGCCCACGCACTCCCTGGCATGCCTGGCGGGCACACAGTGCCGTTGTCACAGGGCACCGTCGAGGGGCCATCGAGGTGGCTGGGTGGGAATTGGTACCTGCAAGCCTGTTGCAGGCTGCCTGCATAGTTTAGCATTACAAAAAAAATGCATAAAATGTTCCCATTTTGGGTTGTTTTTCAGAACATGTAAAATATTTGGACAAATCCCCTGGGTTTCCTTTTTGTTTGTTTGTTGTGTGCTTTAGGACTAGATTTGAGAGGTTATGTCCTTTTGGGTGACTCCTACAAAGTGCTGGCTTCTCTGATCTCAGCAGTGCTTGAGTGAAGCAGATGTTGATCTTCTCTGCATAGTTGTAAAAGTGCTCAAACTCATGTGGGACTGGATCACAAATGTTCTTTTGAGATGTTCCTTCCTGTTACTGAAAGGTTAAAAGAACATTTTTGTTCTATCAAATGTTAAGGAGAAGGGTTATGGCAGGCTCAAGAGCCACATGCTGCTTGTTTCAGGAAAAGCTTTTTTATAGGGGTGTAAAAGGACAATGTATTTAATAATTTATTATTTAAGGTGTTAATATATGCTGCCTGAGAGTATTTTCATAGCTTTGTCATTTAAATATATTTTAAAATTTGGAGCAGATATTTCCCCCTTTCCCCTCACCCAGTACAGTTTTCATATGCGGTTTGAAGTATTTTCTCCCTGAAACTGTATTTCTAATCATGGTGGTTTTATACTTTCCTCTTTCTTGTAGCTTTTTGATCATGTTGCTGAATGCCTGGGAGACTTTATGGAGAAACAACAAATCAAAGACAAGAAATTACCAGTTGGGTTTACGTTTTCCTTCCCGTGTCGACAATCCAAGCTAGATGAGGTAAGAAGATTTCACAGTTTTCTTAATATGCAGAAGAGCTACAGCTGTGATTAAAACACTGCTATGAAAGCAGTATCCTAGACAGGTCTTGGTTTTGGGATAAATGAGTGTTATATTTCACTGTCAGACTTCATGCTTGTGTTTATGTTTCTTCTGAAAGAGCTGGTTAACAGATGATAAAGAGGCATCTGATGTTTTGTACTGCCTCTGAGTGAGCTCCTCAGTATTACAGTTTACCGTGTAAACATGGCAGCAATTTTTCCTGCCTCTTGTGCAGCCTTTTTCACCTCTCCATGAGGTGTAACTGGGAGGGACCCAGCCCAGCAGCATTTGCTCAGATTTTGCGGAACTTCACAAGTGCACGCACCGATCCAGATCGGGGTCTCCCTCCTGAGCAGCAGTGCTGAGCCATGCCACTGGCTGGGTGCTCAGCACTGTGGGAAATCAGGCAGGCCACCTGGAACTGATGCGCTTTAAAAAGGGATGGAAATAACCAGCGTTGTATGAAGTGACTGATGAGATTCCCGTGGCAAGGATGCTACGGTATTTTCCTTCTTTCGCTTATTATATCACAAATGACTCAGCAGCCTCCCGGTACAGCATCGCTATGGCAATGGCGTAGCAAATTAATGCAGGAAAGTTAAATCCACACAAAACACTAAGAGGTTGCACTGTTAAAGCGTGACCTGCTTTTCTAGCTTGCAGGTCTCTAGGTTAGCCTGGTGCAACGGCTCCCCAGATGTTGGTGCTGAGGAGGGCCAGGTGAGGCACGATTTTTATTACATTTCATACTTCTTGAGCGATGCTGAGAGCTGAAACCAAGGGTGCTTACTAACTCAGGTCTGAATGTAGTTAAGAAAAGAGCGAGCTGCCTTTTCCTGCATCAGTTCAGAAAAGATGAGTTGATTTTGGTGCAGCTCTCCCATCTGGCCGTGATGCATGGTAAGGCTCAGGCTACTGACCACACCAGAGTCATGCCGGGCATGTGGTTGTGAAGTTGAGTTGCCCTTGGGAAAATTTATTTAGCTGCATGATGAAAGGCGCTTGTTTGTGGGCTGGTTTGCTCGAGCCAGCTGGGATGAGATCATGCTTGTGTGGGGCAGGCAGGTAGCATGTGGGATGGCTTGGGGACACCGGTGGAGACTTGGAGATGAGCAGTGGCAGAGTGGAGGAGGATAGTAAGAGACAAGGGACGGTGTCTCTTAATAAAAAAAAACCACCAAAAAACCCCCAAAACTCTCTTTCTGAGAGTTTTTGTAATATTTTGGCCATTTGAAAAATGTTTTTCTGGATTCCGTGGGCCGGATTTGTTCCTGGATTGCTGCTTCTGTGAGGCTGTGCTTGTCTATGTGCTGTTTTCTTGAGCTTGGTGAGCAGAAGGAGACAGGGTGGTCCCTGGTTTCTCCAAGGGTGACAAGGTGGCACTGCATGGTTGGGTCCCGCTCAACCCTGCTGCACTCCAAGGGCTCTTCCCTGCTGCCAAGGTCTTGCTGGTGAAGCAAAAAATCCTTCCAGCGCAGCAGCCAGTCATGCTGAGAGGAGCTGCTCTTTGCCAGTGTGGTTTGACCAGTTTTCCTGAATGATGACAGTTACGTGGAACAAGGGGCCCTTTTGCCCATTAAAGCTGTGCCTGCAGAATGGGCTTTGCCATGGTTTCCCTGCGCAGCAGCACGGGGCTTTGCTGGGTTTCTAAATGATGCTAACGAGGGCAACGTAGTGGCAAAACTTATGCAAATTGAGTTTGTGTTTTAGTGGTAGGAAAATACCTCCTGGTCTGGAAAGAGCTGCCCTGACCCCTCTGTCCCCTGTAGCTATCCCAGCTGGGAGGGTGAATGTGCACAAGACACGTGGTTGATTTCTAGGCTGAGATATGGGCTTACATACACCTGGGCAACGGCTGTTTGTGCCTGTAGGCTTCAGCTTTTCTGATTTTTAGCTTCTTGGACTCCTGTTGTGATAGCTGTGAATATTATGGTGGGTATGAAAAGCTGAGCTGATTTGAGTTGTCTTTCCTGTTGACTACTGTTAATGCTCCTTTCTTTTTTTATTATTATTTATTTATATACTAAATGCTCTGAATCAGCTAGGCATTATCTAAATAGAAAAAAAATCAGATGTAGTCATTAACTTGGGGGATTTGCAGGTTCTTTATGACAGTTTGCAGACAAGGAATTCAATACCAGGATTTCCTTTTCGATCCGTACTGTAAGTTGGGGACATATATTGCTACATTTCTAGTATTTCCATTTGCCTCAACCCATAAACATGATCCGACAGTGAAACAAGCCTGGACAGCTGGGACTCCAGGCAGCAAATGTGCAGCAGTCTGATCCCCGCTGCAGCCGAGTCCTGGATGTACAAACATCACATCCCTTCTCTTTAGTCAGTCCCGCGCAGTCAGCTTTTTCTGAAAGCAGTTGATTTCCGTGGCCCAAGAGGATTAAATGGTTTTCCAAGAAAAACTGTCGAGGAGTAACAGGGAGAAGAGTGGGCTGAAAACAGAAAGTGCAAACAAACCTTTTTCTAGCAAGGGAGGGGAAAACAATTTCCCATCTTTCAGCTTACTGTAATGAGAATCAAAGACCGCCAGTTGTCTCGGGTTGGGTTGTTAGGTCATACAAGAAAAGAGACCTGAAGATGCATTTGAAGTATAAAATCTTGTTTTTAAGGAAAAAAAAAAATCGATTTGTGTCTTATGGTGGCATCCTGTTGAATATTGCTGTCTTGTTTTATCAGGGTATTCTGATAACCTGGACGAAGCGCTTCAAAGCAAGCGGAGTGGAGGGAGCAGATGTTGTGAAGCTGCTTAACAGGGCCATCAAGAAACGTGGGGTAAATTGTACTTCATTCTTTTTTTAACTCTGTATCACAGCAAACTGCCATTTCTTTGTCAGGGACCACCTTCACGTCACTGACTTGAGCGTGTGATCTGAGTGATAGTGCAGCTCTGCTTTCTTGCATGAAGATGTGCGTTTTTTCCATTTGCTGGGAAAATGGAGCGACGTCAGAGTTGCTATGTGGAAGCTGTGATTTTCCTCACAGCACAAAACTGAGTGACTGTGTTGTGGTTTGTCGCTGGCAACCGTCAGCAATTTTATCACTCTCCAAAAACTGAAAAAGTGCTGCGTGTCAGTGCCGCAACTTTTCAGTGATACCGACATATCCTATTCCTGTGAAACCGCATCTCATGGTCTGGGCTCAGCTGAGTTGTGCGACTGCTTGGGAGCAGGTGAGGAGCAGGGTAGATGAGAAGGGGGATTTCAGGCTCAGTGAGCTGTGTTGCTCCCTGCAGTTTCTCACTGCTGATTTTGTAGAGGGTGAAGGTGACCATGTTGCTGATTTAAACAAATAAAAAGGCACTGAGTGTGAGATGGAATAAATTTGGGTTTGCGTGATGCTTGCAGCCAGGTGATATGTTGATTACTCAGCAACCAAATTAATCGGAAACAGGGCAGTATTTGCTCTATTTGGGCAGCTGTGGACTTTTAAGCAAACCTGAGTTTTACTGTCACTGAACAACATTACTGTAGTCAGTTACTATCATCAGACTTGATATCAGGTAGAGTAACACACTGAAGAAGCTGGAAAGGAATGAGTGTGTGTCGTTTGGATAGCTTATTTAGTTGCATTATTTGCTTATAATTTTGTATTAAAATCTTCACTTGAAATAAAACTCCTAGATGTTTTAAGTGAATTCTATGAGAAATACATAACTTGGGAGTATTTTCTAGATTAACTCCTCAAGCAACTACATCAAATTACTCCATGATTTAACTGCAGAGTTCCTCCTTCCCTCATGTATAGCCCTTCTCTTTCCTGCCTAAGAGTGCTTATGTGAGAGCAGGTCTTTGCGCTCTCGAATTATGCTACTGCTGTTTTATTGTTTGCCTGGTGCATTAGTGTGCTCTCATTGTCTTCCTGGGTACGTGGGATAGGGAACTGGCAGACAGAACAGGTGATATTTAAAAAGATGAGCTGTGGTATTCAGACAAACTGTCTCCTGTTCCTTGTGAAATTAGTTGACGTAAGTGAACTGGTGATAAACACAAGCAGTGTTTTTCCAGAGAAGCCATACGGCCCAAGTAACGTTTTGTTCCTCCATCAGGACTACGATGCAGATATCATGGCTGTTGTGAATGACACCGTCGGGACTATGATGACCTGTGGTTTTGATGACCAGCGTTGCGAAGTTGGCTTGATCATTGGTAACGCACATTGCTGCTGCAGCATGCACGTGACTTTTCTCCCTTTGCCTGGCCTGTTTGGTTAGCACCTTCTGATATCCTTTCCCTAAAGGCACTGGCACCAATGCCTGTTACATGGAGGAGATGCGGCACATTGACCTGGTGGAAGGCGATGAGGGCAGGATGTGCATTAACACGGAGTGGGGGGCCTTTGGAGATGATGGTTCACTAGAAGACATCAGGACCGAGTTTGATCGAGAGATCGACCGTGGATCCCTTAATCCTGGGAAGCAGCTGTGAGTGAGGCAGTTATCTGTGAGCTTTGCTGCTTTTGTTTTCTGCTCTGTGCTCCCTTTTCCACTTGTGTTATGAATGCAGCAGTTCAAGAAGGCTCGATTTTGCCTGTGGTGAGGCAAACTGCAGGCTGGGCTGGGTGGTGTGGTGGCAAGCTGGGCTCTGCCTCCCTTTGTTGCCCGCGGATGGATGGGTGACTGCTGCTGTACTCTCCTGCAGATTCGAGAAGATGGTCAGCGGGCTGTACATGGGGGAGCTGGTAAGGCTCATCCTGGTGAAGATGGCCAAGGAGGGGCTGCTCTTTGAGGGGAGAATCACTCCTGAGCTTCTCACCAAAGGGAAGTTTGAGACAAAGCACGTTTCTGCCATAGAAAAGTGAGTACCTATCCCTTTTCACCTCCTGGGTTTCACAGTGACTTTGAATATTAATTTTCCAGCACCTCTTTTTGCTTTGCATTGGGGCTGGCTGCCATCCTCCAGCACAGGTGCAGAGCTGGCAAGTGGGGACCCCCAGCAGACAGTCTTGTGACCTCCTCCCCAAGATTTCTCCCTTTTTCTGTGTTGGGAGGATCTACGAAAGCCTACCAGTCCGTGTAGCTACAGGGCATGTGCTGTGCTACCTCTCACCCTGCTCGCAAAAACTCAGAAGCTGCCACCCTGCAGCTAACCATGGGAGTGAATTGGCTTAGTGCCTCCAGGCAAATACTTGTGTCGCTCCTTGCTGTATCCACGGGATCGCTGGGCAGAAGGAAAACAAGCGTGACAAGGCAGAGCATTCAGTCTCGTAGGCAGTGCCGGGTGCTACATGGTGACCTCTGAGCTATGCGCCAGTTGGTTTCTTACGGTGTCATCACCCCTTTGGTCAGTACTTACTGGCTCTTCCCCCTGCGTTTTTAAAATTCACATCACTGGGATAGTTTGTGCTGTAGTCATTGGGCTGGCTTTTCTTTTCGAAACGCTGCTGATTTTGGTGCACACATATAGAGGTACTATTGATTGCGAGTGCATCGCCAAGGGAACAGCCAGTAACTTCTACAACGCCTGTTGCCCCCTGCCCCATTTTACTCCTGTCCCTGCAGACTGTCTTACCTGAACAGCTTTCCGTTAAATGTGTATGTTCATTTGTCTTAACTACAGAGGTCGGTGTAATGGACCAATGTAATGTTGAACAATAAGAAAAATGCAGTTATTGAGAAGTTCAGTTACTAAGAGCAAAATTTGCCCTGAAATCCCACCTTACTTCCTGAAGAGCACTTTGGTTATAATTAGGGGGCACATCTCTGTGCAGCTTCAGATTTCTGGCTGATGCTAGCAAGATGCAAGAGTCCTTAAAAAGATGTATGGAGTGCAGTTAGTAATGACAAGATACACTCCTTGTGTTTTTGTCTGGGAAGTGACTGAGCTGGACGTGGATAAGTTTTGCCAGAAACTTTGCTCTCAGGCTGGGTGCTAATGAGGGAAAATGCAGTGCAAGAGACAGAAATTCAGTGAGGTTGTAAAAGCCTGAAAAGAGACCCATTAGGATGAAATCACTTAGGCAACCTTCGCTCAGGGTTTTGCTTTTCACACTGGGCTTTATTTATTGAGACATATGAGCGAGCGAGTGTGGGATTAGGTGTATGCTCAGGCCTGTGCTGAATTGTGGGGCTGGTGGTTCCTGCTCCAGAGAGAAGCTGTTTGAAGTTTAAAGCATCAGTCTGATGAAAAAGCATTTAATTCCTCCAGGTCTGTATAAGTGCTTGGAAGTTGCTGATTTTCTTGGGGGTGCACTGAACGAGCTGTCATGAGGTTGCTGCTCTGCTTTGGGTCTGGTGCTGTTGGACCAACTGCAGCCGGAGCTACTGGATGCGCTGTGCTCCTGGGGGGATGCCCTGGCTCCACAGGATGGGGCTGGTCCTGGTCCTGGTCCCATGCATTCACTTTCAGAGTACAGGAAGCTTGCTTGGTACGAGATTTGGTCTGGTCATCTGGCACAACAAAAACGTGGTCTGTGTTGGAGAGACTTGCACATAATTAGCGTTGGACACCTTTCCAGTGACGTGATGTACCTCTTGCCTTGTGGGAAACGAACGTGAAGGAGGGCAGGCTCTTGGGTACATATGGGAGTAATCCTGCCCATAGGGTGGCTGCTATAGTATCTGGAATTGCATGGTTTGTAGGTTGCATGTTTGCATCAGGCTTTAATGGAAAGCTGTTTCTATCTGTGAATGAATGCATATTTAGAGCACTTTATTTCAAGCGTCGTGGAGCTTTCCAGTCCAGATCTCTTAATAAATTTTCTTTCTAACCCCTTTCTCAAACTGCAGGCAGGGACACCCGTGGTTGGATGCACCTCAGTCCTGCGTTTTATAGCTCCCCCACTAAGGACTACCCATTACTGCTCTCTCTTCTTTGTAGGAGCAAAGAAGGTTTGAACAAAGCCAAAGAAATTTTAACCCGCCTGGGGGTGGAGCCGTCCCATGAGGACTGCATCGCCGTCCAGCACGTCTGCACCATCGTGTCCTTCCGCTCGGCCAACCTGGTGGCCTCTACGCTGGGTGCCATCCTCAACCAGCTGCGGGATAACAAAGGGGTCGGCCGCCTCCGGACCACCGTGGGGGTCGACGGCTCTCTCTACAAGATGCATCCACAGTGAGTCCCTCCGCTCCTGCCGTTGACACTCTTCACCTGCCGCGGTTTGCAAAGGGTCGAGCATGTAACCCCAGGACATCGCCCAGGCATGTGGTTTGGGTGTGAGATGAGGAACCTGAAATGTGGGTGTGGGGGTTTGGTCTGAGATGGGGAGCTTAGTGGAAAGGAGAGTTGTCTTTAAGTGAAGAAGTAGGGTGAGATTTTAAAAAAGACCAACAAAACCACAAAGAAAAGAACCAAACACCTGAGTAATTGGATGCTGCGATATCGGTGAAAACTATGGTGGTTTGAGTACATACCTTAAGGGATTTCAGTAGATCTCTTGGAAGGTGAGTTTCTTTGTACAAAATATTACTTTTGTGCCCGTGGATTGGGCTTTGATGAGAAGTGCATTAATGCACCTTGATCTCCATTTTCAATTTAAACTCAGTTGTTTTGAAAATGACTGTGCTAAACCCTATTTTTTTTCAATCTTTTCTGAAGATATACTTGGAAATCAGGGGAAAAAATTGGTGCTTACATTTCCGTGGCTTTTTAAAAACTGTCCTTGTCTTGTTTTTCCCCACCTTGAAAGTTACATTTTTAATCAAACAGCTGCTTAGATTTACGTAGAAATCAGAGAGGAACTTGAGCTCTTCTGCTGTGGGTGTACCTGATCCTGGTAACAGAGTTTGGTGTGAGTCTTAGTGTCAGAAATAACCCCAGTGCCCAAGCCCTAACGCTGTGGATGTTTGGGAGAGGCTGCTGGCCTGTGTGTGCTGGGATAGCAGCACCTGGGTAAGGGCTTCCAAGTTCAGGATAAAGAAGTGGAAGAAATATGCAGTGTGCAGGTGTCATTTATGCACACGTGGTAAAAGGCTTTTATTTCGTGGTGATGACAAGTCAGTTTCCAGTCTCGGCTGTAGGATTTAGCTGAAGGGGAACAGAGGCAGAGCATACAGGCCATACCTTGGCATTGGAGCTGGCTGGGAGGGCCAAGTGTCATTTATGAGGGAATTTTTGAAAGGAGAAATATGTTTAACGTTTCATTTCCAGTTTCTCATTATTTTATTGAAAAAAATACTTTCCTTAGTTAAAGAAAACCGTAAAATTTTGGCAAACAAAAAAATTCTCAAGAACGCGATTTTGACTAGCTTTTCCAGATGGGCAGGTCCAGGGTGTGTTAAGATAACACACATGGGCAATTTTTGTTTCTGAACTCTTTCACCCCACACCATCTAAACCAGTGAGTTCAGGACAGCTTGATGACCCCAGGAGAGGCGATCAGAGCCTGGGGGTTTCTCCCACCTAGGGTCAGGTTCAGGGGATGAGACTCTGATGCTCCCCGCTGCTTTTTGCTGGCTTTTCTTAAAAGTTCAGGAGGAAAGAGGCCATAGGGAAGAACTGCTCTTTCCTGCTTGGGAGGCTGTAGCTAGTTCGGGTGCGATGAGGCTTCTTGCTTCCTTTGCTTTCTGTCCTTGTTGGCAGCATAAATTTTGGGGGCCGTGGGGGGGGAGGTAAAGCAGACGTCGGGCTTGCAGCCTCCCCTCCCCGCAGGTACGCCCGGCGCTTGCACAAAACCACCCGGCGCTTGGTGCCTGACTCAGAAGTGCGGTTCCTGCTGTCGGAGAGCGGCAGCGGGAAGGGAGCAGCGATGGTGACGGCGGTGGCGTACCGGCTGGCGGAGCAGCACCGGCTCATCGATGAGACCCTGGCCGAGTTCAAGCTCACCCACGAGCAGCTGCTGCAGGTGAAGAAGAGGATGAGGGCGGAGATGGAAGCGGGGCTGAAGAAGAAGACGCACGAGACTGCCAAAGTGAAAATGCTGCCCACCTTCGTCCGCAGCACGCCGGATGGGACAGGTAGAGAGGCATGCCCTCGCTGGACCGAGGGCGCCGGCTCAGCTGAGGGGTGCCCAAAATGGGCTCCCAGCAGTGGGGTTTGGATTTGGTGGAGGGTGAGCAGGTCTGGTGCAATGGAAGAGGAGCCTCTTGAGTGGTGCAAGGGGAAATCTCAGCCCTGGGCAGGGCAGCCTGCACTTGCCCTTGGGCTGGTTGCTGGCAGCCTGGCCCTATGTCCTTGCCCGAGGGTGCAAGCAAGCAGTGGCCTGGGGGGAGAAAATCACAGCTGGGCTCACAATCCAAACCCATCCGAACCCTGTTCGCAAGCCTGGGCAGTTCTTTGCATTTTAGGGTGGCTGGCCAAATTTCTGCTTTCCCTCAGGAAACAGTTGTATGGGTCCTCTTTCCCTTATTGGTTTAAAACCAAACCAAACCAACAACCACCAAAAAAAAAAAAAGGCTGGAGTAATCAGAGCAGCATCTAAAATCCTCCTTTCATGAAGATCTACCCAACTGAGTTTCTAAGAGACTTTATATCAAAGTGTTTTCTGGAGAAAGCACTTTTTTAGGTTTTACTTACGGTTCTTTAAATATATACACATATTCTTTTACAGAGAACGGAGACTTTTTGGCACTTGACCTTGGAGGGACAAACTTTAGAGTTTTGCTGGTGAAAATCCGCAGCGGTAAAAGGAGAACAGTTGAGATGCACAACAAGATCTATGCCATTCCCATAGAGGTGATGCAGGGAACAGGAGAAGAGGTGAGTATTTGTGTTTCTCTTTTGCAGCACTGCTGCCTTTTAAATACCTTTTTAACAGCGTGTAACATGTACAATTTCAAATGCATGACTTTTCTCTTTAAAGCTGTTTGATCACATTGTTACCTGCATTTCTGACTTCCTGGATTACATGGGGATAAAAGGCGCACGTCTTCCTCTAGGCTTCACGTTTTCCTTCCCTTGCAAGCAGACCAGCCTGGATGCTGTAAGTTCCGGAGTATCTTTTGAATCTGCTGTTGTGCTAATGCTAGGCCTGATTTCTCTGCCTTCATATCATCTACGTGACACTTACAGGGAGGTTGTACAAGGGGAGGGTTCATGCTCTGACCCTGACCAGTACAGCTGCTCCTATAAATAGTTCCTTTAAAGGGAGCAATGCAAATGCTGCTCAGCCCATGGCTGTGACGGATAAGAGCATTTAAATTTTCCACAGTGGTGATATCCCTTTTTTAAGGTACCATGTTTTTTCCAGTCATATAAACCTGCTGGACAGTGATACTTCCCTGCTTTTGTGAGCAGTAAGCAAAAATCCATCCCTGCTGCCAGTGCCTGTTCCCCAGCTGATCTGGTCTCACCGGACGGAGCGGATGGACCAGGACCTGCTCGGCTATGTCACCCTAAGGGTGACAGTGTAGCCTGCAGCATGTCCCTGTCAAGTGTACCCTTTTTCTTTTTGCTTTCATGTTTAACTCCTTCGCTGCCACATACTTCCACCAACTCCACCTGTGCAGCTGTTAATAGTTTCCTGTCTACTTAGCACTTTTTTGAAGAAAGGCATATGTTCTGTCATGCTTATTTTTTTTGAGTTTGTTGTTTCTGTCACTTTTTTGAGTTTGTTGCATTGCTCTAGAAATTTGGAGACCAAGCGTGATTAGTTGCTTAAGATGCAAATTCCACATATGTAAAGAGATATTCATTTTCACAGAGACTCTTCTGTGTAACCTCACACTAAAGCATTTGAAATATCAAGTGTACAGAATATCATTTGAGTCTTAGTGAAAATAAGATGAATATTCATATATAAGGAAGGAGGAAATAGGCAGTGATGTTAGGAGCAGCATTCAAATGTCCAGCTCTAGAATGATGTCATCTTGCTGATGATAGGAGGCTTGGTCAAGCCAGGGAGACTTTGGAGTGTGACTGAGAGAGAAGACGGGTTGTTCAGCAAAATGTAGCACCCATGTTGGTGAATACTGGAGAACCTCCTCCTTGAGCTGAGGGCCCCTATGAGTCTGTGTACTGACTGACCATAAATATTCATGGCCATTTGCTGGGACTGTGGGGTGAGAGCTGGAGTGTGCGATAACCTGTGGTCACCTGTGTGGAGTGTTGTGATTTTGTGCTTTTACGGGCTGGGGAGGTGGGCGCACGCAGGGAAGTAATCAGATAGAAATGCTCAGTGATTGTCCCTTGGAGGATTGTAGGATTTGGGGGGCAATCTGTAGTGCACCAGGAAACTTGATAACCTATTTTCTGTCTTTTTAGGGTATCCTTCTCAATTGGACAAAAGGCTTCAAAGCTACAGACTGTGAGGGAGAAGATGTGGTGTATTTGCTTAGAGAAGGAATTAAAAGAAGAGAGGTGATTTTGCTTTGGTTCTGTTTTCTTTTTCTCCTCCTACTTCTCCCTCCCCTCCAGATTTGACAGACCTCATGGGTCAGGATGGCTCCCTCTCACAGGGTTTCTGTGCCTTGAGGACACAAGCTGTGCCTCCTGTCCTGCACAGAAGGCGTTTGCCTTGCAGCAGGTCCAGGTACAGCAGCCTCTGATGCCATGTTGCTGTGCTGGTTCTGATGCTTACGTGTAGCCTGACCACCACGTAGGACAGTCTAGAGGGTACACAGTGGAAATGGGAGAGTTCAGCCGCCAAACCGAAATTGCTACTCAAAATGAGTTACACCTGGGGATTTCGTTTCATTGCTTGTTTTTTTCCCCAGAGGCTTCTAACTTTCTAAATTGGGTAGAACTCACAAGGCTTCTCTCAAACCCTGTGGCAATTTTCACTGCATCAGAGCATGAAGAAAGCAGGAGTTTTCAATATAGTGATTGTAGGAATGCACCTCAGTGCACCCTAAATGACAGTTTCCTCCCCTCCCAACCCTTATCTTGAAAAAGCCTGAAGCAGCTTAGCTGAAAGAAACTTTCTAGGAAGGGAAGAAAAATAGCCTGAGGAGAGCATTATTCAGAGTTTTTATCAGCAAGTGAAAAGGAGGTCTTAAAAACCTTTGCTACTGGATTTGCTACTGCACTGCTGTAATACAGAATGGTAATAGCCCTCTACCGTGTGCCTATATACAAGATCTGTACTTAGATAAAGCCAAAGAGAACAGCCAGGAATATACTTTCTTCTGAAGACATAGTCTATCCTAAGTAGAGTATGCAAGGAGCCTTAGCTACCTGCTGGTAGATTAAGTTCCTATTTTTGCATGTGTAAAATCAGGCTGGTATTTTCAGTTGTTTGTTTCCAATGTATTTTGACAGCAGTGTGCTCCTTTTGTGTCCCCTTTTGTGTGAGGGGTTGCCCCAAACCCAGAGTTCTCACTGTTGTATTTCTCTCTTCCAAAGGAGTTTGACTTGGATGTGGTGGCTGTGGTGAATGATACGGTGGGGACAATGATGACTTGTGCTTATGAAGACCCAAACTGTGAAATCGGACTCATTGTGGGTATGTGTTAGAGCTGCTTTTTCTTCGGCACTTTTTTATTAAACAGCATGTCCACACATCTGTCTGTGTGCTCATGGAGACATCCCTGTGGTTAACTGAAAATATAGCTAGGGTGTCCAGGAGTGAAAGATTTTGAGATTAACAACTATCCCTTCAGAAGCAAGCTGCATGAAGTTGTTAAGAGCAAAATTCAATAGCCAGCTTAGTTCTGTCTACAGTCAGTTGAGATAAGCACAGGCTGTAATGCTGAACAAATCCTGCCTGTTTTATCTGGGAAAGGCACTGTGCTGCTTGTGAAGCAAGCAAACGTGGGCTCGGGTAGCCTCACCAGCTCCTGGAGTATCTGGTACTTTAGCCCATGAGAGTTTCCTTGCCGGGGCATTCAGGTAGCCCACAGCTTCCCTCGAGCATGTGGTCTCTCAGAATAAACTTGTAAAGCACAGCCACAATTCCCGAATGGCATGTGATGGAAGGCTCTGA
Organism: Haliaeetus leucocephalus; assembly: GCF_000737465.1. NCBI lineage: Eukaryota > Metazoa > Chordata > Aves > Accipitriformes > Accipitridae > Haliaeetus > Haliaeetus leucocephalus. The sequence continues at coordinate 4,394,616 of NW_010973123.1, read as the reverse complement.
TAGACAAAGTGCAGCGACTGATAGCTCCCTTCCCAGCAGTGAGACAGCTGAAATAATTCCACAGGCAACTGCTGATGCCTTTGCAAATGCCACGCTTGGGGTGCCTGAAGCATGGGGCGGTATGAATTCCCAAAGCTCTCCAGAGAAATGAGTTGTCGGTGGGAGAGAAGGGGACAAGGCACCTGCAAGCTGTAAGAACGCTCTCAGTTGTGAGGTGGCTTGTAGGAGAAAAAAAATGCCACCAATTTCTCCTCCAGACAGTTGGAAAATGTCCAGGATGAGTCAGCACAGTGCAGTGTGGGTAGGAAGCTGTGTCTGCGCAGCTCCGTCGGTGCCGTGTTTTCAGGGACAGAGTTCCCTACAGGAAGGACAGCATGTCCTTGGGGTGCTGAGAGCATCGTCTGAGGACCGTCTCCTGCAGCCCTGCCAGAAATGCTCTCCAGCCAGCGTGTCTGCGTGCAGAGCAGGGGGTCGGAGGTGTATATCTGGGTATATCTGGGATAATGAGAGCGAAAGCCCCGGGGGTCTGACAGCTCCCTCTGCCCTGCCTGAATTGCCTTGGCCAGATTGATGGTGCTTGCTCAGGAACCTGCACGAGCTGGCAGTCGCCTTGCTCCTCCCCAGTGCAGGGAGGTGGGTGAACTTCCCTGCTGTTGCTTGGCAGGGAAAAATATTCTTGCAAGGATGAGTTCATGTCATGCTGGTGCCTTGTCTCTGCCTGGTGCCACGTCTCCCGCCCAGGAGAGCCGATGCTTTGAGTCTTCACTGCTGAATACTTCAGAAACTGCCACTGATGAGACCAGGTCTCTGCTTTTCATCTGCTGGCAACAGGAGATCATCTAAAAGCCTGTCAGTCTAACAGCCTGTATTGAATAGGTATCCACATATTCAGGCAGGCCTTACTTAGCTCATTCTGGATGACGAGACTTGGCATTGGGAGGTTGGCCAGTGCCGATGGTCCACAGCTGGGTTTGGTCTGGTTTGGTCCTGCAAACCTGGGTCTCAGTCTGCAAGCCCAGACTTTCCCCCTCCGAGCCCATGCCGTGGCTCAGCTCTCCTGCAGCAGGTGATTACTGTGGGAGGATCTATTTTTGCTCAGACTTTATTGATATAGTACCCTAAAAAAGATCACAAAGATCAGCAGAGACTTGCTGATATAATTGGTGTAGAATCTGTGATGCAGGTTTAAATGAGCGTTCAGTAGGCAATTTCAAGAAAACTTTTGCCCCAGGTAGCAGCAAAAGCTGCCTCTCTTTGCTAATAAAGCTTTGCTCCCTAAGGTCTCTGTGTACATGGAGCACTTCGTAGTTGCCACACTCCTCAGGACCCCCTTTAAGCAGAATCAGATATGGCATCATTTCAACATGGAAGTAACTTTCCTGCTGGAGAAACTATTTAAGCAATTTGAATCAGCAAAAAACCAAGCAAGAACTAAAAAATACCCTGCAATTAGCTGGTAAAACCCTTGGGGTTTTCTTTGCCCCATGCCTCAGAACTTGCTGAGGTTTTCAGTTTGGCAAATTTTCCCCTGAATTTTGTGGGTCCGTAGGCTTTGTGGAAGGTGGTTCCTAACTTCAAAATCCAGCTGGTTGCTTGCTGTGGTTTTGGGTTCAGAAGCACACGAGGGTTGGTGTGCCGAAAGTGCTGCACTGCTGCTCCTCCCTGTAGCATGGGACCCTCAGCCCAGCTGGCCTGGGTGAGCCTCTCCTCTGAGCCACCCTGAGCGGTGCACTGCAGCAGTAATATTCTCCTTCGATTTAGGATTATTGAAGATTGGGGAGGGGGTTGTGACATTTCAAATGATGATTTTACTTCACCATTCAGAAGAAGCACTTTCAAGGTCCCCCAGAAGGTTTTGTCAGGGCTGTTTTGCTTGTTTTAGTGTTGTTTTGTTCCAAACAAAGACTAATTTCAGTATTTTCTTCTTTCAGGAACTGGCAGCAATGCTTGTTACATGGAAGAGATGAGAAACATAGAGATGGTGGATGGTGAGCAAGGACGGATGTGCGTGAACACGGAGTGGGGAGCGTTCGGGGATAATGGATGCCTGGACGATATCAGGACAATATATGACAAAGCAGTTGATGACTATTCACTAAATGCTGGAAAGCAAAGGTACTGCAGGATAAATGGTGTGCTAAGTATAAGCCAGGCTGCCTTAAATGCTTTTAGGAGAGAATGGGATTTCTCCCAGTTGGAGAAGGGAGAGGTTAAGAGTGGAAAATGACTGCAGCCCTGCTATCCTGTGGGATCTCCTCTTCTGAGCTTTTTCTGGTCTCTGCTTTTTTGCAGCTTATTTGCTGCCATGGGACTGCAGCAGGGTTTTTGGTGAGAACTTCAAGAGTCTTGAAATTACTGAGAGACCCTTTTTCTCATCCTGCGTTGTACTGAGGGGCTTAAGATGGCTTGTCGTTCTTTTGCTCTTGGTCTCAGTTTAATCTCTTTTAGCTGAACTCTGTTCGTAGAAGGCTCTGCCTCTAGAAATCCTCAGCCTAGACGAGCCAGCAGCATGGTTGGAGCTTTGGAGCTGCTGAGTCTGAAGCAGTCAGCAGCTTTCTAGCAGTTGCAGCCAGCTCTGACTTCAGGCAATTTTCTGGATGAAATATGTCACGTTAGAGGACCTGCCTTTCTTGGCCCTGGAGGTTGGTCCCCTTTTGGGGCCCAGCTCTTGTTTGGGCAAGTGCCTTCCTGTCCCCTTCAAGAAAGGGCTGACAAGGAGGTGTACTCAGCACCGATAAAACTGGGCTGAGACTGCTGCATGCCCAGACTACAGTTTTTCATAATTTCTCTGCAGCAATGCTTTGATGCCAGGAGCTTTTAAAAAGATTTTGTGATTAGAGTAAATCTGCCTGAAAACCTGGGGATGCAGACAAGTTGGCAGGTCCTTTGGGAAGCTCTTTAGAAGTTCAGGCACAAACAGACCCAGAGAGGCAGATGCTGAGCGAGCTTGATGCAGCGGCAGAGATGGTGTGGACTAAGCAGCCAAAGGCAGTAGTGGAGACTGCCAGAGGGAATAATTTATTCCGGAGAGAGTTAGGCACTCAAGAGGAAGGACACTTGCTGAGTACAAGCCTGAGAGAGCTCATAATACTAAATGGACTGTGTGGCCTGCTTCCAGCGGGATGGCGTGCTGGGCTCTGCTCAATCCAGGGCAGAAACCCTGCTTTAGAGCTTCAGGAGGTGAAATAAAGGATGGATCACTCAATGCACTTTTCAAGAAATGGAAAAGTGTTTAGTTCTCATTTGTAAGGGCACAGCTTACGGACCCCAAAATGCTCCATTCAAACCAGAATGATTTGGAAGAGGAAGGAGCGCAAAGCAGATTCCTGCCCTCCTCAGCACAAGGCTGCCCTGTACTTGTGCCGAGCATCGCTCACGGACCGCTCCTTTGTCGTGTGCTGGGAAGAGGTCTGCAAGTGGAAGATATTCCCTCTCTCCAGCCTGGGGGCAAGCCTGCAAGTGGGAAACTCAGGTCCTGTCTGCAAAGTGGGGGACAAGGGGTTCAAGCCAGCTTGGTTCCTCACTCTGGTTTTTGGACTACTGGAAACCAGGTGCTGGAATTAACTGAAAAGCATAAACCAACCGTGGACCCCGAGCTTGCTAGTTTACAGGTCAGCAATCCTGCGAACATGCCGGACATACTTTTTCACATGTTTTATCTTTCACAGGTTTTGCAGCACAGGACTCCCTTAGAAACACTGCACTCGCAGTGACTGTACCTTGTGGTTTTCCTGTAATTTTCTGCAGGGAGCCACTGAGCTTTTTCTGTGGAAGGTTTCAGCTGTGCTTCAAGAGGGCTCCCAAATGTTGTGCAGTGGAGACAAGTTTTCCCTGGGGTCCACTCAGGGCTGTCACTGGGGGATGCATGGCAAATCTGGCTTTCATCTGGGCATTGTTCTGCTGTCTGGCAACAGGTTTTCATCCCTTCCATCTGGGAGAAGTACCAGCCGTCATTAACAACAGCCTGGCTGGGGGAACATGGTAGTGAGGAATAGATGGAGTGTTTGTAGATGGGCTCACAAGGCTTCCCACTGAGTCTTTATGCTTTTTCTTGCCCAGTTTTTCTAGTAAATGGCCATTCTGTGTGAATTAGATTGCGTTTTTCATGTCCCCAATGTGTGCGGGCAGGACACCTGGCTGATAACGCAGCTGCGATGCTGCCTTTGCAAATGTGAGCAGCGTCCCTCTGAGCTGTGCCGCTGTCTTTCGTTGCAGGTACGAGAAAATGATCAGTGGGATGTACCTGGGGGAAATAGTCCGCAATATTTTGATTGACTTCACCAAACGGGGGTTCCTGTTCAGAGGCCAGATTTCAGAGACGCTGAAGACCAGACATATCTTTGAAACCAAGTTCCTTTCTCAGATTGAGAGGTAAGAGCACTGCATAGGATGGGAGGCTGTTTGGAGTGAAATAGTGTGGTAACTAACGCTCATCTGGTGACACTGCTGGAGGGGAGGGACAGCTGGAGAGCTGTCTGTCTCCAGAGAGGTTGTGTGGTTCTCCAGAGATAATTTTGGTTTCAGTAAGAGCCTGCGCATGTGCAGGAGGACTCTTACAACATCACCTGAATTTCTAGCAATGCTCGCTGCTAAATAATGGGAAGGGCTGTCAGGGGTTCCCTTACTGTATCATTTCATTTGCTTGCTTGGAAATCAAGTCATTTTGCTGTGCCCCTTGTGTGTCTAGCTATAATTGTTGAACTGAAATAACACTAGCTGAATGAGCACTTTTTTACTGGATATTTTTGTGTCTTTGTTGCTCGGACTCTGTATTTTAAATCAATCTCAAAGCCTGTTGAGTCTTTATGTGAGGAAAAACCCCAAGTTGGTCATGAAAAATATTTTCCTGAAATGCCCTTTGGTAAGAAAAGAGAAAGGGAAGCAATGAAGAGCTGGACTTGGAGCCTTCCTTGCTGCCTGCGCCCCTCTCCTGCACTGCAGCGTGGTGCTGGGGTGAATGAATTTGCATTCCCCGAGGTCTCTCGCGCTGGCAGGAGAGGCTGCTGCCTGCTGTGGGTGCATGGATGCTGGGTGCATGTGGGTGGCAGCGGCTTGACTGAGGGAAACCTTTAATTTAACACCGTGCTCTTCTGCTTCCGCAGTGACAGGTTAGCCTTGCTGCAGGTGCGAGCCATCCTCCAGCAGCTGGGGCTCAACAGCACCTGCGATGACAGTATCATTGTCAAGACTGTGTGTGGAGCGGTGTCGAGGCGAGCAGCTCAGTTGTGCGGCGCTGGAATGGCTGCGGTTGTAGATAAAATTAGGGAGAACAGAGGATTAGAGCACCTGGAGATAACGGTTGGTGTGGATGGGACTCTGTACAAACTACATCCACAGTGAGTATTCACCGTCTCAGCGTTTTTTTGCCTGGGATCTGTAGCGCGTTGCTTGTATATCCTTTCTCTTGATGCACCGAACCGGTATCTCTTATTTGCTAGGGTAAGAGCCAGGGCAAAGAAGTCTTAATCAGGGGTGGTCAGGGCTTTCTGATGGGCAACGAGAGGATCAAGAAGGACTTGTGAAGGATTCTTGGGGCAGTGACAAACTGAAGGGGACGCAGCTTGCCGAACAAGTTGGAAGCCGCACAGCAAGGGAGAGATCTCTTGCCGATGAAAAGGCAGTGACAGAGCAGTGCTGAAATGCTTGGTGCCTCTTTGGAGGATGTTTCTGTTCAGTGCGTAGAGGAGATGGGCTGCTGCGAAGCAATGGCAGGTGGGGGCAGGAGTCTAAAAGAGCTGGCGGCAGGAGGAGGAGAGGACTGGTGCCCATCTTTGGTGTGTATGGAGGGAGATGGGTGGGAAGGAGGCAACTGTACGTGGTCTCTTCTCTCCCCTTTGCTGTGGTGCTAGCAATCCGGGTTCACCCCATGCACACAGAGAGGCGGGGGTAGGATGCAGGTGCTTTTTTCCCTTAACTCCCACTGCTCCCAGTCTTCAAATCCACCCTAGTTTCCAGCGTTTTAGTTCTTTCCCCGGTGAAAGAGGGGGCACCGCAAAGGCCTGTGGCAGTGCTACGCTCTGCAGGTGCTGCGGGACCTCCCTCACCCTCTGCCGTTGTCTCCTTTCACAGCTTTTCGAGGATCATGCACCAAACAGTCAAAGACCTGGCACCCAACTGCGACGTGACCTTCCTGCTGTCAGAGGACGGCAGCGGGAAAGGGGCAGCGCTCATCACAGCGGTGGGATGCAGGCTTCGTGATGCCGAGCAGAACTGAACTCCACAATCCTAGCCCCGATTCTGTCTTGTGAGCACTTTCTCATAAAGCAGCGACTGCATAGTCAGAACTGGTAAAAACCCAGAACTCACTGCTTTATCGGGGAAAAAAAACAAAACAACTAATGACATAAAAATTAGGATACAAGATAGAATGTGTGCTGTTAATAATATCTCCTGTTTCTGGACCCCAATCTGCATGTTTCTTATTCACCTTGTTGGTACCTTCCCCATCTGTAGGTCATGGAAAAATCAGTCTATAATTTCTGCAGCTGTCAAAAATCAGTTGTTGTCTGAGATGAAATTGCCCCCAAGTGATGTGCGTTGAGAGCTACCGTTGCATCGTACCAAATGTGTTCTTTGCAGCATCCTGTTAAGCGCACTGCCAGCACGCTGACCACCAGACCTGGGTGTTGATGCTTTTAGTGAAGGAGAAGCAACAGTTCCCTCCTGCATATCTACCTGCTGTTGTTTCGTCTAAAGCGATTGTGAAAACATTATGGTGTGTCAGCACTGTGCACGCACGTAACTCTATAGTGGGACTTGACAATGCGACTTACTTGCTTCCTTGATGCCTGTTTTGTCATGGTAAAAGTAAACGCCCTTGTCCCACAGACCTGGTTCCACTGGTATTTCCCATTGCTTCTGTGAATAGTGTTGTGTTACTGGGCGAAATCTGTCACGTTTCAGCAAGAAATCCCTAAAGAGTAAAACAAAGTGGTTGGTGATTGGGGTAATCCAAATCTCCAGACCCAGGCAATCAGTAGATTTATGGTCCCTCCATGGGCTGTGCATCGGTAGATTTATAGTCCCTACACGGGCTGTGCTGTATTCTTCTGTTTAAGAGTTCTTATAAAAAGTATTTTCTATCTCTTCTTGTTAGTCTAGATCAGAGCACTGCAGCTGCCCTTCTACTGAATCTGCAGCTGGACAGTGTCACTCGGATGTGTATACTTCCGTCTTTCGCCTTAAATGGGTATTTGCTTCCATACAAAGCTTTAATCTTTAATACTCAGCCACTCAAAACACAAACACTCAGCTAGAGTTAGTGATCAGAAAGGAATACGAGGGTTTGATTTTGATCTTGCCTTTGAGGACCTGGGTGCGTGAACTAAACAAACCACAAAGCCAAAATCGGACCCAGCTTATTCCAAGGACTAAAGCAACAACGAAGATCATATACACTTGGTGTATCCTGTTCTCTGTCGAGTCGATGCCATTATTATATTTGCATACCAGTTGCATTACTTAAATTGAGAAGCAGTTAGGAAGGCAAACGCTGAATAACATTTGCAAGTCACACCACTTTCTGCAAAGAGGGAGACCACACAGTAGTCCTTAATTCCCGCTCTTCTACCAAAAATGAATTTGAGATGTCTGCATGGTTTTCCCTGCTGCCTTTTCCTGCAGAAAGTAGATGGAAATTTGCCGGCTACTCCTCTTTGTCCTCGTTCCACTCCCCTAAGATTTGGATTGCCCTACCTATCGATAACATTTCAATATGCATTATGGTGCACTGTGAGTGAATGTTGTAAAGTAACATGTGAGTCACAAACAGTCATTGCAGCTTTAAGTGTGTGTCTACCTGAAAAATTGCATGCCTAACTGGTTTTGCAAAGGTAGAGAGTCTTTTTACTTTGCACACTAGTAGCTCTGATACTAGTGTTACGTGATACTTGTGAAAATATTAAACTTTTTTGATGTGCGTTAACTGGTGTTTAGTGGTTCTTTCTGGAAGAGGTGCTGTTGGCTGGTGGCTTAGTGCTTTGGGAAGAGCTATTGTGTAGGGAGAGCTGCAACCTAATCCCAGTGGTGCCTGCGTTTTGTGTGTGTGTTTTTATTCCCGGGCATTCGGGGTCAGATTCAAACAGGGTGGATTTCACCCAGGTCCCCATGCCTCGTGTTTCCTAATGTAGTTCAGCAGAGGCACAGAGCTGACAACGCCCAAATCTTAGGGGCCATGTAGCTTGTCCGGGTGCATCTGCAGTGCAGGAAAACCTCAGCCCACTGCACCAAAGCCAATGTGATTATATTAGGCTTTGCCAGATACGCAGTGACGGATACATTACAGTCGCTTTGTCCCCACAGAAGTCTGATGCACGTCAGAGTCCGTAAGCTCCTTGTGTGCAATAGGGTTAACGTTTGCAGAATCACAGTGTCAGGTGCCCGTACACCTGGTTTGCAGGTCCTGTGTTGGAGTTGTATACGAAAGCCCCTTTTGCATACGCTAAAGTTGTCCTTCTCCCACAACCCATTTTACGTTACAGCCTGAATAGTCTCTGACACCCTTGATGTGCAGCTATGACCCCAAATGGGAGACAGAAGAAGGTGAGAAACTTTTTGGGCACAGGGGACACATTGCATTTTAATTGCTTGAAGATTTGCAAGTCTTATGCCTGCCACGGGCAGTGCTGTAGGGGTGGTGTGAGCTGTGCCTGGGGACCTGGGTTTGGAGCTCTTCAGCATCTGAGGGCTAGGCTCAGTGCAGGATAGAGGATGAATGAGAAGTGGAAGTTAAACTTGGTCTCAGGGTGACTGTGAGTTTTGGAGATGCTGGCATAGGTCGCTTTGTTTATTGGATCCAGCTCATAACAAATAGGGAGTGAGTTTGTGTTTCTAACAGCGCAACTTTTCCTACTGTGGACCATAGGTGATGTACTTGATATGACACGGCAGTTCTTTTCCAAAGGGAGACCTGGTGGGATTTCCATTTCCAGACTACTTCTTACCCCTAGGAAACTGTTCCAAGTGAATCACAAGCTATAACTGTCGGAAGAAATGTCTCCAATGTTATCCAAGCAATGACTGAGATGTCTTACTTAAAGCTTTTAGGCTTGGTGAATAAAATCATAGTCCTCTTAATTGTTAAGCTGTAATTACTGCAATATGAACACAAAAATCTTATATTTCCTGGGGAAAAGACCATTTGCATACCACTGTTGTAATGTCATCCGCTCCTTACTCCTCTGGGGGTTCTCTCAGAAGCCTTTTGAATGGGTTTTAAAACAAGCAGACTTTGTTTTGTTTTGTTTTCTTAAGAAAATAGCAGAAGGCAAAATAAAGTGTTTCTGAACTTCTGAACCCCGTTCTGTGCTTTTTGTTCGTTCTTTTGCCATAAAAATGAGATGCTTCAAATGTTTTTCTTAACTGACTGCAGGGACTGCGTTGCTGCTTAGAGCACAAATAACTGTGCGGAGGAGGGATTTAATGCTGACCCGGAGATGTTTTACTGCTGCGTGGTATTTAATCATGTCTATATTTATATGAGGAATTGCATGTATTTACCATGGAGCATGGTGTTCCTGTTACCTCATATATCACAGGAAATCATGTAGTCTGCCTTGGCATGCCTTTTCTTCCACTATCTAACAAGGGCTCAGAGCTTCTCCGCTTCCTTAACTGTTGCTGTTTCTAGCGGAGAAACTTCTCAGGATCTGCAGTGTGAGTCCTTCAGGGCACGGGGAGTTTTGCTTGCACCCTGAAGAAATCATCCTCTGCTTTCTGCACCCAGACGAGGGAGAGATGCCTTGAGCTGTCAGAAAATGTCGGTGCCTGTCAGGGACTGCACAGGGGAGATGCTGCCAGCATGTGCGTGACTCTTGGGCACCTGAAATAGGCTCTGACTGGCTGTTAAGATGTGATGGAAGATGGGATGCTCAAGACAGGCCTGTTTGGTCTAAAAAGATCCGCGTTAGAAAGCTGCAGGATTTAAAGGGTTTAAAGCCCTTACAATCACATCGGCTGGGCATGGGAGAGGTACAGCTTATGTATATGAAATAGTGAACTCTGTGTGTAGGTGTCCTTCAGTTCCTCGGAGCAAGAGTCTGCACCCTCTAGTCTGATCCCAGAGATGTTTGCCTTGCAGAGCGTCCCTCCCAAATTGTTTCAAATCCCTTCAGAAGAAAGACTTGGTGGTGGTTGTCTGTAACTAAATGCCTCTTACTGCTCTCCCCCTGTCCTGCGCGCACCCCAGCAGTGCGGTCTGGAGAACAGCAGGCTGGCCAGTTAAGAGGGCTGGATGGATAACATCTAGGCGAGAAACTACCTGCTGGAATGATTCAAAAGGATGAACTTTTTAAGAAGGGCATATAGCCCTGTGCTCTGTTGTCCCATTAGCGAGACAAGTTTGTTGGGCCTCTGTGTAACATAATTGTTCTCCACAGCAGCCAGAAAGGTGAAGAAGATTAAGTGGAGAAGGAATATATATCTGCTGGTTCCTGTATTGAAACAGACTTGGGAAAATCACGTCCCTGAGCGCTCTTTCAGTTCAAGCCACGAGTCTTTTCTCTGAATTTACTGCAGAACTTAGGTCTGGCAACACTTTGTAGTTTTGCTTTCACAGAGAAAAGGGGAATATTTTGAATAACTGGGTTTGTTGACAGTGTAGGAGCTTTTCGTATGCTAAGGTATGGCTCTGTGATATTATAGACAAACCTGTCACGAAAGGTGATTGTGAGGTGCTACTTACCACACCAGTATTAAATGCTGTATTACTTTTATACAATGTCTATATTTCAGCTTCTCCTGTTTTGCATGCCTGCACATAATGCCTCAGGCTTTGAAGATGACATAATTCAGCCTTTATTTTCATATCTGAGAAGAGAAGAACAGTGGCGATAAATATGGGGTAAGTCTGGAAAGGGAAGATGAAGGGACTATTTCGGAAAAGACAGCAATGGGTCAGACTGTGGTTAAGACCAAGAGGAGGTAAAGGAGGTGGATTCAGATTGGATCCATGAGCCCTGACCAAGCCAGTGAGCATCTCACACCTGGCTACTGACTTTTCAGAGAGCCTCGCTCTCCAAATTAGGCACCACAATTAACTACGTGAAGTTGGAGGAATCGCTTGGGTGCAGTTTAATAGGAAAATGACATTGTATTTTGGTACAAGGTTATAGAAATCCATGCAATGATGCCATCTTAAGGAACTGTTTCTCGCTTTCAGCTGATGAGAGATGGTACTGGTGAAATTGCAGGCGTGAAAATCCCAGAACTCAGAAAATTTGCAGGGCGGGCTTTTCAGTCTGGATGTGTTAGTATTCGCCTTTGTTCTAAACAAGCTTTGCTTCACAGTCTTGTCCGCCTTGGGGCTGCTGAGCCATGGGACTTTGCTGCCCACACAGCCCCGAGGGTCCATCCAGACCAGGCCAGATGTGCCCCTCCATTTCTGCTCCATCACCTCTTTTCCAGATTTAAGTGTCTTGGTGGAACAGAAAGGAGATCGCTATCTGGAAGAGAATAATTGATATTCTACTGATTGGCACTGCCTCAGGTATACTTCGCTGCTTTTTTGACCTTATGGACAAAATCTTTCTGTTCTGTAATTGCAGTTGTTGGTGTAAGGGAGGGCTGAACTTGCATCCATAGCTGGGTGATATTTGGACCTACGTGGATATTAGTATTATCAGCAGACTGCTTTCAAAGCTGATGGCATCTGAAACAGTCCCGTAGGAAACAGTTGCTCCAGAAGAAAAGAGCTGCCTTGGGCTTCTACAAATCTGCTGCCTTGAAATGGTGTATTAGGATAGAGCCAGAACCGGGAGGAGAAAATCAAAGCGTTAGCTGGGTGAGGATAAATGATGTCTTCTCTTTCTCATTCAGTTGAGTTTCTGTGTTGAAACTTGTTCTCGACTTCCTACGGGTTGTCTGGTAGAGAGATGGGGTTGTAAGTTTAAGTTTGTCTTTCTCAGTTGCTTTTATGCACGGACACCACCGGAAGGCTAATTTGAAGCCAGAACGAAACCTGTAAATGTAAGAAAAGAGATTAAATGGTGAAATGATCTTTTTAATTGCACAGAGAAAGAACAAATGCATGACTTGGTTCTACCTCTGAATGACCGTGGCAATAAAAAATTTCTGTGGCAATCAAAGGAGTGAGGTGAAGAGCTAAATGTATAAAACCACGGAGGGAAGAGCAATAGGAGTTTATGATTAGATATCCTTATTATTTTAAGTAAATATATTAAGATCAGTGAAACGGCAGGATGTTTGATGCGCTCAGTAGATGGTGTCAACCATGCTAATAACAGCATTTGTGAGGAGGGCATCTGAGGAAAATACAGATGTTTACCCCCTGGAAGCTTTTTAAAAAACCATGAGTAATTAAATGAGGAAGCTGTCTCCTTTCTGAGAGAGGAGGATGCTTTTGGGTGTTTCACATTAAATGTAGATTGGCTGAATGGGCTGCAAAACTGCCTTCTTTTGCGAGCTTACGGGCTGTTTGAAACGCTCTCCAGGCGTGAGCCTCCTAGCATCGCTCTGGAGTTAGGCGTTTTGCTGGTGGAATCCCAGTGAAACGGCACTGGAGGTGCTGGAGGAGGTAAACCATTTATTACTCCTAAAGCTCCCTGTGCACGCAGCTGGGCTGAAGAGGGATGCGGGTTAGGGAGAGGTCTGGCGGTGGGATGCGAAGGCAGGATTTGGCACGGAGATCTGCAGGGCGGCCAGAGCAGCGTCCCACGTTCAGCGTTCGGCTGCACCAGCGTCCCGAGAGTAGCCCGTTCTCAGCGCAGAGCAAGAGAGACATCTCTTGGCACGATGGGGTTGCGCTCTCCCAGCCGCTCACTCGTGGCAGCGTGCCTAGATGGGACTCTGGGCAGGTCACCCGTGGGCTAATCCTGCTCCCCACGGGGGGGTGAGCCCGGTGCCTGCGTGGGGCTGGGTGGCCTGGGAGGAGCGGGTGACCGAGCCAGCCCAGCATTAGGTCAGCAGATGCGTTGCAGGGATTACAGATTCCTTCCTCCTTTCTTGGAAATAAGGTAGCCTGCGTGTGGAAATGGGTGCAAGTGTGGCTGCGCTGATCGTACGCCTGCTGCCTGCGCTTTATTCAGAGGCAGAAAATCTTGAGGGTTGAGTTAAAATCTCACTCGCAGAGATTTCATCTCAGGTTAGTAGCAGAGTATAAATTAACTTTGTCTGCTCGGCCTGTGGACTGCAGTTGAAAATCACAGTTGTTCTCACCTCTGGAGATTCATGCTTTTTCAGATTGAGATTTTAGCTTTCTCTGTGCACACGCTACTCACCTTTGGTTTAGACAGCAGTATATGATGGGGTTGTACATCGTCGAACTCATGGCAAGGAGAAAGATTGCGAGATAAACCTGCTGAATGTACTTCTGCTGGTAGATGTCTTCCTTGAAGCTCCCCAGGATGAAGTATATATGATAGGGCAGCCAGCAGACAGCAAAAATGATCACAACTACCACCATGGTCTTCACAAACTAGGGAAACAAAACCAGGGTGTTATTCCTGGGCCTCTGGGTGATCGCTGGGGGAATGGGAAACGCTGCTTTTGTTTTGGGTCTGTTTTGCCCTCCTGAAGTGCTGTGTCTGGTATGTAGACCTGGGCTGCTATGGCAAAGAAACCAGCCCTGGTGATGGAAACTGGGAACAGGGAGAGAGTTTAGAGCGAGTGTATCCCGGTGCACCGAGTGCACTTTCTGCAGAGGACCTGCTTGCATCTGCATTGGAGGGAAATGCTATAACTGCTGTTACTCTGAAGCCTCTCCACCCTGTCCAGAGCTTTTTCCCTGGTTTATCCTGCAACCTGCAGATTCACTGGACGCCAGGCTTTACTCTCTAAGGACTGCTGGGAACTGGCCTGCTGCCTACCGATGTGAGCCTTTCTTCCTTGGAGGCTGGCTCGTGCGTGTAGATGACCATTTTTTTCATACTCGCCAAGTGATGCCCTTTACCCCTGGCCCAAATATTTTGTCAACCTTTCATACCCAATCCCACAAGATTTTCCATCAAATGCGAGCTCTCTTTTGGAATTGGAGCCAGCAGGGCTGGTGTGCTGAGGGTAATTGTTTTTAAGTTTCACTTCTGACCTTTTTTTTGGCATTAACTTGGTGTTTGTAGCGGACTCTGTTAAGGTGGTTGCCTGGAACTGCATTGCTCCACAGAGTAATTCCTATAATGCTGTATGCGACAAACATCACCATTAAAGGCAGTAAATAAATCAACACGATCACTGCAATGTGATACCTGAAAAAGAAGAACAAGCACGTTTTCATAGTCAGTATTTCTCTTGAAGGGCTCTTCCAGAAATTGTCTTTTGGACATGTATGTCTGGCTCCCGTTAACTTCAACCCCAAAGCATGAAGAAGCAGAAATTTTGCCTACAAACATTGTTACAGGGACTTCTGTAAACAGCAAAAGCTCATCTCTCTTGTGTTGGGATGATTAGTCCTTGGACTTGGATTCACTGCTCTTTCAAGACGGAGTAATATCATTTATCTTTTATCAGAGGGTTACAGTCCACGGCCACCTGCTCTGAACTTTGCTATCCCACTGCAGCCAGGAAAGAGAGATGTCTGAGACTTGGGGCTGTAAAAATATGAACCCTTAAATCACAGATATGGAAAAGGAATACCCCCAAAACTACAGAGTAACTCGACAAATGCAGTAGTGCCAACAGCTTAATTCAGCAACAGTGAAAAAACCTGGATCAGGGACTGCAAAATGTAGCTGGCTGCTAACGGGGGGCACAAAGTCGGCAGGGAAGACTCTGCAGATAGCGAGGAAGGAAGATTGCCCGCTTATAGCATGCGGAAAGTGAGCGGCAGTCATTGCTATATTTGCATTTCTGGCTGGTTTTATTTGTGTGCGCACGCACAATTACGTATCACCAACAGGCTACGTGGTTACTGCTCCAGACGAAAGCGCTGGCATCTCCTTCGGCTGTATTTTAGCTCAGCCCTTCCTAGCTTTCCACGTTACCCCACAAGCTTCTGCTGGTTACCTCATGCCGGGGTTTGATTATTTTAAGCGAACACCATTTATGGGGAGGGAACAACCTGCTCACTTGGTTACAGCAGCTGTCAAATTAACATAAACAGTGTAAAAACTAGGATTAGGCAGGAGGGCTCTGGCAGACGCTGCTGGCAATGACCACAAAAGGCTGGGTGCAAACGGTCTTTCTCAGTATGACAACGCTCCGCAGTTACCGGCCGCATTAGCGAGCGGGGTCAACTGCTTTGCGGAGCGCTCTCAAAATGGGTGTCGGGGCGCTCGGTGGTGTTTGCTCCTTGGGGTGGTTGCAAATATCTGAGCGGTGGCTGCCCATAAAAAAATACTATATTTATGAAATGTGGCAAGTTTGTCCCTGCCCGTTTTCCACCCTTCCCAGTTGTCCTCAGAGCGGTACCTCTTTTGAAGGTCTAATACCATGTGTGGAGCGCAGCAAAGCCCTTTTAGAGTTCCCACCCTGGGAGAAGGAGGAGAGGATGGGAGCCTAAGCTTGAGCATATGACAAAAAGAAACTTTTAGTCTTGTAGTTTTGCTGCAAAGTTAACCTGTCACCTGAAAAAAAATTCTCTGTGGTTAAGGTTCTTTATTTTGGTTAAACTTCTACAAATTTAGTCTCTTCATATCCCATATTTCTCAGGCACTGGCAGTCACAGTAGTGCATTGTTTGGTTGTTGGTTTTTTTACTTTTTTTTCTAGCATAATTATACATGGTTTTCCTGCAGAAAAGGATTTTTCTTTGTTCTGAAGTCTAGAAATCTTGAAGGCTGGTTTTACTCAACTACAAAGGATTTGGAGGACCCACAGTCAAAAGAGGAACCCGGATCTCCATTTCTTTGTTTTTCCTTTGGGTTTCTTAGTATTTCTTTTCCTTGATGTTTGGACTAGCACATGAATGGCTGCATGTGGTTTTTTTCTCCCTGGTCTGTATTGCAGGCATCTGTCCCAACAGATCCATCACTCAAGATGATTTCTGGGGAGCGCTGCTTCCAACTTCCTTTCTAGGAGAGCTACTGAAACCTGCAAATCTGAGGCTGTTGAGGGAGACCAAGCTAGTGAATGAAGTGATGTATCGTGTTTGGGAGCTGCTGCTCTTCAGCTGGGGATCCCAGAAAGAACCTGCCCCCTTATTTGCCGTGTTCAGGACCAGCCTTTCCAGCCCACAGAGAGTTTGTCAGCATGCTGGGAAACTCTCATTTCAATCCTTCCCAAACCGTGAATGCGGGAGGGATAAACCTCACGCTTTTTATCTGAATAATATAGTCATCAGTGACTTACATATAAGTGATTATCTACTATCCCTCCTTCTCAATTGACAGGAGCCTGGCACACCGTGTTCCCCAGTGTGTGCCATGGGGTGCCAACCAAGGAGCCCTGGGAGGAACATCAGCCAACATGATGCGAGCTTGATTTTACTCTTTGCTCTTCTGTGACTCTGGGGACCAGGGACAACTGACCGCCAGTGGCTGAATATGCTGCAGCTTGGCCAAACTTACATGAAGCTCCTGGAACTTGGCACATAGGAGTGTGAAAACCAGTTAGTTTTGTAGTAACTAAATGTAGGAGGCATCCAGCTGTCTGCCAGAGGTGAAGACTGAGAAGGAAAAAATGTCCCTGGTGCGTGGAGCTGGGCAAAAGCGTTCACAGTGGAGAATGGATGTGGGGAGTTTAGCACTTGGTTTTGGTTTGAAAAATTGTTTCCATTTTTTTAATTGATTTGTTCCTTTTCCGCAGCTCTTCCATTACTACTTCACATAAATATGTTTTGCTTGATAAATTTCTCAAACTGCTGTGTGTATCATGTGCTTCGAATAATGATTAATCACAGCAGATCCCCTAAAAGCAGGGTATGGCTTGTTTCATCTGTCTAAACAATCTTGCTTTAAAGCAGGAGGAAATTGCTGTGAGGGTTAGGAGCTTTTGGGAGCGCAGATGTGTGCCCAGATAAGTCAGTCTATAAAACCTTAGGATGTTTGAAACATGCTCCTAAATTTTTTTTTTCTTCTCCTTTCTTTTTCTCCACAAAGAGCAGCATAATTTTTAGCTAATTATGTGGCTTCTCAGCATTAAGCATACCCAGTTTCTTCCTGCCTGACAGAGGGAGAAAATCCAAAATCTTTGGAACCAGGATTTATTGCTTGTTGAGAGACTTTTCGCTCTGGTTTCTCTTAAATCCACCGAGCCCTGTATCTAGGGTTTCTAGCTCTTATAACCAGTTTTCAAAGCAGGGGAGGATGGCGCATCACCCTTCTTCACCCTTAGCCATGAGCACCCGGCAGCTTTTTCCCCAGATGGCTTAAACTGAGCTTAGATGGGCTGCCCCAGACCCGTATTCCCCTGCTGCATGGTTCCCCCTTGCCCTCTCTCCCAGTACTGCCTGTAGCCAACAGTTTGGAGATGAAATTAATTTTCTAGTTAACTTTTGCACGAACTGGGAGTTTTCTCATGTCTCTTACGTGAGCTGGTGCTTGGATCCGACGTCATCAGGCCAGACGACGATGCATTTCGTCGTTCCGTTGTCCATCATGATCTCGGCGTAGAAACACTGCGGGAAGGCGAGCCCGAATGCCACCAGCCAGATTATCGCGATGATGATGCTGGTGCTTCCAGCAGAGAGCCTGGGCTTGAAGGGATGAATTATTGCCACGTACCTGCAAGAAAAATAGGTAATGCTTTTACAGTTGCATTGGTAAACTATACAACAAATACAGCAAGTATAAAAACTCACCAGGACGGTATAGTGGGCTTTATTTATAGAGACGTTTTGATAGGTTCCAGGCTATAATTAATTAGAAGAAGCTAAATTCTTTCTGAAGAGAATGATTGCAAGTCTTAGGGCAGAATATATTAAACCCACGTGGATGGATGCTTCTGGTGTGAGGAGGAGAGAGTCATCTATGCATTCCGCATATTGTCTTCGCAAGTATTGCCCTTACTTTGAATTTTTCTTTTTTTTCTCTTTTTTAAAAAATTAATTCTTCAAATGCTTTATGTGTTTGGTCTGAAATTTCATGCTGTGAACTGTTCATGTTAGTTTGGAGTTATGCACTGTATAATACCATGCCCTTTTCTCCTTCCTCTACCAAAAAAACCCCCCAAACACTCTGTTTCCCCCTAATGATGTCAATCTCCTCTGATGCCCTGTATTATCGCAACAGCAGATGGGGGTCTCGAGTATCATTTCCCCTGAATTTTTCCCCACTGATTTTTAGCCATGGAAAACTCTTGTGCCATCCACCTCTGCCTGTAAATGTTTGCGCATTTGTGCTTGCAGTGGAAGGGAAAGGCTGACCCTTTTGTCCCACACCTGCTCAGAGCCCTCATGGCACATCTGACTATTAGATTACTTGCAAGCCCGGGGCGCTCTCTGGTTTTAAGTTCCCCGTGTAGAAATGCATGGCGTTGTAACGAGTACATAATCAATTACGCATTTCTTGTCATGCTTTCTGTACTCTTTGTCATGGTTGTTACAAAGGCAAAATAGAGTGGAAAATGCCAATTGCCTTCTAGTTTTCATAGCAAAAATCTGACCAGCTCTGTGCTGTCTCTTGGCCAGGCCGTTGGGAAGGAGCTTTGCCCGGCTGCTGCTGCAGGACAGAGGGCGGCTGCACGGACAGACGGTAAGTAAGCCAGAACTGCACGGCAGGAGAGCCGTATTTAGCTATAAATTTTTCATGTCACCTTGCTTTCCTTTCGCTCGTTGTAGGCAGTATTATACAATACTTGAATCTGGTCAGGAAGGAGTCAAGTGGTGAATATTCTCCAGACTATTTGCCCACAGAAGTGCCCAAATCGACGATCTGTGGCTCTCGGTGAATGGCAAGACCTGGGTATAAGCGGTGCTCCCCGCCGTGCCGCCGCAGCAGCCCGTGTTGCAGACACCGAAGGTGTTACAGGGCTGCTGCGTGGAGGCTTTGCCAGGCTCAGCCAGGGGTGCACCCCTGAGGCCAGCCGCGCTTTTAGGCAAGCTCCTGCAGGTTGGGAGATTTACTGAATCTGCCGAGATCTCCTGGCTGCTCTTGCTGTGTGGCAGGGCTGCCTTTGCACCCCCTGCTACTCGTGCTCCCCGTGCCCTCGCTCCGTGCCCCGCTCCCTGTGACGTCCCGGGATGCTGGGACCGCGCTCCCGGCACCCTTCCTGCGGTCCTCGTCCCCCGCAGACAGAACAAGCTGAATTTCGGACACTCTTGTACACTTTCTGAAGAGGGCCTAGGAGACTTTGCTAACTGGAGTGTGAAACTTGAGCTGATATACTACATTTCTCCCTGGAGCACTGCGGAAAGCGTGCGGTGGAAACAGCTGCTCTGTGTAGCAGAGCAGCTTGAAACGGAGAAGCAGAGCAGTCCTAAACCCAACGGTGAGCAGTATCGCCAGTGCCTTTTCCACAGCAGACAAAGATGACTTACAGAGCTGTCGCTTCTTAGCCTCCTTCCTTACAATAAACCACTTCAAAGGAAACTTCAAAGTTAAACAATGGAGCCTGAGTGGACGCAAGTTCTCATAACAATAAATGGAAGTCATGAGTTTCCAGGAGACAGTGTCAGGATCTATTTTAAGGTTAAGCAAAGAATAGCTAAATATGGTTGGCAGTGAGATGCCAAGTTTTCTTTCTGATCTGTGCCATGTGACTAAAGAGATTTTGGCTGTATAGGTATTTTCACCAAAAGTCCCCAAGGAACGAGACTAGGGAGACATGCGGAGAGGCTGAAATGGATTTATTTAAAAAAAACCCCAAACAATCTTTGGCAGACCGCATGTGTAAAATAGCAGTTACCAACGACCCTTGATTTAAAGCCAGAAACAGCAAAAGAGTATTCGAGTCTAAAAGTGAGCTGCCATTGCTTCTAAATAGGGATTGGCTTTCATCTGGACAACTGCAGGTTGAGAAACACATCGCTCATCCCTGTGCTTATTAGTGAACCTTCCAGTGACCACAGGGGCCACTGCCCCGTGCTGGACTTTATCCCCAGCTCCCGTGCAGGTTGTACTGGGTGTTACGTGCACGTGGGGCGAAGCCTTCTTTCTCCTGGTAGTTTGTTGATCTGGTTTGCTTTGTCTATCGCTTGCTTCCCTGGGTGTGCTGGGGCGAACTGAGCTGCGAGCGGGGCCGGGAGTTACGAAAGCGACCCCAATGACTCACGGAGCGATGCTTTTCGGATGGCTCCGGAGGGACGCTGGCTCCGCTCCCGAGGGAGCTGGAAGGGCCCTTCGTGGATACGTGCGCTCGATAAGGAACGGAGGAAACCCGAAGGAAACTGCAAAGTCAACAGGAAGGCTCGATAAAGAGCCGCCAGGTATTTCTGGACACCGGGTCCGGCTGCCCGGGGGGAGACCTTCGCCGTGGGGTTGCGGCAGGGACATAGGATGGAGAAGATACACACGTTCCCAGCGCCAGGCAGAAAAAGGAAGAGACGGAGGGAGGACGGGAGCGTGGAGGGAAGAGGGCAGAGAGCCTCGAAGGGAGTTTAAGGTCCTCTACTTCTTTTACATGCCATTGCCTTTAGGAGAGGAAATTCCCATGGCCTTTTGGCCACTTTCTAGTAAAAAGAAAACCAGCATCACGCTACTTAACAATGAACTGTAAACACATTCAGACTCCACAAATTTAAGCTCGAGTAAAAGAGACTTGGCAGATGTAAGAGTGTATTATGAAAATACCAAATTACCTCAGAAGTCAAATAAAATCACTGTAATTACTTTCCTCCCTCTTGGAACAAGTCATTCTTGTGAACTATTGGAGCAGACTCTGCCATTTCTGATCTGTTTCCCATTATTTCTGGTGGTTTGCTGGACTCATAAGCGGGATTGTGGATGCTGAGACTTTCAGCATCCGGCAGCATATTCGTATTGCTCCAGCTCTGTCCAAATGACGGCTCTTTCTACTGGTTAAAAAAATATGAGTTTGCAGGATGACTGGGAAACAGTTTATGATCAGTAACATGGGAACAATAAAATACCAGCCACTTCCAGTTGTTACAGATTCAGGTGTGATTCAGACCAGGGATAAAACAGAAGAGCCTTCCTTTCATGCCAGAACTAGCATCTAGCCCCGTCGTCTATTTGCCTGGCACTCCTCCCACTTTACTGATAAGGAACATGATACGGTAGGTGGGGGCCAACTGCCCAAAGTATTGCAATAATTTTTTTTTTTTTTATAACTTACAATGGACTTTTTGGACCTTATCTTCTCCATTCACCTCTTACCTCTCTGCAGCCACGGCTGTCATGGAGTAAATGCTCACAAACATTGCGGTGATGGGGAACCAGTTCTGAAACCTGCAGAATTCCTCGCCAAAATACCAGACGTTGTGACTGGCGTAAATAAAATTGAAGATGGTATTGAAAGCGGACATCAGCAAATCCGAAAGAGCCAAATTAATGATGAAGTAATTGGTAGCGGTCCTCATTCTCCTGTGCGCAAGAATAATCCAGATGATGGTGACGTTGCCAACGATGGATGTGATAACGATGAAGGAATAGGTGATAGCCCACAAAGCGATTTGCCATCCCGGCTGGGTGAACTGGGTTACCTCTGTCCAATTGCCACTGTCCTCGAGGGAGTCAGCCTGCGAAATGTTGCTAGCATTTAAAACGGAAAATGTGCTCATGGCTTTTTCTTCAGCTAAGTGTAAAATAAAATCTTCTGGCGTCTGTTCATTTTCTTGCAGTAGATGCTGGTGTTATGAATCCCCATGCATATGACTAAGTGCCGTTAAAAAGGCATTGGGATGAGATATCTCATGTCCTCTCGTCCTGTTTTCCAAGTGATGCAATGCAGTTTGAGGAGGAGTTGAGCGATACCGAGGGCCTCCTCCTTGCCTGGCATTTTAACCTATGCTTGAAGAGCAAAAACTAAAGAACAACTCTCCCCCTTGAGTTTCTTTTTCCTCTAAAAAAGAAAGAAAAAAGGAAGGAAAAAAAAAAGGGGGTGGTGGTGGAGGGGAGGAAGGTGTTTTCCAGGTCCGTGAGAGGCGATGTCTTCCTTTTAGATTATTTTTAGGGCCAAGAAAATACAAATGGAAGTATCAAGCCAGAGAACGCTTCAATCCAAGTGGAAATCCTTCTTTTTCAGGGCAGCGGTTTTCCAAGGCACCAGGTATCTGAATCCTCTTCAGCAGGACTGAGAACGTTTGGTTTTCTTTGCCCGTGTAACTGTTAAGTGCGAGGCAGGAGCCGTACTGGGATAAATTATCTACAGGGTTTAAGGGAACTTTGAAAGGAGGTGGAGTCTCTTGCAGGCAAAAACTAAACAACCAATTTGACATCAAATCAAACACAGCAAAGTGGTACTTCAAACATTTCTCCCCCCCCCCTCTGTTTTGAAATAATCTCTGAAATGGACATGCTGCTATGTCAGGATTCTACAGGCTTAAATGCAAGGGTAGCTACTTTGCCAGGTTTACCAGTCCTGCAATCCTTGTGTTTCCAGGACCCTCCCTGGCTTCCTGCGAGCTCTCATAGCAAGAACGAAACAAAATATATTTGGTGCAATTTTAGCAAGGTGGTCTTGCTCTCTGCAACTATTTGGAGGCTTATCCGCGTTTTTGATAAGTTTTACTTAATGGTGACTGCCCTTTATAATATGACCGGCCATATTTAGTAGATTTGGTATGATTTAATTTATTTAAATTACGTCAACATGTCCTGTTGGTGCTTGAAGAGTTGCCAGCGAATAATGCCAGGAGAGAGGCATTTGTGAAGGCCAGACCTGAGCTGGGATTTCTAATGAGGCTTCAGTGGGAAGTTGGCACCCAGGATCTCATCCGGAGCTCCAGAAATCCTTCTCTGGCTGCTCTCTAGTATAGAAACATCCAGAGGAGCCTCAGCTCCCAGCCTCCACGTTCCGTGATGCTGAGGTGCTGAACGAGGGGCGTTCCCCCTTCGGACCGCTGCATCCCCTTTCCCAGCGTGTGCTGTAGAGACTTATTGACCTCATGCGTGCAAGAAGGAGTATCTGGTCCTGACAGATAAGGGGAACCCCCGAGTCCTGTCTCTGCTCAGAGCACAGCGCTCTTGCTCGCTGTCAGCTTTGCAGTAAAGGACATAAACATAAGTAACGTGTTGAGGCTGAGATTTCAAAGAGTACTTGGCACTGGCTTGTGCCTACTTGCTGGAAGCTGAAAGCGTTTCAGGTATTAAAACCTGTTTTCAGATATTAAAGCCTGTTTTCAGGATTCAGAAAGTAACATAAAGGAAAAAAACTCCTGGGATGGCAGTAATTTTCCAGCTCCTGTAGTTGCTGGAGCTGCAGCTGTGCCAGGTTCCCCTGTAAAGGGGCAGTGTTTATCGGTTCAGGATCCGTTCCACCAGCTCAGCCTGGACTCTTTCGTTGCTTCATTAATTTCTGGAGGCAGCCTTCAGTTAACCCATCACCTAATGACTGCAACTCTTTAAAAGAGATCTTCTCTGATACGGTATTACCCAAGTGTTGTTTTTTAAGAAATTAATACCTGTAGTACTACGTGTAATATCTCCTTCTCCTCATGATGGTCTTCCCTACAGGTAATCCCACTCACTTCCCTACCGAGAAACTGCAAAAATACACTCGTATGTATCTTCTTGTATGTGTTGCAAAGCTGTTCCAGGCTCTTCTTGAAAGTCTTCCACTGACACCTCATTAAACAGCTTATGAACCTTCCACTTTCTGTATAGAGTCCAGGAGGGCTGCTCATGATTTGCAGTACAAATTCAACAGCTAATAGTGTTCTTCAGATTTTTTTCTTTGTCTCCCTCAAATCTCTTAAAATTCCAAGGAGAATATGAGCAAAAACCTCTGTAAGTTTAGCTGAGGGCACAGCTAAAGTGCTTAATAAGTCTTTGTTATAGAAAGCAGAATATAAGCAAGCGCTTAGAAAAAGGACTGTACTTTTTGATGTTTCAATATGGAAACCCATAACCTCACTCAGCTGACTTTGAAGATGGTCAGGGTGCCCACAGTTCCTAGGAACCTCCTTCTGAACAATCTGCCCCAGTCCCTGATCTGTTAGCTCAGGTTCTAATCAGAGAGCAGCCACCCTTTGGTCAACATTTCATCGTACAAGTCAGCAAAGACTTGCTTTCGGTTATACACACCCACACCTTTTATTCGTTTGCTGGTTGTGCCTTGACAAGGTTATCGTCCTGGTGCCGGGCCAGCGATGTAGCGTGCGCTGTCGGCCTTTTGACTTGCAAACTGGCGCGATTTTTTACAAAGGCAGGCTCCAAATTCCTCAGGAAACGCGCAATTGCGTGGGACTGTGGGCAAAACCTGCCTCCCCAATGATTTTGGAGTTATACCAGGGAAAGGGGCTATCTGAGAGCAGGGGTTTGGGGTTTGGCTGGTTTCACTGATGTTTTTATTATGGACAGGATTGTTCAAGGCCAAATGTCACCGTGCTGAGTCACCCATTCCAGGCCTGAGCAAAGGGTGAGAGATGCAAACAAAAGATGTGTGTCTGGAAGGTCAGGAAGGGTGAGTAAAGTGTATTTTGTGTTTTGGAAAAATAATACAGGGTAATACAGGCAGTAGAGGTTTTAATTGTATTGCCCGCCGGACTCTGCTTTGGGGGGAAGGACCTTTGTGCAGGGAACAGCTCTGAGAGCGGGACGTGAGGACCATGAGCATCCACCTCAGGTTGGGCAACGTGCAGCCAGACTCCAGCTTTATCAGCGCAGCTTGGGCTGGCAGAAAGCAGCAAAAATGCTGCTGGTAGCTCTGAAAAGCTAAAGCTTAGGGTCTTTTTGACACTCCTTGGTGTAGGGCTAGCTTGGGGGTTCACTTTCCTTTTCTGCAGATCTCCTAAAGCCCTGGGTCAAATGCTCTGCAGACCACGGCTTTTGAAGACTGTCCATGGGGTCTACCATGCCTTGTAGACACTTGCAACCACCCTGGTAGCCCTGGAGGTGAGGGAGGAAATATGGAAGTTACTGATCCTTAACGTGAACAAAACCACCGCTAGCTGAGCCATTGGATGGTCTCGGGAGCAGATGCTATAATGCACGATCTGCCTCGATGCCGGCGGAGATGCCAAACTCTCGGTTGGAAAACTGCAGCTCTGTGCAACCAAGAAGGAGCCTCAGCACCGCAGGCAATCCATAACATCTTACTTTAAACCACCGTTTACTGCTAAACTGTACCAATCGTGTCCAGAAATCTTGCCATTTCATTGTCTAGACAAAGTCTGGGATTCAGACAAAGAAAAGGATTATTCAATTATTTTCATACAGTTTCATAACAGGAACCTGTTTTGACGTATTGGCTCAGTTCAGAGTGAGAACAACAGGAAAATGGACACTCCTGGTAATCGGCTTCCCCATTCAGCCAGTCGTGCCCTGAAATTTTATTTGCAGAAATCAGAGCGTGAAGGACAAGGTAAGGCATTAGGGCAGTCGAACCAAAACTATTAATTCAGTTAAATACACAAACAAGGAAAAAGCATAAGTGACAGGAACGTGTTTGGATGTGAACAATGCCCGTGAGACATGAAGAACGTGTGGTAGACTCTAATTCTCAGCACTTACACAATACGCGATGGGATTTCCAGCCTGCACGGCATTGGTAAGTGTCAGGGATATTTGCAGATTTGACTCAAAGCTCAAGTTGTTGATATTTTAGAGGATGAATGCTCTAGGACATCATATTACGTATTATTGTCAGAAACGTAAGAGGTGATGAGCTGTTCTGTCGCTGGCAGGGACCTGGGCTGGATTATTTGTTTCCCAGAAGCAGAGTTTAGCACTGCATGCAAAAGCAATGGCACTTTTTATAACAGAGTTATCCAGGAATATTTTTTAGGCTTTATAAAAGAGATTTTGGTAGCAACTACCAGTATATTGTATGTACCTAACAAAATGATGTGCGACCGATCACTTACACGGTTCTACACACGCAGCTCAGAGGTTCTCTACAGTCTCTTTGCTAGATAATTTACGAATAAATTCTGCCACACTTCATCTTCTCCGATACCAGCCGCTGATTTTCAATGCTGTCTGTCTCTGCTCTGGGCCAGGACGCAACAACTAACTCTGTGACAGTTGTCTGCCACTTTGAATGAGACTTTTTTTCCCCGGAGGAAAATAGTCCTTTGTGGCGCAGGAGTGCAGCGCTGGCAGCTTGAAAGGGCTTATTTAATCTTGTAGGCATGAATGGCGTTTGCAGTTCATGATGGCTGCGTAAGACCAACGCTGATCCACTGTCACGGCAGCGGGATGTGGATAGAAAATGCGGCCAGGGCGATACGCCCGTTCACTGTTGCACTAGGGCGGTGGTATTTGCACGACAGCACCCTCTTCGCACGCGCGATCGCCTGGGTGTTATAACGAAAGGTAAAGCCTCCGGTATTGCTTAATTGGGCTGCTGTAGAGCGCAGGGATTCTGCTTTGCGACGTTGATGTACGCTTAACCAAAAACCCCAGCAGCGAAGCGGCAGCTCGGCGTTTGGGTGGTTTACATCCACGCCGCCTTCCGTGGCAATCGCAGAGGTTTGTGTGCATTGCTCTGCGCTCCGGCAGCGCTCTTAGATGCCTGTTTGAGCAGCGATAGATTTATTAAATTGTTGTTTTTTTTGTTTTTTTTTTTTTCCTGACGTCTCCAGCTGCGGGGTTTGTCCTGAACGGGCAAAAAAAAAACCAAACAAACCAAACCAACAAAACCCCAAACAGAAAAAGGAAAGGAAAAAGCCGGACCGTTTCGGAGCTTTTCCCCTTCGCTTTCGCCGTCCCCGCCCCGGGTTTTATTTGCATTTCTCCGCCGTGCAACCCCCGGGGCACCCCGGGGCCCGCCCGGCGGGGCGGCCGCTCCCTCCCCCGGGCACGGCCCGCCGGGAAGGGGAGGGAAGGAGAGGAGGGAAGGGAAGGAGAGGGAAGGGAGGGAGAGGGAAGGGGAAGGGAGCCGGGCGGCGGCAGCAGGTGCTGCGGGGCGGGAGGATGGCGGCGGGGGACGCGGAGCAAGTGCGGTACTGCGGGCGGTTCTCCTACCTCTGCCTCAAGCTCACCCTCATCACCTACTCCACCACCTTCTGGGTGAGGAGCCGTGGGCGCCCACGCGTGGGGGGGTGGGGTGGGTTTGTACACGCGTGGGCAAGCGTGCGGTCGGGGGTCGGGGGGGCGGGCGTGGGGGTCCTCTCGGGGATTTGGGGGGGATGCGCGTGCGTGTCTCTCCTTGCACGAAGTGTCGGGGTTTTGCAATAAGAAATGGTTCTGCTGCTGAGCCGGTGGCTGGCACACCCGTGGCCGTGGGTGTAGCTCCCCGGCTTTCCCTAAGGACTGACAAACTGGTTTTGGCGGATGGGCGACTTGTAAGGCGTTCGAAAGTTTGGCAGGTGGAAAGTCGTTTATGCACCTATTAAAAGGAGGCTTTTTTGTTTTTTTTTCCGCCCTAGGGGAGCTGGGTAAATAAAGCCTTTGCCCTGTAAAGTCTGTCGTCAGGGTGGTGCTGAGCCTCGGCTGGATGATGCTGTGAGGCTTTAAAACATAAAGGTGTGTCACGCTTGCTGGCCTCAGCCAGGTGTCAGGTAAAACCCACGTGCTGCCTCCTGAAAGCGATACAGTCCCACCTGCTTATATAGTATATCCATATAGCCCAGACTACTACCGCCGACTTCCCAAACGTGGCAGATTTCACCCCGAGCACGCACCCCCCAGGCTGGAAGGAGCTGTCGGGGCTCCTTGTAAGGACCGTGATTTTTAAAAGGTGCTTTTTCAGGGTCCGGGATACCGGGGTGATGCTGCCTGGCTGTGCTGAGGAGGGGTTTCCTTCTGGCTCTTTCGGTTTAATATGCTGCTTAAGCTCTTGTTTTGCTGCTCTGTGTTTCTGTCTCAGTAGACACGGAATTACAAGGTGGGAGCATAAAGCTTTTGGCGTGTTGCGTGGGAGAAGAGGTTTAGATCCACCAGGTTTGATTGATTGTAGGTATCTGATTAAAGCTAGGGTTTAAGGATGAACAAAAATGGAAATGCAAAGCATTTGGGTGTAATTCAGGCTTTTGAGGATCCTGGATATCTTTTGTCTCTCTTAGCAGACAAACCAACCAAGGAAAACCCTTGGGTTTCGATTCCTGAAGTTTCCCGTGTTACTCCACAGCAGCTATTCCGCAGGTGTGACTTTCAGAAAAGGGAAATCTGTTGCGTTATTTTCCAAGCCCTTTTTTTTGCAGGGTGTCCTTCATGAAGGACCATACATGTTGTCTACTCCGTGTTTTCTGTTGGCAGCAAGAGCCCTTGCTGGTGGGATGTGGAAATTAATCCGGTAGCAGCAAAAGGACCCTTCTGAAATGTTTCTCTGAGTGTCCCTGAAGGACAAAGCCTCTTTCAAGTAGCCTGAGGAGTTTATTTACTCTTTATAGTTCCTTGCTCTGGATTTTCAATGCTCTGTCCTTGTTTATATCCGAGAGCGAGCTGGGAAGATGGTTTATTCTGGGAAGGCGGCAGGCGTGATGGGGGCTGACGGCGTTTGCTCTCGGGAAGCCCGGCAGCGTGCTCCCGGCGTTCGGGCCGAACACACGCCGTATTGTGTGAGGCATGGCACGTGGGTTTCTCTCTCGAAATTTTCTTTTATTCCAGCTTAGTGAAGCAGATCTCATTAGCTGTAAATGTCAGCGGGCTGGTTCTTTTTTTCAGCTGTGCTAGTCTTACTGACTCTTTTTTTTTTTTTTTTTTTAATTGGTGAAAATGGGAGTAAAGTTTGGCTGTGGAGCATCGGCTTGCTTAAATTTTGGGTGATTTGTGTTCTTTTGCTGCTTTTTGGGGCTTTGACGTACGGGATGCCGAGGCCGTTCGCTTTCCTCCCCGCTGTTGCTGTTCCTCCGGTACATTTATGAGTGATGTACACCCGGATTTGAGTCCCCAGGATTGCTTAAACTCACCGGGAACTAAATATCAGCTTTATCTAGAAGCAGAAAGGAAATGAAAGCATCGCTGGGAGAGCCAGAGGGGACGTTTGCTACAGGCCCTGTCGCTGCTGTGTCTTCTCATTTCACCCAGGGCTTTTTTAAAAAATAGCCATCCCTGTAACTTTTTCAGGCCACCGTTTTGCTGGTGAAGGAGAATGTGATGTATTTTTTCTTGCCTGGAAGAAACAACATCCAGCGTTTTAAACAGAAGGTGCTGTTGCTGAGAAGGCACTTTATTTAAGAATAAGTATTGTAAACACAGGGTTAAAACCGCTACTTCTAAATAAATGTTTTTCCTTTCTCTTGGGAAAGCAACTTCTGTGCATGCAAAAGCCCCCAAGAAAGTCCCTGGTATTTGCTGGTGGATACTCAGGTAATGCGAGTCAAGGCCAGTTAATTTTTCCTGCGGACACAGTGTGAATTGCCAAATTCGGGGCTGTTGTGAAGGATGCAGGATGTAAACAGCAAAGTATGTTTGTGGGCTACCTACGTAAAAGTCGAGTTTCCAGCCCCGGTCACAGGAAGGGAGAGCACAGTCCCGGACAAGAGGCACGGGTGGGATGATTGCGAAGTTAGCGCATCTGCTTGGCCGCTGTTGATTTGACCGTATTAAAGGTTTAAAAGACTTTTATTAAATGCTTAAAAAACCAGAAGGTAACAAAAGCATAAATTCTGCTTGTAAGGAATGAGGATTTCAATCCTGTACTTAGGTGGGCTTTCCCCCCCGCTCCGTGATAGTTTCTTATGCTTCAAAATCTGCCTGTGTGTCTACTATATAATAGGTTGATCTGAGTTTTTTTATTTGTTAGCTGATGCTTTTCCCTTGGCACAGCCGCGGTGCTGCTGAAGGCAGCGCGAAGCCTGCCTGCCTCCCTGCGGCACGTGCCCCCTGCGTGCCACGGTTTGCCGAACTGTTAATTTAGGATGGCTCGAGGGAGTTTTATTGCAGGGGTGTTTTGTAGTCCCCTTCTTGGGGAGTGTCATCATTTTAATGCTGTTGTTTGTCTGGGGTGGGGTATCGGCCACCTTGGTCCTTGGGACAGTAAAAGCTGTAGCAGGTGGGAATTTGAAAGGGGGAATTTCGGGGGGTTTTTTTGGTGTCAGAACACAAAAGGCAGGACCGAAGTTTCTTGTATGCTTAAAATGCTGAAAGTGGTCTTGGAGGGTGTGTGAGCTGAAGTGCAAATGGAAAGGGGTGAAGATAACGGATGTGTATAAAGATTGCTATATGTGCCTGTGTATCTTAAGCTCTTACAGTGGGAACGCGTCTTGTATTTCTACTTACAGGCACCTTTGAGTCTTTAAAACAACAACAACAAAATTCTTAAACGGAACGTTTTGATGAGAAAGCTATGGCTAAGAAAAAGACATGTCAGTAAAACGTTCTAGCCTTGAAACAACGCACACTTCTGAAATTCAGATAATCCCCGTCAAGGTTTAATACCTGTGTTTTACCTCCAATGTTGTTTTTTTTTAATTTTCTAAACAAGGAATCTACCAGGCAAGCGTTAACTTGTTAATGGTGCTTTAGTGTTTGCAGGAGAGTCCATCTTTAAGTTGTATTATCTGCTACTTTTCGAGCAGGGTGAATGCAGTCTGGACACAAAAATTTCAGGTTTTTAGGGTTTTTTTTAATTTATTGTTTATTTTTTTAAAATACTACTACTACCTACTACTAGAACTCTTGAATCCCATATACATGTACAGTCACCAATTTTACAGTCTGTAATTATTTTGTATGGCTCTGAGACTCTTTCCTCAATTGTTATAGCTGTATTTAAAAATTTTGAACTGATTTGTTTATGTTGTCGTCTGCTTGAAAAGACATTTATAATTTATTACTATATTTATAGTACTATTTATAGTAATATATACTATTATTACAACCACTGAATTTTTTAAAGAATAAAGCTAACACTACAAATTGACAATTCAGTAATTAAAAAAACCTAATTACAATTTTATAGCAGAAGCATGTAAGTGGTAAATTTGGGTACCTGTTAGTTGTCCACCATGTTTTCCCTTCTGTCATCTGTAACCTTACGGCACGATTTCTGAATTTGTCAGAGGGAGAGTTACTCTGAATTTGGTCATGTAAAATTTTAAGTTGCTTTTTAAATAGCTTTGGTATATTTATTTTTATGGGTGGACCCTTCTGCGATTTTTCTAGTTTAAATGACAGCTTGGTGGCTTTCCCCACATGTTGTCCTTTGGGTTTTTTATTCATCCCTGTAGAAAATAAAGAATTTCCAGTAAGTTGTTATTTATTTTAAGATATCCTGTAATTAAAAAAAATATTTTAGCTGTCGGGCTCACGATCTTGCAAACTAAGTATGTCGTGTGTTCATCTAGACCTTTGTCCGGGATATACCATGTGCTATTCAAAAGCCTCGTGTAATTAAGAAGTGCGTTCTCCTCGCTGTTGGTGTGCAGGGAGCAGACTCGGGGTTCCTGCGGAAATGTCAGGTCAGAAAAGGGGCATGTTTTTTATCAGATTGCCAAAATGATTCATTTGAATCTGGGCTCTTCCCTGAGGACGTGCCTGGCTGTCAGAGTCGGCAGGAACGTTTTTCCACTGCAATTTTCATGGTTAAGTATTGTGGGCTATTTTTTTTTTTTTTTTTAATTCAGCGTAATTCAAAGCGACTTGCAGCACACTGTAGGTTTCATACCAAATGATTGTGACTTAACTGTGTTTATTTTGATTGAAATACCTGTACCTTGTTAAATGAAATGCGATATTTCACTTGTCAGCTTTATCTGGTGGTAGTTCAAGAAAGTGACGTAATTTCAAACTTGCGTTTTTGCGGTGTGTGTGGTGTGGGTTTTGGTGTTTTGGGTTGTTTTTTATTCTTTTTTTTTTTTAATCCAGTGCATTTCCCCTGATGACAAGAGGAAGGGAGGTATAGGATACACCTGGCCATATTTGCTGAGCCTAAATAAAGTAGGAGCTGCTATGAAGGGACATACAAGCTGTTGATTGCAGCCTGGCTTAGAAATTGTGTTCTGTTAGAGACACACACACACACACATATATATATATATATACACACACACAGAGGGAAGGACAGACAGACACGCAAAGGAGGAACTTTAATGCCATGGCATTTTTTAGTATGTGTAATATATGTCATCTCAGATGAGTAATAAATTACATTTCAGCCAATGACATGTGTTTCAATTTGTTTAACTTCCAGAATGTTAAAACATTATTAAATATATTTTAAAATTAACAAATCTTAGGTTTTTTTCCAACTCAGCTTTTTTCTGCTTTAGTCTTTGAGTTTGGTTTTTTTTTTAATCCAAACTTCTGATTTGAGTGTTTCATTGTTTATAATTAATTCTGAAGTGAGTAGTCAGAGGTTCATGTGTACTCACAAAATGTCATCTCTGTGTTTACTGGGAGAAACAGTAACGTCTGTGCTCTTCTCTTTTTCTGTTTCAGGTGATTGGAGCCCTTGTCCTCGCGGTTGGGATTTATGCAGAAGTTGAAAGACAAAAGTACAAAACTCTGGAAAGTGCCTTTCTAGCCCCAGCAATTATTTTAATACTTTTGGGCATTATAATGTTCCTGGTATCTTTCGTGGGTGTACTGGCTTCTCTAAGAGACAATTTATGCCTTCTTCAAGCAGTAAGTGTTGGGTTTTTTATTCTTAATTTTTAAGGCTCATTGCTTTTGCTTTTCAGTGTCACCTGAATTCAAACCCATAACTATGTCTACACTGAAAAATATTTTCCTAAAGGTTTTTTTTTTATTTTAATTAAATCTGAAACTGCTTTCCGGCAACAGTCCCCGAACTGCAGTCCATGGATGTCCCTCCATCAGGGACCCAGCAGCATTTCGTCTTGCCAGTGACAGGACAGGCGAGGGTCAGAGCCCGGCGCTGAGAAAACCAGCTTTCTGATAGTTAAGGGCTTTATGGAAAACAACCAGGAATGTTAATTATTATCAGCTGGCGTGGATCTTGTGCAAACTCCGCTGTTGACATACCATTTGACGCTAGCCTGGCACCACGGTGCCTGCTTTTTCTCTGCTCTGGCCATACCATAGGCACGTGCCCTGCTTAGGGAACTGTGATGGAGAAGAGGAGATAGTTCTG
This sequence comes from Haliaeetus leucocephalus, assembly GCF_000737465.1. NCBI lineage: Eukaryota > Metazoa > Chordata > Aves > Accipitriformes > Accipitridae > Haliaeetus > Haliaeetus leucocephalus. Next base: position 4,361,689 of record NW_010973123.1, on the reverse strand, counting down.
CCCTTTGGCCGAAGGAAAAGGCAAAGTCTGGTTGCAGTATGGGGGGGATTTCCAAAAGCCGTGAACCTGCTTGATGGGACGTTAAGTGCAGAGATGAGCTGTGGCCCCTGGTGGTTCTCCAAATGAGTTTTTGGGGAAGTTCCTCTATAATGCTGTGGTTGCAGATGGAAGTCGCGCATACGACTTAAGTAAAGCGCGAAAACTTAATTCTCGCCTTCGCATCAGTTCGATGTAAAGAAGTGGTAAATACGTGGCATGTTACATGGGCCAAAGCAAGAGGCAACTGTGGATTTTGAAATTAGGCTGGAATTTTACTGAGAGTCTGTCCTTAGGCGGTGGTGGCTTCTTTCACTCTGAGCATGGTGGTGTGTCCCCGTCCGATGCCGAGGACATTTTCTGTTCCCGTTGTGGTAGCAAACCCGGTAGGGTAGTTAAACGAAGAAAGTCCCCAATGTCTGCTTCTCAGGCTGATTCCGGATTTAGCAGGAGAAAAGAGATCTGTCCGGTGAATTTGTGACACTGCAATGGGTTTTGAGAGCACAGAGATTAAGCCAGCTTTTGGGGTGGAGCATTAGAGATTATTTTCACATGAGAGATCATAAAACTTCGCTCCTGATGAAGTTCATTGTTAAGAAGCAGACCTAAATTCACTTATCAGCCATCTTTTATGCTTAAAGAACCCTTTGGGTTGGAAAAACATTTCAAGTACTGGCATTTTGCAGCTATCTCACGGTGTCGCTATGGATTTCTTCATATTATTTTGCATGTGCTTTGATAAGTAGTCACAGATGCGTATGTTGTGGTTGTGTGTGAGCGAGCATGTATATATATTATACACAGATGAATAAATAGACAGCTAGCAGGTATAATTTTTCTTACCACTGAGCATAGTAAGTCCTGTCGGTGCCCATCATGCAGCCTCTTTACCCAAGAAATGGAAGCTAACAGGTAAGTACTGTTTTTAGAGGAAGCATAAAACCACAAAGTTCGGTATGGTTTGTAGCAGTCCATTAATATGCTTCTCTGGGATGCTGTTACGGAGAGAAGTATCTTGGCGTGATAAATGCATCTATTGGTTTTGAGTCCATTCAAAGCAGAAAAATAATGTGTTCGCCAATTGGGCAAAACCAGAATGACTCAAGTGAGGAAAAAAGGTGTTCTTGTGACGTGAACAGCATTATAAGAACAAACCCATAGTTTTATATCTTTCTTTAAAATGACATCTCGTATGCAGAAAGCCAAGTGTGTTGGCGATTGAATGTTACAGACTTAAGGCCACTAACTGAAAGAGTAATTGGGGTTTGTTCTGTTTAAGGTCTCACTTGCAATTGTTTTTCTGCAGTTCATGTACATTCTTGGTATCTGCTTGCTGATTGAGCTGACTGGTGGAGTGGTGGCCCTGATCTTCAGAAACCAGGTGAGCCGCTTGCATTTGGGTCTTGATCACCAAGAACATTACTCACAAGGCATGATGTTACAGCTACGCTACTGAGCAAATAAAAGGTGTTAAGATTGTCACATGAGCACTAATTGATGGAGGTCTGAAGGCAGGTCCAGACTTTTCAGGGCCTTTCAGGTTTCCAAGAGCAGCATAACTAATTTCTATAGGAGACCCCATCATTTACAAGCATGCTATAATTGTATAAAAACCTTAATTTTTCTAAATGGAAAGCAGCAGACTATTTTTTTTTTTGAGTGTTAGAAATGTTTTAAAACACAAATGTGTTCACCATGGCAAGTACTAGATTTCTGTGCTTGGATTTTTTTGTCAAATCTGGCAAAATATGAGTGTTAAAAGGAGATGCTGAATAACACGACCTATTCCCTCCCCACCCCGATCCTACCAATCTCATTTCCGCAAAAAGAAGTTCTGCATACTATGTTACACGTTACTTAAAAAAAAAAAAAGCTCTAAAAAAAAGGTTTTATTAAAAATAACAACTCATTGTTATTTTGAAGTAGTATTATGTTCTCCCTAGCTAGTGTTTTCTTCTTACTCCATGCTGGACCAGAGCCGTGAACTTGACTTGTGAGAGCAGAGGCTGAGTTATCTTCCTTTCTAGAAGCTGTCGTTGGCCGTTGCCGTAGATGTCGCCTTGGCCCCGTGCAAGGATTTATTCTGAATTGTGGTGGGAGCACCAGACTCAACCGAAGGGAGCAGATCAGCCTGCGTGGTGTGGGAGTGTGGGCATCACGGGATGCAGAGAATTTGGTTGGCAGAAAATGAAGTAAATGCCAAAGATGGTATTTGCTGAGAGGGCGAGGAAGAATTGCGGTTGACTTTTGGACAAGGAAAATGTATTTTGGGGGTTTTTGTGCAGTAACTGTTTTCCCGACACGTGTGTTGGCTGGCTGAGCAGGACAGCTGCGCTCAGGTGCAGGTTTCTTTGCTTGTTTTCTGAGGTTAAGGGAGAAGCTGGGGTTAGTATGGGGAGGAGAAGGAAGTATTTAATAAAACCTTAGGCTAATAGCCTCTATTTAAATGTGGATTGTTTTGCATGCCTCATTGATTTTTCCCATTTCTTTCTCTATTTCCTTCTCAAATCTGTCGAGTCTAAATGAGGTGATATGGGTAGCACAAGAGTAGTCGGGATTTGCTGCTGTTTATTCTTGGCCAGTTAGGATAGTCCTGCAAAATTCCCTGTTATTTCTAATCACTGATGTGATAATGTTTTTTGTTCTGTTTTGGTTTTAAGTGTTGCAGTTTGTAATACTGAGAAAATGAGTAGGTGTATCTCTGGTTTCTTTCTGACCTGTAAGGATTTAGCTTTGATCATTTTAGCAGCTGGACTGAAAGGAAAGTTGTTACATTCTGGTTATGATTAGTCCTAGTTTTTGCTATGCTGTGATTGTGCTGGATTTTGAAAACTTTCAGTTGTGGAGAGGTGTCGCACTGTTAGCACTTCTCAGCACAAAACCAGCAGTGATGCTGCTGCCTTAAAAGCGAATGGACTGTGCTATCATTTATTTTTAACTGGTATTTCTTTTTTCTTTAAAAAAAAAAAAAAAAAAAGCCTTTCCTTTTGTGCTCATCAGTTACACTTGTCACTTTAACCTGCTCTTTTAATTTTGTTTCGCGTGTGTAACCTGTGAATCTTGATTCGCTTTTGCCTTCTAGACAATCAACTTTTTGAACAATAATATTAGAAGAGGAATTGAGAATTACTACGATGATTTAGACTTCAAGAACATCATGGATTCTGTTCAAAAGCGGGTTGGTTGGTTGTTGTTTGGATTTTTTTTTTTTTTTCCCTGGGACTAATTCAGTGCCGAGATGCGGTAGGTCCTTGGCGACAGCTTTGCATTTTTCCAGTGATGTGATAATCAAATTCTTACTGATGTGGGGGGTGAGATCTGACGCATCATCTGTTACGGCGTGGCTGCGGTCAGGGCTCCTCCAGCATCCCAGCTGGCATTCGAAGCCCTCTAAATCACTGCAAGGAGCAGAGGGCAAAATGCAGCTTTTCCCTCGGTGGGTGTGATTTGGATGCTCAAGGCCAGATCCTGCAAACGTGTAGGCTTATAGGGGCCCCACGGCCAGATTCTGACAAATTCAGCCTAAATTCCACCCAAGTTCTTGCGCTTAGCATTTCTGCTGGCTGGTGCAAGACATTCAAAAGCATCTCATTAACGGGAGGCACCGGATAAAGAGAGCTTAGGTGGCAGTTAGGCCATTTGAACCTGGGCTGGTGTATTTTCGCTTGAGGGCACATAGCAAGCTCTTTAACAAGGTGTTTATTCAAAGGAAATGCCCATGGAAGTGTATATACCTGTAATTAAAATTCCAAAATTGTGTTGAGCCCAGCTGAGCATTACTTAATGGCACGTGTAGTTGACTCACAGCCTTTTTTTTTTTCCTAAGGCTGGTGTGTTGAAATGTTTATTGGATTATTGAAGAGTTCTGCTATGCAGTTCAGAGACTATAGAAGAAGCAGAAAATGTTCAGAAATGTGATGTCAGGGCCCATGTGATGTCAGTGACCATGCCAAGTAATGATTTAAAAAAAAAGTTAACTTAGGAAGTGATATGTATATTTTATGACATCGTTATGGAGATGGCAGCCTGCTTTGAAAAACAAAGTTAGCATGGAAAGTCTGTCAAAAGCAAACCATTCTGAGGAAATTTTGTCATTAGACTTCATAATGCTTTAAAGTTTCCATGCACTGCCCAAAATTATGTATACGTACAGCGAATAAACATTAGTGATTAAATAAACTGCTCCTTTCCCCTTCGTTTAAAATATAAAGTGAATATTTGTATTAAGTCAGTGTAAACTTACAGTATTTGTTTGCCAGATTTCAGTGCTACTAAATTACGCCCAAAATGTTTCGGTGAGATTATTTTTGTACTTTATAGCAACGCTTTTGTCTTTTAGAAATGTAGTCACAATCCTTAAAAAACCTGAAGTAGTATATTACAGCTCGAGATGGAATGAATGTAAAAACATTGCTTAACGATGTCCAGACCTGAAAAGAAAATTTTTCAACTCGGAAAAGATGGGAAGTGGAATTTAGCACCAAGTACTTTCTTCTGGCACCCTGGGTAATAGCTCAACGAGTGATGGAGGAATGCTGACTGTATCTTTCATTCTTTTCAGTTGTATCTATCATATACATTCGTATGTGCCTTGCTGATAAAATGACAGAATTGCTGGGTAGTTCAGCGCTCTTAAAACTGTTTTATTCTTACTTTCTTTTCTACTTAGTAGAGGAATTTCTGTTAAGATACGATTCTTTTTTTTGTTCCCCCCTTTGCCTTTTGTGTCGTTTTTTTCCAGTTTAAGTGCTGCGGTGGGGAAGATTATAAAGATTGGTCCCAAAATGTGTACCACAACTGTGCGGCGCCGGGACCGCTGGCCTGCGGGGTGCCCTACACTTGCTGTGTCACAAATAAGGTAAGTCCTGGCATCGCTGCTCTCTGTCGGGTCGCCGGCATTCGCTTAAAAAGGTACCTTCCTTGAGAAGGTCTGGGGGAAGAAGCGAAGGAAAATGGGTCCCTCCCGAAAATGGGAGCTATGAGTCCGTTGGTCTTGACAGCTTGAAAAGGAGAAAATAATGAATTAGATGCGTCGGCTCTGGTCTGTCTTACTGTCACACAACGCAGTCCTGGAAATGCAGAAGAGATCCTGGGAGCTCTAACCTCATGGCTCACCTGGACCAGGGCTGCTTAAAATTAAGTTTTGCTGGTGTTTTCCCCAGCGTTTGCTGCTCCAGCATTCCCAGGAAGCCTGGGCTCCGATTTGCTTCTGTGGGTGGGGGTTGGAGTGATGTGCACCAGCTGCTGTGTGAATTAAAAACCAAAGAGAACGACCCCGCCATCCAGAAAAATCCAGAAATGTGGGCAGAGGACCCCAGGGTCAGCGCATCCTTGTGGGTGCAGGTCTAGACCGGAGCTGCTGCTCTGCCCTAACCCACCCTTGAAAACTGCCTGCCTTGCCACCCTGTAAATTCCTCCCTGGAAGGACACCCTGTCAGCTGGAGTCTGGACCAGTTTCTCAGTCTGTGATGAACTGGTATCGACTGGTGCTGGCAGCACTAGGAGCAGGCGTTAAGTTCCACGTAAATGTGTTTTATATAAATTTCAGCAGTTTGAATTCATCGCTTCTCATTTGAGGGATGGATGTCATGCTGAGTTTGATAAAGAACTGTTCCTCAACTTAAAACCAGTATGGGCAATCCCAGCCTCACTGGGTTTTGGTCTTTGGTCTGGATGTGAGACAGAGAAATTGAGTATGTGTAAGAGCAGATGTGGTAGAGCTCATGATGGATAGCCTACTGGTGCCTGATACGTGCTGCCCTTTCTATTTCTGCCTTGAGCGTGGCCGTTTAATTAAAAAAAGGGAAAATAAATGCAATAATTGTGTCAGTAATCATGCTAGGAGGTGTTGCTGAGAAATGTGTATAATATGAAGGTGTTTATTACGTATGCTTACACATTTTTTGTGTATGAGAAAGAGTCTGTTTAAATCTGCACTGAGCTTTGATTTATTCTCAGAAACCAAAGCTAAATAGTTATGCTTTAAGTCTTAGGTGTTTGAGAACAAGAAAGTCGTGTATATGAAAATATCTGCTGATGCACAGCTGCACTGAGCAGAACAACTCAGGATTTTGCCCTCAGTTGATGGTAAAGAAAGATAGAGCTGGTTAGTCAAGAACAATCTGGCTTTTTAGGAGACATTCAAAGTACCGCTTGTTTTTCTGTTCATTTCTCTGTTGAAGTCTTGTTTTAAAAGGTTAGTCGATGAGTGTGGAAATACAGCAGTGCTGTGAAGGCGAAGCAGTGCAATAATCGGTGACTAATAACGCCAGGTGCCTTTCCAGCTGTGGCACAAATAATCAAAACGTGTCAAGGATTTCCAATGCAACCTGGCAGGCAGGAAAGCGCTAAAATAAAAACTTTGCCGAGGAAAAGAGGGAGTATATCCTCCGTATGCTTCATTGGCAACTGGGGAGGGGGGGACAAGACTACTTGCAGCCTAGAGGTAGCCTGCAAAGTGTTAAGCTCAGGGAAATTAATCGAAAGGCAGGGAGAAGTCCCAAAAGAACAAGCAAACTTCTTATTTAAGGGTAGGGTGTTCAGCAAGATGCTGCGGTACGTGAGGGCTCGTGGCTTTGCCGCACCGGGATGCCGTGGATCTGCCTCGTGAAGTCCAAGCGGGGCGGACGCGTACTCGGCAGGATGACACTAACACCGTGGCTGTACGGCCAGCTGCCTTGGGAAAAAAAAAACCAAAACCCAAAAAACAACAAACCAACCAGAAGATGCATAAATCTTGTATGTTTGACAAATGCTTCCAAATACAGGCTGGTTTCTGTCCTGGAAAACTACAGATACGGCTTGTGATTACTCATTTGCTTTGTAGTCATGGAAAACTCCTGCTAATGTCAGAGGTTGGATTCTGATCCTCTGAAAAAGCCTCGTGCTAACATGAGCCAGGCTCATACTGGGGGGGGCTCTGGAGGGACTATTTTTAAGTTGAAGTATTTATTAAAGACTTACGCTAGTGCAGCAGATAAAAATTAGTCCCCAGATGCCTATAAATGTCTGTTTCTAATGCATTTATCTCCATTGCATACATTTTCTTATGCCACGATGTCCTGTTAGGAAATGCTGTGTTTAAAATGAAATGATGTGACTGTGTTGGTCGCGGTCCCGTGTTTTGGGGATGGCCCTGCCTTTGTCGTTTAGACTCAAGCGTTTCGTAGATGTGAAATCGCTCACAGCAGACACAGCAACACGCTGATGCCTGGTATTGCAAACTTTGACTTCCAAGAGTATTTATTACGTGTGGTTGACAGCTGGGTACCCCTCACGTTTTCCCAACGGACCTGTGAAATAGAGCGGGTTTTTTTAGGAACATGCCGAACCTTGTTTGTCAGCCAGTTGCGTGTTCAAGGTGAGAGCCTGGCTTTTTGGGGGCTTAAAAACCTTGACCCTGGCTGGTGTTTCTGCCATTTTGTAACACCCGTCCTCCTTCCATCTTTTGCAAACGTCCCCCTTCCTTCTTGGGGAGGTGACCTGGGAACCCCAGCCCATCGCTCAGAGACCACCGGCGTTTAGAAATCTCATTTCTACATCTTGTTTTAATTTTCAGGGAGCGTGTATCAATGCAGTAGAGTTTGTTCCACCTTATTTTCCTCATTTGCGTATTCTCATTTTCTGCCATGGCTTTGTTCATTGCTTCCTTTGATGCCGGTGGGCTTTACGTTAGCTGATTTGTAAGTGAAGGATGGTATTTTCAGGCTAGCTTCGGCAGGCCAGTTAGAGCCATGCGAAATATTAAAGGGCTACAGAAAATGCGTTAGTAATCTGTGATGAATGCAAGCATTCAGTCTTTTTTTGAATATATGAATTTTATATTCATATATATAAAATGGTATATAAAAATATAATAAATTTGCTCTTGTAAAATGTTCGTGTAAGCATTCTTAGTATTGGACGTTACTTGGGGTTGAGATATTTCTGAGCTTAAATTTGTCATCGGGATGGCATGATAGCCATGTTAACCCCTGGTTTTCTTAATAAGATATGTTAAGTTATTAAGGCCTTAAAATTAAAACCAGCTGTTCGTTTTGTGGAAACAGCTGTGGCGTACAGCTCTGTAACAGCTAGCTTTGGTTTCTGATGCCACGCTGGTTCTGCTGGATAGATACGGTTCAAATGCCTTGTGTCGTGACACACTGGCAATACTGATCTCTCTAAAATCATGTAGAGCCCTATGTAAATCTGACCCTGGGGCTGCTGGAAGAAACTAGTGTTGGACTGAGAAGTAACCCTGTTGTTGCTTTTGTACGAGCTTGGTGAACACAAGAAGAGTAAAAATAATTTTTTTGTGATTTTTGTTTTCTGCTGCAGTTTATATTTGTTGTTTTCTTTTCAGACAGATATTATCAACACTATGTGCGGATACAAAACCATTGACAAAGAGGTAAAGTAACGAGTGTCCACCCTGTCGTGGCAAAGGGTGGTGATTCTCTGCATTTTTTTGGTCAGTTATAAAATTGTCTTCTGCATGCTTAAATCTACCAGACAGTTAAATCAGCAATTAACATTATTTTATCTGGAAAAACTTTCATAGAGTAAAACAACTAATCTTGTCTTATTGTGGTATCTTCCCTTCTTTGTATCTTCCACGATTCCTTGGTTGACGTGCATGAAGCATGTCTTCCCAAAGGTCATCCCCCTTATGCTAATTGCACAATTAATGCAAAGAAAGCTGCTTTCCTACTTTTAATCAGTGACTTGAGTTGGGGAAAGCTTTTAATACTTAAAAGCCAAAGTTTCTCACCTAGAAAATTTGGTTTCGGTAAAGTCAACTTTGCTGTTTCTAAGTATTTTATATGCCGGTGGTGGGTGTTTTATTTTTAAGCCTGTAATAGTTATTCCTGGAAGAGGAGTGGGACTTCCCAGGTTGTGTTGGCAGCCCTCTCCTCCCTCCAGGAGCAGGATGGGGCTGCCTCCTTCTTCAGTCTTCCCTCTTGGGAATAGCCCCGGTGACTCCAGAATAGAGACTGCTGGCTCAAGGCACTAATTGTGGAGTGATTAAGAAGGGAAATCAGTAATTGGATCTGCTGGGAGTTCTCCACTCCTAGCTTTGGAGTGCTGGTGCGGGGGGTTGGTTGGAAAAAGCCCCTCTCCCCAGCTCATTTGAGGCACTTGGCGCACAATGCCAGCTTCAGTTGTTGGTTTTTGGGATTACTGGTTATCTTTACATATGACCTGTCTTCATTTAGATTCAGTGATTTATGGCTTAATCACCTAAATGCTCCAGCCTGGCTCTAACGCCCAAAGCACTTAAGCATACGCTTAACTTTACCCTATTCATCTGCTTAGGACTCTTTGCAGCCTCAAGTGCTTTCTATATTATGGGTTGGGGTCACGGTGCACGCAGCTTGCAGGACTGAATCTGAAATCCTCTTGTTCCTGCCCTTTTTAGAGTCTATTGCAAAGCACTTGGTCCACAATTCATATTTTTCCACTGCTGTACTTTCAACCTGGAAGCAGAGATAAAAGCAAAAGAGAGACTTCTCTACTTTCCGAGTCGTCTAAAATGAGAATTGGATGCATTTCTTTTAGAAAAGTAGTTGCAAAAAAAGGTTTAAAAAAAATGAAATAACTCGTTCAGGTGTGGAACAACCTAAAAACAGATGGAAGAATTAGTGATGAGGTCTCTGTTAAATTCAGTGGGTTTAAAGAGATCGGAATGAAGACCAAATTTGCGTCCCTGAATTTTGAGTTATCATGTGTTATTGTATCATATGCCAGTGCAACTGCCTGTTTGAACGTTTGCTCTGTTATTTTGCAGCGCTTGAGTGTTCAGCATGTTATATATGTCCGAGGATGCACGAATGCAGTGCTTATTTGGTTTTTGGACAACTACAGCATCATGGCCGGTGTGCTGCTCGGCATATTGCTACCCCAGGTAAGAAGGGGCCAGTGCGTTATCCATTAAAGGGAGTATCTGGTTTGTTGCTACGGTATGGGAAATCCCATCTGACTATATTTAATTATCATTTTTTTATTTAAATTTAACATAACTGGTAAGCTGAGGTGGCATTCTGGTAATTTAGTAGCATTACTGTGATATATGGTGAGATTTGGTGGGTTAATTTGGTTTTGCTTGGGTTTTTTGAGTCCTCTCCTCCCCCAGGTTGCGTCCACTGAGACTTTCTAATGCTCCAAGACACAGGGGTGGTAATTCTTCTGTTGTATTAGCTCTTCACAGAAATGATCCGTTTACACCCCTATATGCCACGAATAACAACAATGTGAGTTTCTGCCTGTATGCTTACCGTATACCTGCCCATATATCCAACGTATGCGTACATAATTTGTAAAAACTGCTGTGAGAGGCGTTAGATAAGCAGTATTTGATCTCTGACTAGAGATGCCCCTTCCTTTCACAGTTCTTGGGAGTGTTGTTATCCTTGCTTTACATAACTCGGGTGGAAGATATCATCACCGAGCACAAGCTGAGCGAAAGACTGTTTGAAGAAGCGCAGCAGAGATCTGCCCCCGAGTTTGCTGGAGCCGGCTGCTGCATGTGTTACCCGGGGTGACTTCGGAAACCTCAAATACGGTTTTAAAAAAGGCAAATCCACCCGTTCTGGTTTGTGCTGGCTATTACGGACTACGGGTGTAACGAAGCAGCCGGCAGACCGGCGGTGGGTCGGCGGCGCGCCGATACCTCCGTAGCCTCGTCGCTCTCGGTGTGTCCGCAACCAAAGACGCACCAAAAGGGCTCCATGCTGCTGACGATGCTGCTGCGGTATCGTGACGCTGCTGGAGGGTGGGCTTGTGGATCGTTAAATCTTTTTTTCGAATGATTGCCGAGTGATACGCAGCTGTGAAAACTCTTCTGGGAAGATTGGAAGGTAGATTTCTAGGAAGAGCCTTTGTGTCTAGGGGTGTCATATTTAAATGTTTGTCCTTTCCAACTTTATTTTCTTACTCCTTCCAAAAAAGATTTCTTACTGATCTACGTGGTGAATATTAAACATGGGTTTAATAATTTTTTTTATGCTAATCTTGATGAATTTACTGACAATAACGGATGTGATGCTGAACGCTTTCATTGCTCAGTCTTTTGTGCCTTTTAATAATGGGGCAAATGCCAACGTCGAATCAGTCAGGTAATGCTTGATATATTTCGAATGCAATTTGTTACTGTCTGGCTTTTGTACAAACTTACAGGATGTTTGAGTCTTGTATGTACTGTATTTTTCCTCTTTAGTAAATTAACTTAGGTGATTTATGATTTTTTATTTTTTGGAGTTCTGTATGTTGAGATGTTTCTAAACTTTATTCTTCTTGTCAAAATAAAAACAAGAAGCTTTTTTTAAAAAAAAAACACAAAATTTTGTTTAAAATGCTTTTTATTTTCTTTTCTAAGTTAAGCCTGTCCCTCAAATGCTGAATCAAAAGGTAGAAATACCTTGAGCTGTGATTCTGGCTTGGGTGCTGACTTGCCTGGGGTTTTGGACAGTCACTGAGGGTCTGTGCCTTGTTTGCTTCTCCTAGTGAATCTGAGACAATACTTGGGAAGTCACAGAGAGCTCTGGGGTTTTTGTTGTTGCTGCTTTGTCCTGAGCATTTCTCTACAGTCTTTCCAGCCCCAGACAGGCTTGCAGGCAAAATGCAAAACCCAATTATCATGAGATAAACAAATTCAGGATGAGAATAAAGTGGGATTCCTGTCTTTGTGAATCTCTTCTTTTCTGCCACTCGTCTAAGCCATACAGCGAAATAGCTGATATTATTCTCTCCTTGCTGCTTTTCTTCTGCTTGTTTTTTTTTTTTTTTTTTTTAATTTCCCCGTCCTGGACGCGTTTTCTGCTTTCTTCAAAACTCTGTGTTTGCTGCTTAGCTCTCCACCTTCACCAAGGATTTCTGAGGAAGCTTCATCCGTTCCCAGGAGCCAAAAAAAAGACCCGTCTAGTTCTTCAGTGTTTCTGACGGTGTCTAGAGAGAGAGATCCCGCAGCGTTATCAAGCCCATCGTCCGCAGTGCGAGGTTATGTCCTACACAGCACACTCTAGCGTTGGGTCCCACACATGGTTACATATTTAATTGCTCCTTATCGTCGTCACCTAAATTTTCCTGGTCTCTGTCCTGAATAATGTATTTTTGGTAAGTTAAGAAGCAAGGTGTGTTTTAAGGGTGGATATGTGTACAACGAGCGGAAGGGGAAAAGGAAGGGGCAACTTTGGAGGACCGAGCTAACTGCTGTTGGTGAAGGATAGGAAGATTGAAGCCAAAATTGCTTTATTACGGAGTGTGCGCTGGGAAGGTGGGAGCTGAAATTATCAGGAGCTGGGGTATCGCCGGAGGCAGAACCGTGCTCTGGCCTTCAGCAAGAGGGGACCAAAGCTCGAATGTGAGATGGCAGGAAGGCTGTAATAAACTGTGAAGGAAGGAATGACAAAGGTAATTTTTCTTTCTTTACTAATAGTAAATATTGTGGTGGTTTGAAGATACCTGGGAAACAGGAGATGACAGAAGTGTGGTTAAAATTTGGGTGGTTTAAATAGAACAGGGAGAGTATTTGGGGATACAGGGGAGCAATTCTCCTTTAGCAAGGCAATGTGTGGGCTGTACTGAATTCTCAGCCGTTCCTCGGTGCTCTCTGTCATACGCAGTGTTTGGGGGTGGGGGGGCGTTTACCTGACAATCACGGACTAAACGTGTGACTTTGTTTAATAAATGATTGATTCAAATACTGTTGACCCTTCCCGTTCCCTCAGGTCTGAAGAAATTTAACTCTTTGCTTCATAGGCCCATGGTGACCGGAGGGGAGGATGATGCTGATCAGGGGGTGGCTGGAGAAGGATGCAGCAGGTCTCTGCTCCGCTGCCCCCAGGCACCCGAGCCGTGGGAGATGATGGGGAGACTGCGATGGGGGCATGAATTTGCTCTTAAGCATGAGGCTTGGCTCTTCTCCGTGGGCCGTGCTATGTCCTGTTAGTAGATTGATTTTTGAGTGGGTTTGTATTGTGCACAAGGTGTTTAGTGTGCTTACAAGTAGCTGTTGTTACCCTGAGCCGCTGACCCTGCAGGGCTGTGCTCGGTCCTGCCCAGTTCATCCACACGAGCGAGGTCTGGAGGGGATGCGGTGCAGCGTTAGTGAACCTGCGGCTCATCTCTGGCCGGTCATCTCCATCACTAAACGCCACTGACCCAGCTGCCGGCATTTTCTTTTTAAATATGCACAGCCCTGTGTCCACAAGCAAATCGGCTGGAAATATGCGAAGGGCCAGGCTCAAAATGTTGTCCTGGTCTGATTTTTGCGTTTGGCTGTAAGTAAAAGCCACTGTGGCCATGCTAGCAAAGATCATGTGGGCTTTTCCAGGCAGCTGACGTGAAAGTTGATTTTAAAATGGATGAAGAAGGCTGATCTAATTCAATCCCTGCCTTCCTGGCAGGAGCAGCCACAGCTGGACCACTCCTTGCAGATGCATCCTTAAACCTGCTCTTAAAAACGCTCCTTGCCTGCTGTTTAAAAGACTGAGGCAACTTTGCAAAACCCCGGATCTGTTACGGGATTTTTGTGTGTGTGTGTGTGCGTAATTTTAAAGTGTTCTGACAACTGTGAGCTTCCCATGGTTCATCCTCCACGTGGCCCCGAATGCCCTGCCCTTCATGGATGTTGGGCAGCTCTTTGTGCTCCCTGCCTGCAAAAATCACCCCTGACGGTCCTTGCTGCCTAACCCCTGCATTGCCTCTCTCCTGCCTGCATCCCGGAGCTTTCCTGCCTGTCTGTGCGGAGCAGCTCGCCCGTTCGACGATGTGGAAACCGAATGATTGTAACAGCTCCTCGGTGCCGGCTGTCTGCCGAGGCAGCGGGCAGCGATGCCCAATTTAAACACCCTCCCTCTCCTGTGGGTTCAGGGAAGAGGGTCGCTGCGCTGCTTCAGCAACGTGGAGGGGCTTTGCGCTGAGAATCGCTCTCCGTTCAGCTAGAAACAGAGATTTACCTCTCTATTTCAAGTAATGACAGGCCATCCTGGCACAGTCTTGGCATGGCACTTGGGCAATGCACGCTAGTGAGCTGAGGGCCTGGCTGGAGCATCGTACACGGTATATGCCGTACGATGATGTTACGTGATAAAAATCTTTAATTAGTGCAGTTACAGAGGAGAAATGCCGAGCAGCTCTCCCTCTGGTGGTGTGGGTATGCCATATCACAAGGCGCTAATTAAATCTCTGCTCACCGTGAATTAAATCTCTGCTCGGTGTGTCTGTACGGCACCGGGGTTTCTCCGGTGGCCCTGACCCCTGCCCTGCTTCAAAAGCCCCCTCATTCAGGCACAGCTTCCGTGGGCTTTGTCCCTCTAAAGCTGGAAATCCCTCGTTAGCCCCAAACCTCTGCAGCAATTAACATCTGTTGGGGAGGCGGAGAGGGGCACTTGGGATACGGCTGCTCATTACAACCTCACAGGGGAAAAACGGCCTCAGAGGTGGGATGAGCTAATTTCCTACAGATGGGGAAAAAAATTGGTGTTTAAGATCTAAAAACCATTTAGTTGCAGATTTGCATTCCTAAGGCCCTTTTCTTCACCAGGACTTGCCAGTGCTTGTGACTTTTCTGTACAAGCTGATTATTAAAAGGTGCTTGCGTGGGTTCAGGAATCGCTTTTGGGTAAGAAATAATTGGGTGGGTGTTCAGCCACAGAGTGAGGATTCTCCCGCTGCCTGGGATCCTCTGGGCTCTGCTGGGCCAGGGAGATCAGCTCGACCCTGAGCATGTTGGTGGCACGTGAAGTTGTTTTGGGTTTGCATCCTCGTTCGATGTCTACACTTTTCTGGGGAGCGGGGAGAGAGGGCAACATCTTCACCTGTGGTGGTGAGAGCAACGCTGCTGTTTAACTTGTCAAAATTATGTTGAGTCCATCGTGCTTCTTAAAACTGACCCAGCCTCAGTTTGTTTTCATGCTCAGGATGGGAGTACTGCTTTCATTTGGATTCAGCTCCTGGCCTGAAGTCGGTCTCTGCAGCTCGAAGGGCTAAAATTTTGCCTCGCAGCAGCGATAAGAGCCCTCGGCGAAGGCAGCTGTTAAATTCCCTCAGGAAAAACGGGTGTCCTGCCCGTTGCCAGCATGCTCCCTCAAAGGAGGTACAAAGGAGGTATTTTCTTCCATGGAAAGTTTTTTTTCCTTGATGAAGAGGTAGAGGTAGGTGAAAGCTGCCATCCCGGAAAGGAGAGAAGGAGAAGAGCTGATCTGCCTGCACAACAGGGCAAAGCCACCTCGCACTTCTGGGCGTTGGGTACCAGTTTGCACGTCACAACCTGTCGCGGTGCTCAGCCCTCCCTGGAGGTTTCTCGTGGGTCAGCGCCACGGGTGGGGGTGTTACTGCCTGCGGCAGGTTTTGCGGATGGGGAGGCTTTGCTTGGGGAAGCACAAGGAGCTGCCGGCGCTGGCTGAGCATCGCTTGCTGCAGCGCTCCCGAGATGCTCGGTGACCCCACAGTGGGAACCATGCGAGGATGATCCCTCAGCTGGAGCAAAGCGGAGCAGCATCGTCTTCTCCCGCTTGAGGCTACAGCTTGTTGGGTTAGAATAAGCATAACAACGCCCTGAGGGGTTGGGAGGGTGTTGAGACAAACCTGCTGGCTGAAGGGCAAGAGCTGGCCAGGGGAATGGGCTGTGGTGTCATGCTGGCAGGCCCTTGACCAAGGAAGGAGCTCTCTGTGAGGTCCCTGGAACTCCATGCAGGCACTGGCAAAGCTGTTGAACTACTGGAGAATATTGGCTCTTGGAGAAGTTTGCGTGCAGGGCTTTGGAGTTTCTGGGTTTTTTCCAATGTAACTGGGTTTTGCTGACTGGCACAGCTGCCCCCTCCACATCTTTCCCGGCAGGGCTGTCGGGCACTCACTGATCCCATGCAGCACGCTCTTTTGCTGGGATGGCTAAGCCCAAATTCAAAGGGCTTCATGCCAGTGCTAGGAAAGGTGCCTATGCCGGAGGAGAGGTGCGAATGGTGCCCGAAGCTCGGCTGCAGGCTGCGGTGGGTCGGGGAACACGGACCTCTGGGGAAATGGCCAAATCCATGGTGGAAGGGGAGAAGATGCAGGTTAGGAACATAAGCGTGAGCTCTGAAAGCCTCAACCTTTCTGATGACAAGCGTAGGGAGCCTGTGACGAGGTGTCCCTCAACCTGAGACCTTTGCTGCTGGTGCTCGCGGTGAGTTTGGTGGCCGTCACGCTGGAATCTGGCACGTGTAAAGCTGCTGTCGGGACATGCCTTTGCCTCTCTTGGGTCTCCTCCTCTTCCTTCTCCCTGTGGCGAGGGGCTGTGCAGCTGCAAGCCCTCCTGGCTCATCTCAGGGCATCCGAGCGGATGGTGATGATTTTCAGTCCGCTGGCTTGCCACAGCATCGGGCATAGCCCAGGCTTGATGTAGCTTTGCTGGCTCGCTTTCCTTGTAAAACGGCATCGCTAAACGCGGCACTGAACAGGACTGCTGCTGCTAAAGGTGCTCACAGACATCCTGGGATCTCTCTCCCTGTGCAAGAGGCTGGGAGACAGGCGGGCACAGCTCTGCGAAGGTTTCTATCCCAGCAAAGCGAATAGGTGCTGGTGCTGTGCCCATGCTCACCTCAGCTGAGAGCCTGGCTCAGGTAAAAGTGACCCGTGCCCTGATAGTCTTCAGCTTTCCAGCATTTGGTGTTTCCTAAAATAGCGTTTGTTCTCTGGGAAAGAGAGGTGAAAGGTCCAAGCCTCCCCAGACAGCTCTGTCTCTGGGCTTAGTTCAGTTCCCAGCCAGCTGTTAGCTTATTTCTGGATAAAATGTATTTGTGCCACCGAAAGCATCCGATCCACCTGAGGGAACGAGCTTTGTAAGAAATACTCTCTGTCTCAGCCCGGGATGCGTTTGTGTGTCATGGGGGTCATCCCGCAGCCCCCATCTCAGGAGTGGGGACAAAGGGACCAGGATGGATGGGATGCACTTTTTGAGCATCCCATGGCGAGCAGCACCGTTGCCCAGCAGTGGAAGGAAGAGAGGCCGTCGGCACCCGGGGGGGGTGGCTGGAGCACCCCTGCCGTACCTCATCTTGCCTTCCCAACCCTGGTGCCCCGTGAATGGGGCGGGTAGCGGCCCGGCCCCCCCCCGCCCGGGGGCCGAAGCCCCCCACCCCCCCCCCCCCCCGATTATTGTTGGGTGTCAAAAAAGACATTGAAAAGCAAGGAGGAGAGCTGTGAAGAGGGTCACTTTAGTGGCTCTTTCTCTCTTCTTTTTTTTTTTTTTTTTCCCGGGGGGGAAGTTAGAAAAGCAGAGCCCTCAAAGCCGCATTGAAAGGGTGACAGAGACGGGATAATGTGTAAGACGGAGGGAAGGAATCTCAGAGCACTCGCCACGGTGTTTTAATGATCTGTTAACAATTACCCCTTTCAGGGGAGAACATATGGTAGATGGTTTGCTTAAAAAAAAAAAAAAAAAGGACAAAAAAGAAAAAAGAAATTACTTCAGAAACTTAAATGATGGTGGAAAATGGTGGGGACTGTGGTGAAGAGCTGGGGGAGGGAGGCATAGCCCCAGGATGAGGGAGACGTCGGATGATGAGGTGACGTCAGACGATGTGTCCCTGAGCACAGGGGCTTTGCTGGAGCCAGAGACCCCTGAAAGGTGCCGGTACCTGGGAGCTGCTGGGGTTGGCTGGGGCAGGGTTCTTGAAGGAGCTGTAGTAGGTTTGAAGAAATGTGGTAACAAAAGAAACTGATAAGGATGCTGATAAAACCCAGGAAGCTGCTGGGACCCCGGGGCACTGCGTGCACATAGGGGAGGCAGCCCCGTGCTCCCCCCAAGGTCTCCGGTGCCAGCACTGTGCCTCAGACCATGGCAAGGTCGGGACGCAGCTCAGATCCTCGCATGGCTTCAAAGGACTTGGCAGCGCTTCACGGGGCGACTGGGGATGGTCTCCATCCCTGAGGGGTTTTGTGGGCAACAGCCCCATCCCTGTGGGCTGCCCTTTGGGCCATGTGCTGGAGCATCCCCCCGCCAGGCTCAGGCACAAACGCGGCTGCATGGGCACTGCTCACTGGCGGTTGGTGTAGCCACGCAAATCGCTAAAATGCTCTGGATGCACCGAGATGGGTGAGTGCTTTGGGGTTTCCCTGCTGTTGCCTGCCATGAGATCACCGCCTTTCTCCCACTGTTACAACCTGTTGGCATGAGGTTCGGTCGCAGCTCCCTAAAACTGCATTGCCAAGGACTGATACAGGTTGGTCATAACTTGTCTTGCAGAGGTAAAATTCTGCATTACAATTGCACGGTGTTTCGCGTGAAAAGATCCCAGAGTTGTTTTTTTTTTTTTTTCCTTTTTGTTGCAAATACATCATTTCTCGTTGAGATACTGAAATCAAGCTGGCTGCTCACCTTCCCAGAGGTCCTGGCACGGGCTGGCAGGAGGGGCCGTGCCACTCGTGGGCTCCCCAGGTTCGTTATACACCTTGACTTGGGGAGGAAAATGGTCCCTTTTGGCTGTAAACTTGTCTTCTCCTCAGCACTGCGATAGTGCAGGGCAGGAGAAGGCTCCGATTCAAAGCTCAGGGTCTCAGCAGATGGACCCCAATGCTGGATGAAGGGTTGGGATAGGGGCACCAGCATCAGAAGCAGGGATGGGGTGTGTGCAGATGGGCAGGGATAGCTGGTGAAAGCTGGGATGGGGCGCCGAGTCTGCCTGGCAGGGACACCAGTGCAAGGCATGCCAGAAGAGGGGCACAAAGATGTGGGAATGGGAGCGAGGGGCTGGCAAGGCTGAGACAGAGGATGATGGGTGAGGAGGGATGCTTCTTCCTGAGACTGGAAGGAGGGAGGAGATGGGAAAAGATGGGGCTGGTACAGGGATGGTTAGGCAGGGGTTGGGGTCATGCATTGGGGTGTGGGCAGGTGAGTTACGGCAGCTGGCGCTGCTTGGGTCGGTGTGGGGGCTGCAACCGCATTCAACCCCCTGGGATAGTAGGTACCAGAACTGTCATTCCAGCACTGCAGGCTGCCAGATGTGTACCGCACAGCTGGGAACGGTGCAGGGAGAAGCGTGAGCTGGTCCCGGGCAGGTGGCAAAACATCCACATCACACCTTTAGGAGTCACATCGCTCCTGCCAGCAGTGGTTTGGCTTAAGCAGTGACCCCAGCACCACGCTGGGTGGGCACATCGCCCAGCGCTGGCAGCGAGCTGGCAGCAACGGAAGGGTCAAAGCCCCCACGTCTCACTCTGTCTCATGCTGAGGGCTTCCATGAAGATCTGGAGAGGTGGTGGTGGTGTGGGAGGCCCTTGGGACACGTTCACCCTTGTTTCCAGGCCAGGTGGGGAATTTCCTTCCAGACTCCTGGCTTTTAGAAACTTTTTCACTTCTCAAAAGCCAGCTCTGGTGCCCTCTGGTATGTTCAAAGTTTGACCGGTAGAGCCTTGAAAACAGAGAGGAAAGCACATCTTCAGTTATTTTTGGAGGTTGGGAAGCACTGTCTCTCTGTTTGATGGGCAGCTGGGGGGTTGAGGAGTTTCAGAGTGAACCAGTATGACCAGTCCGCACTGCTTATAACTTCATCATGCATCAAAATGCCAGCAGTTAGATTTTTGCCCTTACAGGGGAGAAGAGCTGATCAGGAAGATGGTGGGCTGAGATCAGCGTATCCGTGGTCCGTGACTATTTATTGATGGCTGAAGGAGTGTTGGTGCAAATGGATACTGAAGCCTCAAGCCTGTGTTGTCCAACTGGTAGCTGAAGATGACCACTGCCAGCCGAATGCTGGAGATATCCTGCCACGAAAGCTTCCTCTTGTTGAATTGTAGCTGTGGAGACAGTTAATTTCGAACTACAGTTATTCTTTGAGATTTCCATGCAGGCAGATACACGAGTATGGGCTTACTGTGGGCCACTGGGGCTGCTGACGAGTTAAAGACAGACGAGTGCTTGAACGCCTGTTAAGCCCCCATTGTGTTTCATTCAACCATCAGAGGAATGTGGTGGTGGTGGTGGTGGCTTCTGTGAGATCTCGCCAGAAAGTTGTTGTAAAGCTTAAAGCACTTTGATAACCCGAATGAGAGGGTGTGCTGGGTGTATGACCCATCCCGTCTGCCCAGGCTGTCATCAAGGTAGAGGAGAAACCCTCTTTCTGGCAGGTGAAACAGGCTGGGGCCACAAGCGGAGAGGGGATGCACGCCTGGCAGAGCTGGGAACGACAGGGGGGTGACTCAGTCCCAGAGAGGTGAGGACCATCTTCCTTTACCTGGGCAGACACTTGGATGGTTGAGTAAGTACTGTAAGAGGTTTCACAGCACTCACCTGTAGGCATCACAGCCCAGTATGTGACTGACCCTTTTGTACTTGGTATTTGTTCCCTGCCTTTCCTTTCTGTGGTATTTCTTTTCCTTTCCTCTCTCCTATCCAGCGATAATCCAGGTTTTTGCTATGCTCAGGATTGTCGCATTCTGACCCAAAATACATTTCAGTGTCAGAACAGCTGTCTGCTCTTGCAGCCGTAGGAAGCCACCGCCTGTCAGGCTGTGTTTTAAGGGCACGTAAGGATGGAGAGAGGTTTACTGTAGAGCGGGCTTGCACACTGGAAACTCTTGGGTCTTCTTTCCCTGTGCGCTATCAGGGCTTCTCCTCTTCTGGCACAGCGATAGCAGCCCTCACCCCAGGGCTTGGTTGGGCTATTCCGGCCCCCGAGTCTCCTTGTAAGCCCCCAGCCCTTGTAAGTCAGAGTGTGTGAGGTGCGGAGCCCAGCTCCCAGTGGGGCTAGAGGAAAATCCATCAGCTCTGGCATGGATCAGGCCTTTGAGGCAGATTTCTGCAGCACAGAGAGGGCGAGGGCTGCCGGATGGTTATGGGGGGGATCGGTACGTGCAGCTGGTACTGTCGGTGGCAGGAAGGAGCTCTAACCTTAGGGAGATGTCTCTCCTCACACAGCCCCTTCTGCCTCGAGCAGAGCTCACTTCGCCTCTGCGGAGAGGGACATCCAAGGGAGGGGGGACATCCTTCCCAGTGGCCCTGGCCCATGACAGGGAGAGCTGTCGCTAGCCAAGCCCTCGCTACGTGTACCTGTTACTCTGGACTCTTGTGCCGGACCACGGGAAGATTTATGGTGGCGAAATGAGCTCTGCCATCCTTTTCCCAAGTAGGCTTGGCCTCTCTGCCCGTTCCCGGCCCCAGCGAACCGCTTGCACAGCGCTCGCCGGCTAATTACCGATTTCCCGGGGAGGCTCCATTCGCCTCGGTGGGCGCCCCCGGCCCCTGCCCACCCTGGCACTGTGCTCTCCCTCCCCGGGACCAGCTTCCCTCCCCGGGACCGTGGCTCCGCGCCCGGCCGTGCGCCCCGTCGGGCGGCTACAGGGGACGCGCTCCCGGTGCCGCTCGCCGAGCCTTCCCTTTCTTCTATTTTTTTTTTTTTTTTGGTAACTCTTTTCCTTTTTGCGCTCCTTCTCCTCTTGTAGGAAGAGGAGGGAGGCGGGGGGAGGAGGAGGAAGGGAGAAATATTGTTCGGATTCACAAAGGGGGGCATCTGGTGCACCTTGCGCCTGGCATCTGTGCTCCTTGTGTCCCGAGCAGCACGCTCGCACCGGGGCGAGGGGCAGACGTGCATCTGTTGGGTGCCACAATAAAGTCACAAAACAGAAACGGAGCCGCTACCCTCTCAAAAGGAGAGGAGGGGGGGAACGGGCCGCGGCTCCCAGGTATTATGCGCCGGATAAGGTAGGGCTGGGGCAG
Source organism: Haliaeetus leucocephalus (assembly GCF_000737465.1). Classification (NCBI taxonomy): domain Eukaryota; kingdom Metazoa; phylum Chordata; class Aves; order Accipitriformes; family Accipitridae; genus Haliaeetus; species Haliaeetus leucocephalus. The sequence continues at coordinate 4,339,980 of NW_010973123.1, read as the reverse complement.
CAGCTGCTCCGGCTCTGAAGGGCTGCGCTCCGCCGAGCCGTTCGACATATGGCACCGCAAATCACGGTATCTCCTGAGCAGCCCCGGCCCGGGGAGGCTGGGGAGGGGGGGGGGGGGATTGAAGGGAAGGACGGGGCGGCCCCACCGCAGGTGCCTTTGCCGTGCGCCCACCCCCGCCGTCGCCCGGTGGGGAGGAATCGCGGGAGCGCACCGACGGCCCCCGGGGAGGGCGGAGGGCGCGGAGCGGTGGGTGGCTCTTCCCCCCCCGACCCCACCGGCGGTCCTGGGGGAGAGGGGTCGGGAGTCGGGCCGGCTTTATCTGCCCTCCCTTCTCTCCCGAGCAAACAGCCCCCGGCGGGTTTGCGACCGAGCCGCGGTCCGTCAAACGTCCCCGACGCCTGGCAGGCGAGGGATGCGCCGGGGCTGGGCTGGTTACCATATGTTTTCAATAAAATAAGGCAAATAGGACCGGGAGATAGGGATTGCAGTAAACCTGTTATAAAGCAGCGTAAACTAGGCCAATGTAAACGGCAGAAGGGCCCCTCCTGGAAGGACCGTTGGGTGCCAGCTCCGCGCCGGGGCGGCTCGGCCAGGTGTGAGCGGGAGCCCGCCGCGGTGCCCCCGGAGATTTTTATCAGGTTTGTGGTAATATGGGGCTTGTTATGCTAACTATGAGTAAACATACCCGGCCGGGCTTTGTGGCGACGGGAGGGAGTTATCGGAAAGTGGCAGTGGGAAGGTGATTTAACAATAAAGTTGTCTTGTTTGCCAGCAGGTGATGTCTGCCCCCAGCCCCATGATTAATGCTTCCCAAAGCACTCCACTTTACAATCTCTTGTAATTATTTATTAAACGAAATCTATTTATTATTATTTTAGCAAACAGCGGTACCAGGTGGGGCTTTCTTTTCCTCTTCAGCTTTTGTTTGAAGGACGTTTGAAGTGGGCAGTCTGAGGCTTGGAAACTCGCTCGCCAGATTTTTTTGTCATCCAATTGCACAGGCACACGCGCACACACACACGCACACAACCCCCCCCTCGCCCCCCCAACAACAACAACAACAACAAAAAATCCCCGCCGGGCCCTTCCTATTCATCCTCCCCTGCCCTCCGAGCCGCCCCTCGAGAAGGGGCACCCGAGCCGCCGCGGTGGCCGGCCCCCCCCTCCTTCGGCCCCGCTCCCCCGCCCTCCGAGCGCAGCCGCCGCCGCGGGGGAGCCGGGGCTGCCCGCTTCGCCGCTCCGCATCCCTGGAAAGGCAGCGCTCACCGTCCCGCACCGCCGAGCCGGGGACCGGACCGAACCGGGGGGAACTGCCCCCCGCACCTCCTTCACCCGGGAGGGTCGGTCAGACAGCTCCCGGTACCGGCATCCCCGGTCGGGAGCCGCCGCGCCGTTTTGGTGAAGGAACGGGGGGCTCCCGCCCCGCCGGGGCTGCGCCCTCCCGGTGGCTCTGCCCGAACCCCCGGGGGGTGCCGGGCGGTGCGGGGGGGCCCGGTCCCGCCGCCCGCGGTCCCCCCGCCCTCCTCCGGGGAAAGGCGTCCCGGCCCCGGGCCGGTCCCCGTCGCCCACCGCAGCCGGTGCGCAAAAGTCCCCGGCACGTTTTGCGCACCGAGCCCCGGCGACAGGACGGTCTTCCCCGGGTCCAGCGCCGGGCTGGCGGGTCGGGGGTGGCCGGGGGCTGCGGGAGGACCCTTCCTCCGCGGGACCCAGCCCCCGTTTTCCCGGGGGGGAGCAAAGACACGGCGCGGGGGGGGCGGGCAGGAGAACGGCGTGTGT
>NW_010973123.1:4337508-4337854 GCF_000737465.1 Haliaeetus leucocephalus | reverse complement strand
TATTGATTATATTTCGTAACAAATATATATTTTGTATATAAGAGTATTTTTGGCAGCGGTGGTCCGCCTGTTTGCACCGGCGAGGGGAGCCGCGCATGTATTTTGGTTTTATTTTTGAAGAAGAGAATAGAATAAAGCGTGTGGCGGTCAGACCTGTGCAACGCCGTGTTTTGTTTTGTTTTTTCCACCGAGGGCTCTCTCTGGGGGGGCGGTGTGGGTTTCAAAATCGCGCGCAGCCCACCCCGCACCGGGGAGGGCCTTGCACGGGGCCCCGGCCGGTGTGCCCGGTACCGAGGTGACATACCCGGGACGGGGACGGTGTGACCGGCGCGGTGGGGGGGGGAGG
>NW_010973123.1:4201682-4336553 GCF_000737465.1 Haliaeetus leucocephalus | reverse complement strand
CCCGCCATCCCGCCCCGGGTCTCTGTATGCCCCCCTTCCCCCCCCAGATACCCCACCGGGGTTCAGCCTTCGGGGTCTGCCCTGGCCGGGCAGGGGGAATCCCTCCTGGTGCGGACCCCCGGCCGGTGCGTCTCTCCTCGGATTTGTTGGACTCGGGCCAGGCGTAGGCTGGCTGTGGAAGTGCTTGTGCCTTCAGGTGGGCGACATTGCCCGGTTCTGCGGTGAAGGGAGAGGCCAGCTTGGCCCTGGGGCTAAGCAGGCATTCTGCAGCTCAGTAAACGCATGGGGCTTGGCGGATTTTGGAGACGCAGAGCTCTGTTCTTGTGCGCTTGATCCAACCTCGGTCAATGAACTGTCGTCCCACAGAGAGGAGCTGCGGGTGCCCCATGCACCCGGGAGAAGGGAGTGAGGGCACTGTGCTGCCAGCACTGACAAGCTAGGCGAGCAGGTCTCTCTTTCTACTTGAGCTTTTTTGGAGATCTGCTCTTTCTGCTGCTTGCCGGGACCCATTCATCCATGCAGAGCCCCGCTACTTTGCCTATTCATTGCTTTGAGAAGCAATACCCACATTGCTGGAGAAACACAGGCCATGGGGCAAGGTTGAGGACTAGGAAAAGGCAGTGTGTGCCTATCTCTGTGTGTACTGTTATAGTCCTGAACGTGATCTATCTGCCTCGTAGATCAGATAGGCAGAATGAAAGACCTAATAGTATTCCTCCCCCTTCCCCCCTTTCTGGCTGAATTGTGTATTGTTTTCATACCCTAACAGTCTGCAAAGTGCTCCAAGGCCTCCGTGTGTGGCCACAGGCAAAACACCGTGATTATTTGGGTGATAAAATCATTTAATGTTTTCCCTGCTAGTCCAACTCTACTCTGATATCTCCCCACGGGAGGTACCACCTTGCCCCAGCTATCTGCATGTGCCGCGGGACCGAGGAGGGCAACAACACACTCACTTAGCCTGCAAAAGTAGCATTTTTTTCCAAAAAATTGCAAAAGGGAGCTCAGGGTCTATATGGGCAAGAAAAGAGGCACGAAGAGCCTGAGCGCCCCGTGAAGAGCAGGTATTACAAAAGTCCCAAAAGATGACTATACAGCTGTGTTTTCAGAAAGTGGCCACTTTAGCAAGTTTTACTGCATCACAGATTCTTTTCTCTGGAAGCTTAGGATGCTTCTGGTCTTCGAGCCGTGGGGCTATATGTTGGGGCGGGGGGGGGGGGGGGGGGGGGGGGGTGGGGGGGGGGGGGGGGGGGGGGTGCGGGCGGATTTACTACCTCTGGAGAACTAGTGACTTCTTTAGGGGCTTGAATGCATTTTTTTTTTCTTTGCCTCCACATTATTAGGTTAATCATTGCTTGAACTGGTTGCTATGGTTTTGGCAAACCCATGGAAACTTGATAATGAAGACTGAAAGACTCCTTTTCCATTTATCTTTTCTCTATGTTTAGTGCATGATGGTCTCATTTCTCTTGACGGGGCTGTCCCAGCGCCAGTGCCCGGCCTTTATAACCACGGCTGCTGTAATGGCCTCTGGACTTTTTGATGTGGAAGAAACAGGTGGCCGCTGGGACCGCGACCGTTGCAGAGATGCAGGCTTGTGCCCTCGCATACTTGAAGGCGATGGGTTGAAAACAAACTTAGCTCAGGCGCTGCCAGGTTTGGTTGCTGAAATCCCATGCAAGGCAGACTCAACTTTTATTTTTGCAGCCAGGGAGGACCCCCTCGCTACAAGTTGATGTTTTCATGCCCCTGACCCTCAGTTTTAGGTCTCTTTCTGTTTAGATGAGAAGGTTTCTGAATATATGATATTATCCTCTATTACAGAAATAAGGAGGCTTTAAACCTGTCTCCTCCTGAACCTTCCCTCTCCTCCATAGCTACATTTTACTGCTGAACTCTGGCTGTAGGATATTCAGCAAACTCTGGCCGTGCCTCCGAAGCAGAATCTCCTGCAACTGCCTCACCAACACTCTGTTCTGCTCAAGGTTAAAATGGGGGAATGAGGATAACAAACAGTTGAAAACAGAGCCTGTACATCATTTGCATGGCTCAGAGAGGCCAGGCTCATTGCCAGGGCCAGGGAAGGGGAAACACAGGGGTCCTTTCCTCAGCGACAGACTCGTCCCCCTCCTCTTTGCTCCTGGCCAGCTCCCTCGTGTCTGAAGGCTGGCGAGAAAATGAAGGTGATTCCCATAATCCCAGGGCAATTCCTTTGACCTCAGGCCTCCACTCTGCGCTTTAAATACAGCTTTAAGTGAGTCGCCTCCTGCCCTCTCACATTGTCTGCCTCTGACATTGCAGTCAGGTTTCCTGGCGGAGGAGGCAGCCGGGGCTGCGAACCACTGCCTGTCCCCTCCACGCCGCTGGGAATCAGCGGGGGCTCCTGCAGGCAGAGCAGACCCTCTCGCCTCTTCCAACGTGCATCGGGGTGCCCCGGTGTCCCCCAGAGGTGCTGCTGCGGTGGGCCGTGGCGGGATGCTCGGCTGCGGCTGCATGCCCGTCCTCCCGCACCGCCCGCACGTTTTGGTGCAGCCGCGCTCGCCAGCAGAGAAAAGGCAAAGAGTCGGGATTCTTTCACATGGTCAGCCCTCAAAAGTCTGCCTTTCCCCCCCTCCTCCCAGCTATAATGACAATCCAAAGAGTTCCTGATAGGGTTTTAAAAGATGCTTATTCATTCACCGTCCACCAAGCATGAAAATCCAGCTCATTTGTTCATTTGTTGCCATTCTTCGCCCGAACGACCCCACAGGGGCTGAAGCCTGTTGCCGAAAACTTGTCACTCACACTTTTAACTTCTTTTTGTTGTACTTCTCTTTATTTCATTCTTCTGGGTCCCCACCTCCGCCACCACCCCACCCTCTCCTCCGGTCACAAAGGCAAGTCTGGGAAGCTCTTTAAAGCCGCAGTGCCCCCTTTTAAAAATCAATACAAAAAAAAGCAATAGCTGAAAGGAGATCCCAAGTTTATGTAAGGAAGGGGGAAACTCCATCCCGTCTGCACAGCCCAGATGGGGACGGAGGGAGGAGGGATGGCGCCGGGTGCCAGCACCCCCAAATTGCCTTCGAGACCTGCCTGGGGTTCATGTGGCACCCTCGCCAAAAGAGTTGGGCCTTTCTGTGTCAAAGGAAATGTAACCTGAGGGTCTAAGGGGTTTTTAAGCAGAGGGCAAAAGCCGGTGTTGGCTTTGCTCAGGTCCTCCTGCCTCGCTGGTTATTCTCTGACTGGGGATGCCCCTAGAAAACCCATGCCGGGGCAAGCAGGAGGTGTGAGTTTTTCCACCGGCTGCTTGCTGGCCCCTCTACAGCTCCGTGCATCCTTGTAGTGGTGTTCGCTGGGGCACGGGCAAGAGCAGGGTGCTGGGGGATGAGGGATTTGGGAACACCTCGGTCCCCCCCATCATCACTGGGGCTCCTGCCCTAGTCAAAGAATGGGGTTTCCCTCCCTGAGGGGCACTCACACAAGTTTTGTGTTTAATGGTCCCCATGGACATTTCTGATTGCATTTAACCCTTGCTGCCAGGAGTTGCACAGCTGCAGCCGTGAAGAATTGCTGCCTTTTGTTTTCATTTTGGCCAGAGCTGTGAGGCTTTACCTCTTATTTCTGGGGCCTCAGATGTAATTTTTGCCTGGACTTTGTGCAGCTCTGCCTGGAGCAGGCCCCGATGTGAGGAATCACATCTCCAACTTCACCCTGAAGGCTGTGCATGAAAAGTGGGCTCCTCGCTCAGGCTCAGCTTGTTATTTCAGGTAGCAATTGCAGGGAAATTATCTCCTCCTCCCTCTCCACCCTGTGTACGCAAGTGGAGCTCATTTCCTCTCTTCCTCGGGGCACCACATCCCCATCTTCAGTAACCAAATAGCAGTGGAAAACGCTGCCGCCAATATACCCAGGTATAAAGGCACCTGCCTGCCCCCGGTCCCCTCCCCAGGGCAGGGGCAATGGCAAGAGCTAGAGAGAAAAAGAAAAACCCTCTCCCTGTCACCTCCCGGGTACCAATCCATCCCCCCCAGACCCCAGGCACCAGCGGCCCAAGCTCTCCCGCTCCCCCCCCAGGCAGGTTGTTCCATCCATCGAGACCTCGCACCAGCGGGACAGAAGGAAGATTAATGGGGCAGGTGCTGGTGCTCGGAGCTGGCCCTTGCCCTGATAAGGTGGGAGCTGAGATAGCACTGGGTCAATACTCAGCGGTGGCCACCTGGAGCTGCGGCTGGAGCCACCTGAGGGGCTCCTGGCAGGAGAGGACACAGGGGGTCCTTCCCCCTGCGTGGCCCAGCTGTGTCCCACGGGAGATGCAGCTGCCGTAACCTGCCACAGCCCCCTGTGCTGTGCCGGCAGGGACCCCCCGCTCCCGGCCGGACCCCCGGCCTCCCCCGGCCATCTGCTCCCCCTGCCCGCTCCCGCCCATCAGCTTTCACCGCGCAGCCCGGCTCCCGGGGCAAAGCCAAGGTTTCAGCCTCCCCCCCGCCGTTAATAATTCCCAAGGGAGCGCGGCGTTCCCATTTATCACCCTTCCTTTAAAACCCAGCTGTTATTTATGTGCGTGCCCCCCCCCCCTTGCCTTTCCCAGTGCGCTGCTATGCCCTCGCTGCACCCTGCAATGCCCTGAAGTCCCCGCGTTTGGGCAGGAGGGGGTTTTGCATGCATGGGGGGTCCCACCATCGATCCCCCCCCCGCTTTAGGCATCAGAGCTTGGAGATAAACAGTACTCCTGGCTGCACACATTAAAACTGTGAAAGGGCACCTGTTGCTGGAAAAACAGCAACCCAGGGTTAGCCAAAATCTTTTGTGGTTTGAAAAAGCTCCCCTAGTAATAAACCCTGATGTGATTCATCCTCACCTGCCCCTGGAACCAGGTTTTGTTAAATACTTGGTGGCAGGTGGATGCCCTGGAAGAAGTCTGCCAAATTTTATTAGTGTTTTATTTCAGGAGCAGCATGTTCCTGGCTGCAGGTTATTTACCCCCGCTGCCCTCGGACTCTGTACCTGGGAGATGCCCCTGCCATGCCTGGCTCACTTTACCTTTATCTCAGTGATCCAGGAGACTCATGGATGGGACCCTGGGGGTGCAAATAGCAACTGTCTTTAGAACTACATTTTTTGGGTGCACTTCAGCAGCCTTGCCGTCCTGCAGTTTGGCCTTTGCGATGTCACAAGAGGACTTTTTTTCGGGGGTTTTCTTGTTTTCCCATGGTTCGTCCCTGCTCTCCTGCAGGATGCTGCGCCGTCCTGGCTGCCCCGCGCCAGGCTGCATGGCCGATTAGGGACCCCCTTTGTCACCTAATTGGATTTTTCTCCCCTTGTTAGCCCGCAATGAAAATGTCATGGGCGGCAGGGAGGTGCCCATTCATCTCGAATTAAATTCGGTCGCCTCTCGGGCGAGCCACGCCGCTATTCACCCCACAGCAGGCAGCTGCCGCTCGCCGGGGGATGCAACTGGGGGTCTGCAGCCACCCCAGGGCCAGCCACGATACCAGGGAAAGGGGAAAATACCCAGGCTTGGACAGACAGGAGAAAGGCTGGGGTCCACGCAACCCTCGGTTTCTCTCTCCGGGTGGTCTTCATGGCTTACTGGGGGATTTTTGGCCGCAGCCGGCGTGTGGGCCCTGCATGGCGGTGCGTTGCCAGGAGGTGGTGCTGGGATCCCGCGCCCTTGGCCTTGGCCGGAGACAGGCCAGGATGCCTCGGTTGTGGGGGGCTGCAAGGGGAGGGGGGAGGCGATGCTTGGTCATGGCTGGCAAGGCAGGAACACTCTGAAAGGTCCAGATGGAAAACCCGGGAGCCACGGACCAGAGCAGGAAGGACCCTTCCCCGGGAGCAGCACGCCAGGGAAGACGCGGAGAAGAACAGACCACAACTTATGCCTAAAGAGCAATATTTTGGGGAGGTTTTTTCAGTCCCTCGCTGCTCTGACATTGCCTAAGCTACCCGTGAACCCCCAAACCCCACTGCATTGCTGGGGGGGGGCAGGCAAACCATGCTGTAGCCAGCACGGGTTAGAGACGGTTTCTTAGTTGAGCTTTTGTGCTCCAGACTGTGGCAGGGTGTTTCATAAACGGCAATTAAAGAGCTGTCAGCCCCGTAAATGCAGTCGCAGAGGGGCAGCTCAGCTGTAAAAGCAGGGCTCGGGTCAGGTCTTCTTGGCCACAAGGTGCTGGGAGCAAGAAAGCGATGTAGAGGTGACGGGAAAGGGGCTCTGCCGTGGGGTGGGTGCGAGCCGAGGCCTCGGGGCTGGCCGGGGGCAAGCCCAGCTACGTAGGTGCTACGTTATTATGTGATGTTAAATAAGAGCGAGCAGGGTTTTTTTTGAATACACCATATGACTAGAGAAGGTAAATTTATTTGCAGCAAACAATGGCGTTGATAACTTTTTCCGTTCTTTGCTTTCCTGCAAGTAAACATCTATTCTTCTTACTTTTATAAAAGCATTTGGTAGCCAGGATTGTTTCTGTCCTGACTGGATGCCTCCCAGCCGGGGAAAGAACTTTCCTGTTGCCTGCCCAAATTCCTCCTCAGTGATCTGCTAAAGCCCAGCGCGGCTTTGCCTTTCCCTGACCGTGCTTGCACCCGAAAACCTCCCTAACCTAAACTTAGCAAGAAGCAGATGAAAGAGCTCTGGGGCTCCCCGGGGAGAATTAATGATCTGCAAACAGACGGATACTCACAAAATGTTTTTTTCTTGCTCTCCTCCCCTCTCGGCTGCTGACATATATATTTGGAGAGACGCTTGGAAAAACGTGGCCCTGGGCAGAGGGTCCCCAGGGGAGATTTCGGAGTTTGCAGGGGTTCACCAGTGCTGCAAGCAGGCGATGGGCAGGGAGGAGGAGGGGGTCCATGGGAGCACTGGGAAGGGAAGGCCATTAATTTCTTTACTCAGATGGCTTCTGCCAATGCTGCCTGGGAACTGGGGTCCTTAAAATCCACCCTATAGGAAAGCAAAGCCAAGCCACGCAGGTGAGCTCCCCGCTGCCTTGGCTCACAACCCGATTCCGTGAGTGGTCGAGCTGTGAAGCCAGGGCTCCTGCTCCAAGATATTTTTATTGCCTGGGAACCAGGCTGAGGAAAGGTGTGGCCTGGTCTTTTTTTTTTTTCCTTCTCCCCCCCTTTATTTGGCCAAATCCAGGAAAACGGAGGGGATGGCTTACGTTCTGGAGCAGCGCGATGGGCTCTGCTCTGCAGACGGCTCCGTGCAATTCACGGCGCCACAGAGACACTGCTCATCATCCTCTTTCCCCCAAATTGTTATTTTTCACATCCCCCAACGGTGTTAAAAATGAATGCGCCTGGTTCCCCTGGACCAGAAGGTGGGGGAACCCTGGGGAACCCCGGGGGGGGCCGCGCTTCCCGGCTCCCCGCAGGAAGGAGCTGCTGCTGGCAGCCTAAAAACAGGCTGGTGCGTCACGGCCAGTGGTTTCTTGGCACACGCTGGGAAACCCCGAATATGCTACGGGACAATACATCAAGAAGGCGAAGGAAAACAATAATATCTCAGGAAGCAGCCTGGGATACTGCAGGGGAGAAGCCCGATTTAGACCGTTTCCTGGCCTGAAGGTCCGTGCCATGGTGTGGCCATGGCTGTCCTGGCTGTACCCGTCGCTGCAGGGGCCGAGTGACACCATTTGCAGCTCTCTGCATGCTTCTTAAGCTAATTATTTGCCAGTTATTTATTATTTCAGCAAGTTGCGCGTTTTTGGCATTTGCAGTATCCCCAAGCAGCCCGGCCCAGGCAGAGATGAGCTCTGCTACTGGTGAGGGGGGAAAACCTGGACGAGGCGCCTGAGGGGGGGAAAAATATGCATTTCTTATAGCACTGGCCAAATTTGCCTCCCATGGCCACTCACCTGAGCTTGTCCCCTGACGATGCTGTCATTTCTCTTTCCACCCCTCCTGGCTTTGGTACGGGGTCTCCCGTGGGAGGGCAGCGTGTCGGGCCCCTCTGCCGCTGGCACCGCTCCGGCTTGCTGCTCTTCACCAACTCTCATCTTTCATTATCGCACCCAAACCACTGGCCCCGGTAAGGCCACGGCGATGACCCGGCTTTGCTGCGGAAGCAGGGATTTGCAGAAAGCAAATTAAAAATACAGACAGGCAGGAGGGGAGGGGGACGCGCTGCCTTCCCTGCTGCTCCCTCTGTACTTTTCACCCCGGCGAGGTCAGCCCTGTAAAACACAGATGGGGGATCCCCGTGGCTTCTTGATTACTGTTGGTGTAACCCCTCGCAGGAAAAATCTCACTGGTGGAAACAGGGTTTTGCAAGGCCCGAAGCGGGGTCAGGGAGTAGTGTCTATAGGGGTTTTTGCTGTAGGGCATTTTGCAGTAAAACACCGTTTCCACCCTTGGACCCCTGCACTCCTCCGAGATACCCCAGCACAGGTACCCTGCTCTGTAGGACACCTTGGAGGAGCACCGGCCAGGTAGGGGCTGGCCCAGCATTTTCATATTTCTAGAAGCCAGATTGTATTCCCAAATCTTTATAAATAGAAAAAAAAGGATTTAAAAAGAATTAAGATTTAAAAAAAAAGGTCTCGGCCATGGGGCCCAGCTCTTCAGGGCCAAACTGCGTGGCTTCCGCTAGAGCAACGTGGGATGGGTTCCCACCACGGCAGAGCTCCCTGGGCCAGCCCGCAGTGCAGCCTGCTGGGCAGGGTTTTAAAGCCTTCATGGTTTGGAAAGAAGAAATCAGTAAGATGGGTGTACTGTGCCAATAATGCAGAGCAACACACTTTTGATCTAGTATTTGTATTAAAATAGAAGTTAAAGTCCTCTTTCTCAACACTTATTACTCTTTATATGGCTTTCTTGACTTTATTAACTCCAGTCAGCATTCCTAAGTAGCTTTTTTTCCCCTATTTTTCAGCAGAAAAATGTTTTCACCTGGACTAAATGGCTCCGTTCCTGCTCTGTGGGAGTCTGGGGGCTTGTAAAGGCTCCAACAAGCTGGCAGGCTGGGTTTTGGGGCTGAGCAGCCAGTGGCAGGCTGCACCAAGCCTCTGCCAAGGGCTCCCCACTACCCCTTCACCTCGGGTCCATGTGAAAGGGCTTCGCCATGTCCCCGAAAGGCTGAGAAACACTTATCGGCCAGCCAGAGACTTTTCCTGCCCCGCTGAGATGGGATGGAAGCTCCTTTCCCGTGAGGGGGGGATGCGCCCGGAGAGGCCTTGCGCATTCCAGTAATTCCCCCCAATTACTTTAATTTCCCTCCCCACCCTTTTTCTGTAACTCTGCTGTGCTGTTTGCGACGATGAAAGGTATTTTAATTCCCAAAGAAAAAACAGACCCTGGAAATCAAAGTCTCTTTTTAGAGCTTCTCGGAATCAGAGCGGCTGGAGGCTAATAAAATCCCGAGTTACGAAGTGCTGCGGAGGCTGAAACCCTCCCACTTGTCCCACAACGAGGGCGAAACAGGGACCCATTCATTGCAGAGCCATCTCCTACGGAAAAGCCGAGAGGGGAGCCCGGTGTGATACGCAGCACCGGTGGAAAGGCAAGGAACAGGCCGGGCTTTGTCGGAGGTGCCGCAGCCCGGGGTTGGGTGGAGAGGTGGCTTTGGTGATGCTGGGATGTACTGGACCTGGCTCGGACCGGGCTTCGGCTCCACTGAATTGGTGGTGGCTGAGGAAAGAGCTGGTGGCCCTGCAGAGGTGCCAGGGCTTTCTGCGGCCAGAGTAGCCACTTTCCCTGCACTTCAGGACTCGGCTCATAACCGAGCTGAGCTTTATTTGCCTGGCAGGGCAAATAAAGAGGCTTTTTGCTGAGTCCCTGCCCTACAGTTACTGCAACAGGCTCAGCCTGCCAGTGAACACTGCGCTGCAAGGATGTTGTGGTCTATGCTTTGGGGCTGGGCAAAGAAAAGCTCTGTGCACTAATCCTGTGCTGGATTTAACTGCCCAGTGGGGCTGGATACAGGATTAACCAGGGCACGGTGAAATACAGCGCAATGGGTATACACAGCACAAGAGCAGAGGGGCTGTGAGCCCCCCCAAGGCCAAGCCCCGGCAGGTCCAGGACCGCTGGATTAGTTATTAGTTCCATCTCCCTGTGTTGAGTCTTGAGACCACTAATTGGCCTTAACGGCCCTGAGCAGCCTCACCTGGAGCCTCCCCACACCCATGGGGTGGCTCTATTTAAGCCCAGCCTGGGGTTATTGTTTCTTTCTTGCCTGTAGCTTGCTGTGGAAGGGTGTGAGTTTGGGGAGAGAGCTGAGTAGTTCTTGATTCTGCTCCGTGGAGGTGGGTCAGCAGCCAAAAGGCTGTTCCATGAGGTCCCTCTGCCTCCTACACCCTGGCTGTTTTGAAGATTAAAGCTCCTTTCTGGGTCCTTGGCAGCCACCTGATGGAGGAGAAGCTTTTTGGTAGGAAGAAGCTGGGTGGGGAAAAGCCATCGGGGGGTGGGAGAGGAGAGGGTTTTATCCAGCAAATGCATTTTTGGGAATGGTGAGCCATGCCTGATGTGAGGCCAGTGGTGTGGGGGAGCAGGCAGGTGGGACTGGCTGGATCTTTCTCCTCCTGCTCCTGGCTGTGCAGGCAAACCTCTGGGGTGAGGATGCGAGGTCTAGGCTTGAAGCGGGATGGCTTTGCCTCTGCTGGCTCTGCTCTGTGAGGATGTAATGCAGGGGAAAGAAAAAAAAAAGATCTTTTCTTCTATTCCCTCCCCAACATTGGTTTGAGTCTCTCTGCCCTACGTGGCGAATGGCCTCCCTGCCCCTTGCACCCAGAGGAACACGTGTAGGTTGTGTGTTTGGCTGAGGCAGTTTGCAGCCCTAAATGGATGAAGGTCCCTGGGGACCCCACTTTCTGTGGAGTGAAGAGCTGGGCAGCCCTTCTCCAACCTGATCTGCTGTGTTTCCACCATGGTCAGTGGAGATGGGAAAGCTCCCCTTTGGAGAGCGGGTAGGGACCCCAGGTGTTCCCCCGAGAAGCGGTATTGCCGAGGTACCACTTGGCTGGTGACATCCAGGTTTCTTTTTGTTTTCTGCCATCTGCATAAATACCTAGGAAAGGTTTCCAGCAGCTTATCCATCTGCTCCTGGTGTGCTTCCACAGGTCTTGCCTGATGGGTGAGGACCTGTGCTTTGGAGGCAGGGCGTAGAGGTAAACTAAGGTAACATCACGTTAGCTGGGTTGACATGATGATCCTTAAGTTGCTGAATTGCTGTGGGTTATGATATCCCACTTAATGCAGGAGATTTACAGCGCATCAGTTCATAAAACTGACTTTCCAGAGCCTTCCACATCCACTCTTCCTCAGAGCCAGGCAGTGCATATATGGGAATGGATTTGCTTGGGAAAAATGTTTTGCTCTATTGAGAGCCCCAGGGGGTATTTATTTTATTTTTTTTATTTTAGGATGTGATATATTTTTTTATATTCTCTTTTTGGTTTTTTGGAAATTTGGCATCAGCCAAGGAACATTGCCTGGCTGCGCTTTGCAAGGCTGAGCGTGCCTCTCCTGGCACGGGGCTGCTTTCTACAGTGTGGATGACACTGGACAAATCTGTCGAGCAGAAGGTGCCGGAGGAGGAATTAACCTTTAAAACATGCACAATGCGCATGCAAAATATTCCTCCCTAATGCAGCGCTTGGGATCTGGGAAAATGACAATAGCAGAGCAGCAGGGCTGTGTGGGATGCATGGCCTGCCTGCAGCAATGGTCCAGCCAATGCAGGCAGGGCTGGGGAGCTGCTGGCAGCCACTGAGGAAATGCTGAGAGTTTTTAAAGATCATTATATTGGCCAATGTGTCTCTAGTTTCCCGGTTGTTCCCCCTGCCTGGGTACCCTGAGTCTGATGTGTTCCCCTATGGCTGAGCTGGATGTAAGGATTTCATGAACAAAAAGTTGGATTTATGGATTTTTACACCACCCCTTCCCCCCCCAATGCATTTAAAAATACATATCTTTTTCTTTTGTAGCAAGTGGGGAACCCTGCCTGGCTGAGCAGAGGTTGCTCTGCAATGTGGCCACCACCAGCAAAACCTATCTGGCAGGGGAAAATTAGGGGGGAAATTAACTGTTAAACCACACATGTACAAACCCCTACCCTGCAGGTGGGCTCAGCCCTGCCAGACAGGCAGTGCCCATCGAGAACTGTAGCTTGAGTGGCATTTGGGTCTGGTGACAAGGAGAGGAATCCAGGAGCTGCTCTTGTGAGGGGCCGTGGGGCAGGTGCAGAGGAGAAGCACCATATGTTAAACAGCCCCGAGGAAGCTTTCAAGCCTCTGTTGTAAAAATCCCCCATCTTTCTCCCTGTATTTAATGCATCTTTGTATGGACACTAATTCCTCAAGTATCCACGCCAGGGTTGACTTTTAGTATGTTTGTCCAGGCAGGCTGCCAGCGAGCGGTTCCTACAAGGCTCCCAAGCTCTGACATTTGTTAACGCCGCAGTAAATCACAGTGGCTCTTTGGGCAAGGTTTTTCTTGACAAAACGGCGGAGGCGAGAAAAAGAGAGAAGAGACCACAACAAAATGCAAAGGGCTTATTTAGGCTGGAGAAGAGTAACTGGCTTGAATGAAGCAGATGGGGGACAATGAGGGAAACTTCCAGCTCTGTGCCCTCTGCTCCCGCTGTCTCCCCTATTCATTGGTAGGCAATAACTGAAAGGGGGGGGAAAAGCCTGAGGTTGGTCCTTTTGGTTGAGGAAGGTGATGAAGGAAGCCTGGCTGGCCAGGTCAGTTGTGGAGAAACCTGCTGAGAGGTAAAGGTCTTGGGGGGAAGTGTCAGACTGTGCTGGAGCTTTGGTAATGGTAGGATTATAACCCCAAAATCCTCTGTACCAAGCCCCTTTAGTTAGTCTTTTCCCCCCGCTGTATTTTAGAGAAGGATGTGTGACATGGGCCCTTTAGCAGCTGGCCATGGTTTTGGGTGGAAAGATGGTTTGGGGGGGAAACAACTCACTTGGTGTTACTGAATGGGGAACGCTCGCCCAAAAGCAGCCACGTCTGTGGCAGTATCTCCATCCCAATGCGGGCTGTATCCCATTCCTGTGCTGCAGCCCCTCTCCCTGTGCCTCCCCCCAGCCCTGCTGCAGCATGAGTATTTATTTATCCCTGCCAGCCTTCTGTCTTCCCTCTTTTCCCCAGCTTATTTATGGCTGTTGCCTTTCAGCTCCCGGCCACTGGAGCCTGAACTTGGCCATTATGCGCAGCTCGCTGCGGAGGCCATCAATCTGTGGGGCCAGCATGCAGCCTGATGGACTTCCCTCATCATCATCAATTTTCTCCACCATGCCGGTGCATCCCTTTGGATCTGGAGCAGCTGCACATGTGCCGCTGGTGGCTTCTGCGCTCCCACCCCGGACACCCGCCTCATCCTCACAGAAGCCTTTTGTGCTGGGATGCTCACAGGCATCAGGTGGGTGTCCTTGGTTCAGCAGGGCTTGGGGTGGCTTCAAAGAGGTGATTGGAATGCATTGCACAGGAAAAAGCACATTATTTCTCTCTAAATAAGCACTCTGGAGTCCTGCTTAGCCAGCCTGACGTTTAAGCAAATTCTCCGTATAAATTTGGCAGGAAGTTGTTCCTAGTCTATATCTGGGGTGCAGGCAGAGGTGGGCTTTGCTGCCTTTGCAGACTGATGCCTTCAAAGGGGTTGCAGACCTGAAGCTGCTGCATTTCTTGCCCTCGGAGGGACTCCTAGGGTGTTTCGCCGTATGTGGGTGCTGTTGAAGCATTGCACCCTGACATGTATGCAGGGCTGCAGTGGGAGGTGGCAGCTCTTTAACAGCAAACGGCAAAACTACCCTCCCATTTTCAGATTGATGTCAGGGAGGATTGCGTGGGTACCACCAGCTGCAGGGACGTGTTTTGGAGGGGAGGTGAGAGACGCTGCTGAGCTCTCCCTGCCCAGTGCCAGCAATGCGATAGCCCTTGAACCGTGCCAGTTTTTGGGAGGTGCAAATCCCCCAGAAGAATGGCTCAGGCTGTACGGAGATGACACCCAGCTCAGTCCTCCCATGTGTCTCCCAGGGCTGTAGGGCATTGGGGTGTCTAATGCCTCCCTGAACTGTCCCAGCCACCCCCTTCCAGCTTGTAAGGGGCAGGAAAGCAGCTGGAAACTTGAAGGTAATTCTCAGTGGCTGGATGGTTTCCTCCTGATTCACCTAGAATAGGTCAAACCTTGAAATAAGGCACTGCTCAATTATAAATAATCAGGAGAGCTGCTCCAGCCTGGCTGTGATTGGGGATCCACGGTTTGCTGGGTCCACTTGTCCAGGGCTGAGGAATTCTTCTTGTGGCTGGACATTGATGCAAACTGGCATGGGGCCGCATGGGCAGCTTTGCTCTGCGTGGGAGCAGTGCTCCCATGGGAAGTGCTGCTGCCCCCTCTCTCTACTGAGGAGCGGAGGCTGCAGCTTTTGGGGGAGCCAGCGAGGTGCCTGGGGTCATTTGCCAGAGGGATCAAAATTGCTCAGGCTAAAGAAATGCGGGGCTGGCCGCTGATCAGACAGAAGCATCGCAGGAGCTTGATTTCATTAGGAACACCGGTCAAAGCCCCTGGTGTCCTGTGGATGCTGAGAGCAGCTCCTGGGATGTCGGTCCCTGCCCACAGCCAGTCTGAGTGTGTTATCGTGGCTCCGCTGCTGCCTTGCGGTGGGTGACACTGGGCTGTCACCCTCTGCCCTGTGTGGGGAGGTGCAAAAGCCCAGGCTGGGTCTTGCTCAGCTGCTTCAAGTTGCTGCCTCATTTGAAAATAACTGGGTGGCCGTGGTTGCCTGACTGGGGGGGGTGGTGGTGAGTGGCCAGTGGCATGCCTCTCCTTCCCGCTGGTATTTTTAAAGGGTGGCATTTAGACTTGGCGCAGGTACAAGCAGCCAGAAAATGCATGGCATTTCCTCTTCCTGACAGGCGATCTGGGCAGGCTGGATGATGCCTGTGGTCCTGCTGTGCTGGCTGCCTGCAGGTGACTGGTATGAAAAGCAAGGGCACTGAAATAATGTCACCCCCTGGCCCTGCTGCCCAAGGAGGCACTGGGGTTTGAGGTTGGTGCTTGTGGGTCTGGCTGAAATGGGGTGGCTGGGTGTTGTGCAGTACCTACCATGCCTCTTCTCCTTAAAATGCCGCTTATTCCCAGTGTGGGCTATTGCATCAAATCACCAAAATATCACTGTATTGCACAAGGAGACTTTCCAGGGGGTAGCTCTAGCTGTTGGCTGCTATGATGGGGATTTTTGCTGTTGGTCTGGTATGAGCCAGGATCTTGCAGCTTGAGCCAGCTTCATGTCCCTTGTTGAGCCCAACGTCTTCTGATGCCATCGCAGTTTGAGCGGGAGTAGCAGCTTGGCCACCCGCTGGCCCCTCTGCCCGATGCATTTGCTGTGAGCAGAAAAATGTGACCCGCAGTTTTGCCCTTACCCATGTCCCCTCCTCTCATTTCCTCTTCCTCTCTCGCTTCACCTGGAAAAAAAAAATTAAAAAATCCAGTGTTGGAGACCCATCTGGAGAAGTCTTTTAGGAGGGGAAGCCCATAAATTTCCCTCTGGCTCCCTGACCTTTGGTTTCCCGGGGGCGGCGTGCGGAGGGAGAGGAAGTGTTTTCCCCATGGCAGTGACATGGAGGACAGGGGTCTCCCCTTGCTGAGCCAGATGTTATATAGATCTGCAAACCTGGGCTCTTGGTGGAGAGAGGTGCCCTGAGCTTTGCCTTGAAGTCAAGGAGAAGGATGCTAGCAAGTGGGCTACGAAAGCTTTGCTCTGTCCTGCTGGGGATGGTACTGGGGGAAACAAATCCCCCCAGCTTTGCCCAGCAACACGTACCCCCAGCACGTGTGCAGAAGGAGTGGTAGAGGTGAACCTGATCTTGGTATTTCCATTTCATACATTATAAAGTGCATCATTATTCTTTGAAGCAATGTAAAAATCGGAAGCACTATTCTCTGGAGCCTGGTGGGGAGGAAACCTGTGGTCTTTTATCAGCCTGGGCTGTCCTGGCTGTCGCAGCAGCCCATCCCACAGCACATGCATTTGGGTTTCAGCTCAGACGCTCCCCGTGGCGTACCTGCGCCTGAGGCTGAACAATACCCGCTTTCTTCCCCACGAGCGGAATGGGACTGTCCTGCCTTTCCAAAGGGGAGATTTATGAGGTGCTCGACTGCAGGGGACACTGACACCGATTGCCTCTGCTCCTCCCCTGCTTGGGAAGAAAGGGAAGGAAAAGGGTTCATTTTCAGTAAAGGCTGAATAGCAGTTGTCACAGTGGCACCTGGCTTTTATCCTGATCTGAGGTAATATGGTATGGTGCAGCACTGGGTAATGCCTCTACCCATAAAAGATGGGTTTCAAAGCTAAACTCAGCTTTGATTTCTAGCAATGAAGTGTTATGCTGGATCAATTAACCCAAGGCTTCCTGTCTCCTTCCTATGAAAAGCAGGCATGTCCTAACGCAAGCTGCATCCATGAGCTTTGACTGAAATCTGCTGCTCAGCTTGCTGTTGCCCTAGGCCAGGTGAGCTTGAGGCACTGCCCTATTATGTTGTTAATCCTAATATCACCCTCCACCTGCTTCAAGGAAAAGTGAGGGGTGGCCAGCCAGCTGTGAACCTGAAGCCATCACATGGTGCTTCTCTTGAGGTGTTAAGTGGCTGGACAGAGCTGGGAGGTGTCCTCAAACACAGCCTGAGTAGTGGCACCTCTGACCTGCTTGGTGAGGACACTTCGGTCTTGCTCCAGCTGACTTGAGGCTATAAAGCTATGGGTGTCTTCTTGTTGTCCCTTAATTTTGCCTTGGGAAAGTCTAGGTCAGGTTCATCTCTGGTTAGATGGTGACACCCTGCCTGGGGTGAGGGCAATAAACCAGCCACCCCAGGCCATGCTTCTCTTTCAGTTTGTTGGAGGATACTGTGGCTCTGCTCCAGGTTGTAAAAGGAGATTTCTTTGGGGATCCCCCAAGGAAAGGTGCCAACCAACCTACTCCTAAGGAAGAAGATGGGGAGTTTTCAGAGGATCTCAAGTGGGCAGAGCCTGGTCTGGGTCCAGAAGAGTTGCTTTTCTCTGAAGGAGACATCCCCACTGTGGAGGACCACAGATGCACCCCAGCAACCCCCCCCCACCCCCCCGTGACTGCAAGCTGAGAAACAGGGTAAGAGGCACAGTCCAAGCCCAACGTATACCGCAAATGGGCTTTCTGCAGCCCCATAGCTGCACATCCTGCTTTGGGCGCTTTTGGGAGAGCAGCTCCCACCAAGGCTGCACTCCCAGGGTGGCAGCTGAAGGGCAGAGGTGATTTATTTGCTGAAGTAGCCAGAAAGGGCTCCCTGGGGCACATGGGGGTGTCCCCAGCTGGCTGTGCCCCCTCTGAACAGCTGCATGGGCTGAAGCAGGGTGTTTTTATCAGAATTGCCTGTGAGGGTTTAATCTACCCATCAGACCTTTGCTATGCATTGGTGTGTGTCCTCCAGGATTGATTTTATCCCCAACTTTGGCACTCAGTGGGGATTTAAAATGTCCGGCTCTGTCCTCCCATGTGTGTGTGTCCATGCTGGTGTATATAACAGCTCGAGGCTCGGGGGGACGTTGCTGGCCACTGTTTCGCAGACAACTCTGCACCTGTTTCTCCCCAATGGTTTAAAGCATAATAAAAGGATATAAATACCGCAGTGACGCTCACATGGGCCAGCTCACGGGCCTGCTGTGGGGCCATCAGCTGTGCCTTGGCGGGCACTGCTGTTCGGGGAAGGCAATTTGAACCCCTCAGTCTTGCGGCATCAGGGAGAGATGGCTAAGATTTTTTTAAGGGGGGAAAAAAATCCACCCCAACCGTGTTTGACAATGTGTTTATGAAAATGTGTATTGGTGCCAGAGAGGAGAGAGGCTCCTGGGACTGCAGGTTATCTCTGTGTGGACCTATGGAAGTGGCAGGTTACATTTTGGGCAGCTGTGCAGTAGCCATGGGGTGCTGCAGATGAAAGGAGAGTTGCAATGATTTCCCCCTCAGCCTCCTGATGGTGATGGGGTCCCGGTGCCTGGTGTGTGGGAGCCATCCTGCATAATTTCCTTCCGTCAAAGGCTCCGATTTCGCAATCGGGAGGGGGAGAAAGCATCCCCGGTGCCCAAATGTTGCCCGTGCCGGTTAAGAGTTACCGGGAAGGAGCGTGCTCCTGCCCACGGGAAGCCTGTGCTGAAATCAAGAGTGGTCCCAGCCCTTGTCCCCATGGACCCCACCTGCTCTCTGCAGCACAAGCCTGTAATCCTGTTTTCTGACATCACCCTTGGTCATGAGGGTGACAGGTATGACATCATGGGGGAGGATTAGGCCATCCCTGGAGCAGCAGGTGCCGGTGACCGCAGGTCCCCTCTGGCATGTGTCCCGGTGGTCCCTGCATGCTCTCGCCACTCTCCAGGGAAGGAGCCTCTTTCCAGGAGATGGCAGCAGCTTTTCGGAGCTGGGACTGTGTTTTCAGCCTGTTTCTGAGGACCGGCAGATGGGAAGCAGGAGGAATAATTAGGGGCAGAAGACCTGGCTGGGTGAAACAGAGAGGGTGCTTGGGGAGCTGCAGTAGTGGCTGTTGTGGCAGTGGGCACCTGGGCTGATGGCGAGCCTATCCCGAGCGATGTTCCTGGGGGTCCAACACGGCCTTTCAAGGCTTCCCCATCTCACAGGAGACCTCACTAAAGCTTGCAGTTATTTTTTTACAGCCTGGAGTGCTTTCTGCCTGAGCTGAACCATCTTATGAGGTGTTTTTGCGTCTATATTTTTGCTTACATAAAGTATTTGGAAGCTTTACAGGGCAGCAAGTTTTTGTGCAGTGGAAAGTACCTCCTGAGAGCTTCTGACAGGCCCCTGAGGCACATAAGCACTTTCATAAAGGTGTAGGTAGGAGCGGAGGAATGAGTGCACTGATCTTACCAAGTTGCCATGCGGGTATTAAGGGAGGAGGAGAGTTATAGTTCCTCTTCTAGCTGTGAAAAAGCTAGGCGGGAGAGCTGTCAGACCCCAGGCCTGCTGGGAGGATGGTACTTGAGCTTTGCCCAAAAACTAGCCCAGAGGTGGGAGAGGGAGCCCAGTTACGGGGCATCCTCCTTTGGAGAGCTCAGCACACCCAGGATTTGGGGCAAATTGGGCTGGTGAGAAAAGCTGAAATGTAAAGCTTCTGCACAAATGAACTTCCCCAAATTTCAGGGAAATGTTAAAAAGAGAATAGCATAAATAGCACAAGGAGTGCATTTTACAGTTATTTCTTTTTAGTTTTGGTGCCACCAAGTAATCTGTTCACTGCAAGCAGAAGGCAATGCTTGCTTCCTTCGTTCCCACAAGCCCTTCTGGGCCAGAGGAGCAATGTTTTAGGAAACAACGTGGCACTCAAAGCTTCACCATGCTTTGAATTAATTTGAAGTAATCGAGTGAATGCCCCATCCAGCCCCCAGGTGCACAGAAAGCCTCTGAGGTTGACCCAGAGCCTTCCAGCATCAGGCAAAGGGATTTCAGGAAAGCACATGGAAAATGCTTTGGAAATTGGTCATAGTGGCTGGAGTTTGCTGTTATTAGGCTCCTGGCAGGAGGAATTTGCTCATCTCTGGGATGGATGTAGCCTCAGCTAAATAAGGAGCTCTCGCACATGGCCAACAACTCAGCTGTGCTTTGGGGTGGAGGGTGGTCTGAAATGGCTTATAACAGCACTGTGGTCTTCACAGGCTGTTGTGGAGGAGAAGTTTGCTCACTGTGTGTATAATCTAGCCAAGTCTTGCCCCTCCATGAAAATTGCACCTGCCTCTAGATGCAGAAGTGTCCCTTCTGCTAAAAGGCTAGTCCCTACAAGTAGTTGCTGGGACATGGCCTACAAAACCCATTTGTGGGACTTTGCTGAATGCTATGGTGTCTGCAGGGTCTCGCTTTCCCCAACCCCCCTGTCAGGCGGCCACTCTTTCTGCACCCATCCCCGCCACTGTGGTGGGGTCGTGTGTCTCCAGCACCCCATTGCCTTCCCTTCGCCTGGGCTGGAGAGCCCGGCTTTGCTTTGCTGCTGCCTGCTCTGGCTGTTTTGCTTTTTGCTTTTGCTTTTTTTGTGACAAGCAGGTGCCAACAAGCCCTGTTGCTTCCCATGGCTGCCCTCCTCTTCCTCCTCTGTCCCCACCAGTTGACTGTGCAACAAGACCTGTGGAGGGAGGGCTCCTTCAGCCCCAGCTGACACTTTCTGGCTTTGTAAGCAGCTCCAGAGACAGCTGGAGGCTCCCTGGGCTGCAGAGACATGCAGCGTTCACAAAAAAAGCCCCTGTCTGTCAGTCCTGCTGCCTGGGTGCCTGTCTGCTGCCCCGTCCCCTAGACTGGGGAGAAATGGGGATTAACAGAGGGTTGGTTCCCAGCAGGGTGCCCAAAGCATCCCTGCTAGGTGCACCATGTTTCTTCCCTGCGATGTGTCCCCGTGTGGGGCTGGGCTCCTGTACCGCTGTGGGCCTCCTGTGTGGGGAGATGGCCTCACCAGCCACTGCTCGGGGACCAGTATCCTCTTGCTGGACTCTTTCTGGCCTTGGTTTACAGCTTTTGTCATGCCCCAGAGGTGGTCTAGGAGGAAGTGTGGTAATGAGCCCCCCTGCGCTTGGACATACGCTCAGGTGGAGGGTCAAGAGCTCCTTGGATCTGCATTTGCACCAAAGCAAGGAAGGCTTGTTTTGCTACCCATGGTGGTTTTTGGAAAGACCTGGGGGAGGGGGTTTTTCCATTCTCTCTGCCTTACATCTGTGGGGGGAGAGGCCTTGTGGGGAGATGGTTTAATGGGAAATTTTCTCTGGTCTGATCCAAATACCAGTCTGATGGTTGGTGAATGGTTTGTGTTTTGGAAGTCCCTGCAGATGTGAACAGAATAAGCCTCAAATGCTTACCGAAGGGGACATGAAGGGAGGTACGTGCTACATTCATCCACAGGTCAGTCACTGCTGTCCTGGTGCTCTTGACGTCTCACAAGCTCAAAGGTTTTGGGATCATGGCTTTTGGGTGTACATGTGCAGTCATTTAATTCCTCTGTGCCTCTGTTCTCCCTTTTGTAAAATGAGGATAATGATATGGAAATTCTTTTAAAGGGCTTTGAGATCTAAGGCTATGTAAGCAGGAACTACTACAGTTTGTTGTGATAAATCTTATTCGGTGCCCTGCCTTAGGTACCCACTTGTGCAGCAGGAGGCATCAACTTCTGCATGCCAGGAATAAAGTGAAGGTAATAGTTTGGATCTTGGGATCATCGGTAAATCCTTATGCTTTTGATAAGAAGAGTGAAGCCTTGCCTTTTAACCGATCAGTGCAATCTGGGTGCCTTACAATGCTTTTTTAAAAAAAAACCACAAGTGAGTGGGAAGGGAGCAGCCTCCCAAGCGGTGGTGGGGTGCAGTGGGGCTGCCAGGAGACAGTTTGCAAAGCAAGGAGAGATAAGACGCCAAGTGACAGCCGCTAGCGAGCTGCTTCCAGAGGGCAGGGTATAAATAGACAACAAAGAGATTTGGTGTCAGAGCAGTACTCGCACCTTCCTGCTGCCCAGCCCGGCAGGCGTGAGTGGGGAAATGCAGCTGGGGAGCTGTGCCGAGCTGGCAAAATCTGCTCCGGGATTTAAGCGTGTATGGATAATGTAATGACAAGATAAGACATTTATCAGCCTGTTATGGACCTCTGTCCATCCGCAGTGGGCTTGCCTCTGCAGTGCTGACTGACCGTAGCAGGTGGCACTTGGATGGACCTAATATCTTCTAACCCCCCCAGCCAGAGCCTGGAGCCACTGGCTCCTGCCTTGACTGCCCAGACTTCTACACAAGGCTGTTGCCATCCTAAAAAGGTGCCCTGCTTGTCCTGGCTCTAGCCCTGATAATTTATGGTGACACCTGCCATGTGTTGCCCCAGGTCCAGGTTTATTCAGCCCTAGATGCTGCTCCTGCAGGGTGCCTGGACTCTGCGTGGGGGGCTGGCTTGTCCTTCTGCTCACCGATCGTGCTGGGCAGCCTCACCTGGGCTTTTCTTGCCCTGTGTTCCCCCCAGGCTGGGCTGGGCTTCCCCATGAGGTGCTGTCTTTCTCAGATGCTCCATTTCTACCCTGTTTCCCACCTTCTTTCAGGGTGGGAACAAAACCACCAGCCTAACAATGGTATGGACATGATGGGTTGTTGCAATAATGTTGTTTTGCCATAGCAGCACCAATGGTACAGGGGTACTGTTTCTTAAAATACTAAGAGCAGTGCATCAGTAGGCAGTAAGTCCTCTCCAAGCTTGCTGGCTATTTTCAAAACCACCGTAACTTTCATAGCATTACCTGTGGCAGCACTTTGCTGATGCCTTTCAGGCAGCTTTGTGCCTTTTGGGGTCTGGGTTTGTTTCACAGTTTGTTGCTGGGGTTGCTAGTTTTCAGCTCCCATGATGTATATGTCCTGGCCTGAGTAGCTTGTGTGGATGCTATAAAGCACCACCATAAAGACTACAAGGACTTGGCAAAAATGGGGTGAAAAGAACAGATTTAGGCTGAGGAAGGAAAATGAGTGGAAAGACCCATCGCAAAACCTGCGTGATGGAAACTCGGCATGGCCTGCAAGAATAAGAAAAGCCCAGGTTTGTATATGCTGGTGTAAATCCATGCTGGCTTTCTCTGTGGCAGGGTATAGGGAGAGGCATCCGTGGGGGCGTGTGGGGGGCTGCTGGGGCTTGCGGCGAGCTCAGCTGTGAGGATGCTGCAGGTTGCAGTGCTAGGGAGGGACAGACGGGATGACAGCAGTATTCAGGGCTGGGAGCACAAAGCAGGGTGGCTCCCCTGTCTGTTGACCATGTGAAATTCCTGGGATATGGAAGGTCTTTTGTGTGGGGATCAGCTGTCGGCCAGCTGGCTATTTTTAGGGTGGCAGCTCCTGTGCTATGTGAGGGGAAAGCTGATGGTGAGAGAGGTGTGTGGGGACACTTGTGTGTGACTCTAGGCAGACCTCACCTGCACTCCTGCACCGCAGGCAGGGTTTTCTACTGTCATTTATACTGCACCATGCCTGGATGTAGGTACATAATTGAGCAGAGACTCGGAATTTATGCACAGATGTGTCTGCTGGTGGGTTTGGCCAGCTTCTTGCAGAAATGAAGTGGGATATGATGACAGCCCTTCTGTGCATGGGTCTCTGATGTGTCCTCCCAACTGGCTGGCTTCAGCCTGAGCTGAGGGAGGGAGGGAGAAATCCCCAGGGGTTTTAAGTTTTCCTAGGGTTTCGGAAAATAAGTGGCCTTGCAAAGAGATTTAAAAAAAAAAAGAGATCTCTAAATGTTCTGCTTGAGGGGAAGGCTGTGTATGAGCACAGCTTGTATCAGACACCCGAGAGTCCAAGCCAGATGTCTGAGGACGTAGTAAACAGTTTCATAAACTCCACTGTTCCACAGCTGTGTACGACAGCACATATCTTCCTGTGCCAGTGGCTCTGTTCTGCGTAGATGGACTTGTTCTTTTATGACCAGGTGTATGGAACTACATCCATGTGTACAAATACAGCTTTTTGGGGTTTGTTCACTTGTCTCCAGGTGTGACCTGAAAGTTTTGCTTAAATGTAGCTGAACACAAGTCATTCATTGAGCAAAACTAGTCTTTGTGTAATTTTTTTTTTTTAGCTAACATATAACATAATGACGTTTTTTCCACTGACTCGGCTCATGGTTTCATCATCCACACTGGTGATGCTGAGGGAGAGGAAAAGAGCCCATAGCTGCTCTTTTTAATAAGAAAGCCTTGCAAATGCTCTGATGGAGAAATGTCTCTGCCAGCAGCATGCACGCTTTCTTTACATGTGCTAAACTGCTTGAGATGCAGCTGAATTTCTTTAAACAAAAGGCATTTGTTTAAAAACATTTTGACGAAAGTGTTGCAAATGGATTTTGTTGGGTTTTTTTCCATAGGAAGCGAACACTTATGGCAGTGTCTTTACCTGAAGTGGGGTTTTCAGTTACATGAAATTTAAATGTACATGTTCTTTCTTTTCCTTTTTGCTTACAAAATTGTTTGGTTTTATGTTTTGTCATTTAAAAATTCCATCTTTTCTCTTTTGTTCTCTTTCCAGTAGATAAAAAAATGAAAACAAGTATAAAGGAAAACCCTACAACAATTCACCTGCCTCCCAAACTCATTGCTGAGCGTTTTGAAGGCCCTTTCCTGTGGAAGGATGCTTTCTTCTGCACCCAGCCCTGATTAGAAATGAGTATTCTTGAAAAGGATTTCCTAAAAAGGAAGACAATTGTGGTGTCTCCTAAAGCTTCTCTAAAAATACACAATCAAAGATCCGGGCTGATCAGGGTGTAAATGTACAGCAATGTGCTGTTGCACTGCAGTTTGGAGAGTTGCTTGGTATGACTCAGAGCAAAGGCAAGGAAGACTGCAATTACTTTCATTCGCTAATCACATCTGTTGCCTATCAAGGCTGGAAAAATACAGAAATAAGACGCAAAAAATAATTACAAAAGTAATTCCTGCAGCAAGCGAGCCCTTGGTTTTTATGTGGTGTAAAGGGTTGTTTATCAAAGGAAGGACAAACGCCTGTAATGCTGGGATGCAGCAATGTTATCTTGATTGCCAAAGCTGCATGGGATACAGCTCCCTGCTCTCCTGCTCTGGGTGCAGTGCCTGCTGTCAGCGCTCTGCTGTGTTATGGCTCTTCATGGAAATCCTCCAGATTTGTAGAATGATGGAGGGAATGTGCTCTCTGAAAGCTGCACTGTGGGGCTTATTTGTCTGTATGTGTACCTGCTCAAGGCTGGTGGGAGAGCAGCATTGATGATGCAGTGTCCCAGAGGCTCCTGAGCACCAGTGAGGTGGCCTCAACCTCTTGTTGGTTTTATTTTCTTGTTGGTTTCTGCCCCAATCCTGGAATAAACATATGTACAAGACTGGAAAAAAGAAAGCAGAGTCTGCACCTAAAACCAATCCTGCACTGAGCCAGGAGCTCCTGGCATGCATGTTTTCAGGGCAACTTCTGCAAGAAACAGGATCACCTGGGCACAAGTGCATGCAGGTTAGCAGTAAAGCGCTGAGTGCTTGGCAGACTGCTGCTGAAGTCCTGACATATGGGGATGTGATGCTCCTGGATCACAGACCCCCTCTGAATAATGCCAGCAATTGAAAACAATAACAGGGAAATGAGAACTTCAGGACAGCAGTGGCTCCTCTTTAAAAAAAAAACCAAACCAAAAACAAACAAAAAAAACAAACGAAAAAACCAAACCCAAAACCCCAGCC
The DNA here is from genome assembly GCF_000737465.1 of Haliaeetus leucocephalus. NCBI lineage: Eukaryota > Metazoa > Chordata > Aves > Accipitriformes > Accipitridae > Haliaeetus > Haliaeetus leucocephalus. The sequence continues at coordinate 4,311,391 of NW_010973123.1, read as the reverse complement.
TTGGTCTGGGCAAAGAAAGAGTGAGGGCTTGCCAGGACCAGTGGCTTGTAGCAAAGTCTCTGTGTTCACAGAGCAGGGGCCAGGGTGTTACATTTTTTACTCTAAATGAGGTTAATGGAAGTTACATGTACTCAAATCCCCCTGCACTACTTTGAAAATGCAGGAGCTAACAGTGGTTATTTATTGATTTCATTTTGTCCCTCTGGCTCGTGTGGGAGGTTGAAAGTAATAGAGCAGCCGCCTGCGTGCGTATGTGTATGAGAGGAAGGGGGAGAAAGTGTGTTTATGGATACGGAGAACATGGGGCTGGCACTTTAGAAAGTTTGCAATCCTCAGATTTGGGGATTTTTCCAAGTACTAGTTCAGACAGTTCATGGGGGGCCCCGCCTCTATGTGCACCTCCATCCTCAACCACGCAGCCATCCTGGGCAGCTCGCTCTGTTTCGCCTGCAAGCTGCCCAGTGTTGCAAATATTGGCAGGGCAAGAAGGAGCAGAGAGCCACTGGGTAAGCTTCACTCCACGGGGACACCAGGTTGAAAACCCAGGGAAAAAGTAAACTTGAGTCAACTTAAAAGGTTGATTGTTAAATCCCCCCCCCCCCTTCTAGTTTTTCAGAATCTCAGCCCATAAAACTTGGCGGTTCCTCAGGATGCAGGAGGGTGACTTCTGGTTTACATGCAGCAGTTGGTACCCAAGCATGCCTGAAACATCTGTTGTCGGTGGAAATGAGCATCATTCTGGCAAGGCTCTTCTTTCTTTGCAGTAAAGAACAAGCAAATTTGCTTATTTGTGGTTAATGTTTGTTCCAGATGGCCAGAAATAATACATGACACACAGCCCCACTGTTGCCCAAACTATTGAAGTGCTGTGGAACATGTTTTCAGCACAAAGACAAGCTGGGGAGATTGTTTAACTTACTGGTCTCCAGTTTGGAGCGATTCCTTCAGCCACAATATAAATGCAGCCTCCTAGCAAGACTAAACTTTCTCATAGAAGAAAGGAAAATTTGCAGAGAAGAGCTGTGCTCCTCTGTCCTCCTCCACTGAGATGATAGTCTCCATGCCATCATCTCAGTGGCTGCTTTGAGGCCGGTGTTTGCCATCGAAGCAGATACAGACCCTCCACTTGCCACTGCAGACCATGGTTTGCCTCTTGTCTTGATGCTGTGAAGAGGTGGCTCGTATGCACTTTGTATGTCATACCTATATGCCACAAGTAATGGGAAATTTTGCATGGGGTAGATGCTCTTGGCAAAGCTTGGCCAACTTTTCCACCTGTGCTGCTGCTAAAATTCAAGGGAATGGGGGGACTTCCCATCTCAGCACCCCAGTGTTGGCTTAATTTACCACTGCCCTTGCTCTAATTCAAGGTGTTTTTTTGGGTTTTGTGGTGCAGGCAAAGCCCTAACCTGCCAAAAACCTTTCTCTGTGAATTTTATAGGACTGGAGTAGAGGTCTCCAGAGGAGAAAGTCTGCCTTTTCGCTCTTCAGTTTGCCTGGCAGGTCTGTTATGAGGCGAGAGACCTTTTCCTGCATTGTGAACTGCCTTTCTGTCAGCGGTGATGTGGTGCGAGTAGTCTCGGCCAGTGTGTGGGGAGCAGGGGGGCTCTGGATGTGTGCCCCTGGCCTGTGATGCTCGCCTTGCTATGGAAATGGGTCAGTGGCTTTTCTGGCCCTTTTGCCCACTGCAAGTGTCCTTTCTCCTGCCCTGAAAAAAGTAACCCAGAGAAAGGTGTGATGTTTCAAAAGGAGCTGGGAGGAGAGAGAAAGGGCAAAGCTAAATAGCATCAGTGTCTTATGCCTGCAGAGTGGCAGATATGTATGATGACCCCTTGATACCCCAGCATCTGTAAAATACAATTATTCTCTGGAGTGTCCTTAAATGAAGAAGTATTTTCCTAGTTGAGCCCTACCCTTCATGCCCTGGCCTGATACCCGCTAATCAGGGGTGATGTCTAGCTGCGCTGCCTCTAGCAGCTTCCAGAAACCTATTTCTCACATCAACTCATGCACAGCACCCTTGCAAGCAAAGGGTTACTTGCTAAGATGCAGCTCTACCTAATTAAGAGTAACAGCATCTTTCCCTGCAGTGAGATTTATTTTTTGAGAATTTATCACTCAGGAGCATGACCCTGAAATAACTGCCTGGGCTGGACTTGGGACCCTGTGTGTTAACCCTTTGCTCCAGACCGGCCTCTGAGACCAGTCTCCTTTTGTTCCCAGCTGAGTCCTGTCCTGTGCTGTGATCCAGGCGACCGCCAGCAGTGAGATGCAGCCAGGATGTCTCAGATGTGCTTTCAGGTTGGAGCAAAAATGAGGCAAAGCCTCCATGTGTCTTATGGTTTTGACCCCAAACAATACACTGACGGCATAAATTAGGAGTTGGCTCAGGCTCACTTGAAGCTCAGCCCAGGTTTGCTTGAAACTCAGCCTGATTTCTCCTGAAAGCAAAGCTGAGTGGGAGAGGAGTGCTGGGTCAGGGAGAGGGTGCTCGGCAGGTCACCGCAGCCTGAAGAGCTGCAGTTTATCAGCTCATGGCAACTATCAGCCCACAAAAGCAGGACTGCCTGTTTTTCCAATTTCTTGCCTATACAGAGCCATGCAGATGATGGGCAAAGATGCCCTTGGCGGGTTGGACAAAGTGGGGGTTGGCAGCAGTGAGGATCCTGGCTGCCTGTGGATCTGAATGCAGTTAGGCACCTAAGCATCCTCCCTGATCAACTCCCCTGGGAAAAACCTTTATTTCCTCTATTGCCGCCTTTCCACGCAGGTGCTGTGTGTCCTGGCCAGTGCCTGCACCAGCTCCTTTCATTTTTGTGCTCCTTGAGGCAATTCTCTTCCTCAGCAGCACTGCAGTAGGAGAGAGGCAGGGAGCCATGTGGACCCTCGTTTCCCAGAAATGGAGAAGAAAAATGATGGAAAAAATTTAGAAGAGGGGCTTGCTGCTCTCATAGCAGCAGGGCCCTAAAATGGGCTGTAAGTTGGAGGGTCAGTCTGTATTTCCATGACAAGAGCAAGCAGGCAAGCTGGGGTGAAGCTTGCAAGCTGAAAAATCAAGCGCAGCTGGTGTATTCCTCTGTTGGTGGGCTGAGCCCACCAGGCTTCTGTTGGGCTGGGGCTTTCAAGTGGAGGTAGAAGGAAATGCATGGGTGGGAGGGCACCCATAGAAATGGGGGAGCTCAGCTTGTACCGCTTCGGTGCAGGGAATGGGCACCCAGTGCTGTGTGAAAGGTGCTATGGGGATCAGTGGCTGCTGGGTGCCCAGGGCAGAGGGGTCCAATGGTGTCTTTTGGCAGCTCTCACCCCAGTAAAGCCCGTTTGAATTCCGGGCAAGCTGTTTCCATGGCCTGCTTTCTGCAGTAATTTTGGTTTTATTGCCTTGGGGAGAGGGTTCCTGCAAACAAGTGAAACGCAGGCGGGGGTGATAAAAGGTGCAAATTGAACTGGCCTCATGCAGTCCCTGGGAAGCAGCAGTGGATGAAGAGACTTCCCACTCTTTTACAGCTCTTTCCTCTTTGTAGTAAATTGGGCTTGAGGTGTTACTGCAAGGAAAACAATATTTTTTTGATGGCTCCATTACGGTTGTGACTGTCCCCTGCGGAGAGCCCTATGGACTGGTGTTTTCTGTTCATTACACCTCACTTTGCTAAGACCTGGTTTCCTGCTGGCAGTCTCATATCCTCCATCTTTGTTTTCTTTTATTTCCCTAAAAAAATAGGAAGGTAATTATTTTTTTTCTTGCACCCTTGCTTATCTCCCAAATGGCACCTTCCTTACCAACAGAGAGGTGCAGAGGTGGAGTGGGCAGCAAGGCACCCTTGAGCTCTCACCCCTGGTGCCTATGGGCAGCTTAGATCTAGCCTTTCCCCTTTTTTCTGGAGGAAGATTTTGGAAAAGAGGGAAGGAAGGAGAGGACAAGATCCTCTACCCACCCCTGCCCAGGAGACCCAGGGTCTGATGCTGCACCATGTCTCTGGCAGGAACCATAGCCCTGATGGGACATGTCTCCTTGCTTGCCTTTGGCTTCTCTTCAGCTTGGGGTCCTAGCAGATGCTTTGCAGCCTTTCCACAAATGTTTGGGAAGAGGAGCCAAAGTCAGGCTCTTCTGGCAGCGTTTCCACAACAAATCCCTGGCTCCCAGGGAAGACAAACTTTATTAACCCAAGCTGAGTCCATGGGGGGTCCCCAGGCTGGTGCCAGGGGCTGCTGCTGGGGGTCGCCTCCAGCTGGAGGCGTAAACTGGGGGGGAGTTAAAGGCAGTGGCTCTCCCCCATCCTTGCCAGCTCTACTTGTCCATGAAGAGCTGAAGTCCTGACTGTTCTGATGACCAGACAGAGCAGCAGGAGTTTCCCTCCCTTCAGGGCTATCCGCTTTCTATTTAGCGGAATTAAGGTCTGACCGTCCATCCCTGCTCGCCGTTTGTCTGGCCTTCCCTGATTTGGCAGTGCTCCTTGCTACTTGTTTCTTCTCTTTGAAGGTCTGTGCTCCACCCTGATGGGGGGCTCCTGGTTTTGGAGGCAAGAATGTCCTTACTGAGCCATGTCCAGGCTGCGAGGCTAACATTAGACAATGGGGAGGTGACTCAGCCCTTTCAGTACACGTTTCCATGTTCCCAGCTGCTGTAGGAAATAAACAGTAAGTGGTTAACATCAATAGTAAGACACATATAGAAGAAAATATTGTCCTAACAACATTAGATCTATGGTTTAGCTTGATCAATGGCAGGAAATTTGGAATTAGGGACAGACGCTTGTCTCACACTTCTCCATTTGCCTTGGGAAATAAAAACAATTCAGGCACAAAGTGAATGAAATGGCACTGGAAATGCCATATTACTGCATTTCCTGGCTTTTATGGCAGGGAATGAAGAAGGAAGAATAAATGGGGTCTTTTGTGTCATTCAGTTCAAAGTGATGGCAACAAAATCCATCCTGGTCTCTGGAGCCAACAGAGACTGAGACCAGTTTTACTCAGTTTTATCATTGTGTTGTGTAGCCAAGACACTGGAGAGGTTCTTCCTTTGGGGGCAATTATCTTTGTTCTTTTAGTCGAGCAGTTTATTGGGCTTTTTTTGGTTCAGCTCCACCGGGACTACTTGGATGCCAGAGAACAGGTTCAGTTCAAAAAAACCCTTGCATTTAGTGAGGTACAGAGACCTTTGAAGGTTAGAAATATTTCCAGGTCAAAAATCAAGGCAAAGCTGTTGGAAGTCCATGCTTGCGGGTGCTGTCTGGGCAGAAGGTCTGAAACTCTTGCACTACGCTAATAGGTAAGTCACGTGTGTTTCTACAGAGTCACCTCCTGATACTCTTGTTGATGGCAAGGAGTGTTTGTTCAATCTTCGCAGATGTCAGTGGGACCATTGCAGAACATGAAGTGCAGAATAAAGGCCAAGAAAGTCAGCTGAATGACTGAAAGATTTTGCAGCCTTTAACGGTTAGGAGATGGTTAGGTATTTCTGGAAGAAGGTGCTCATCCGGAGCTGTTAAGCAATCCTGTTGACAAAAAGGTAATTTCTGTAGACTGGAAATGCCTTATTTGTCTTTGGTTCAACAGCTAACCTGGGAGATTTCTATGAACAGCCCAGTTCAGGGTGTGTTTAGGTTGGTTCCCAAAATCCAAGAGAGGGAATAATCAGGTTTGAAATGGATGTTTGCTGGGTCCTGGGGCAGGGATGCTGTTTTCTCCCTATGTGTCTCAGCATGGAGGAGAGGTGGTTAAGACTGGAAGAGAGGTAAACACAAATACCAGAGAGGCCTTTGGGCTTGAAATGTGGTGCGCATGTTACATCATTTGCTCTTTATCCTCTTTTTTGAAGAACAGGCTGTGGACATTTGGAGATTATGCTGTTAGCTGAGTGAACAGAAGATTAATGTTGAGCTGGTTCATTCTTCCACCCTCCACCCATCTTGGAATTCATTACCGCCCTGCCACTAACTGAAATAACATGGGGACCAGTCATGCATGGCGCTGCTTCCTCTGTCCCAATTTCCCCATAGTGGCAGACTGGTCCAGGGATACTACCACACGCACACATGCATGCACACGTGGGCAGAAGAAAGGACGAGCCAGACTTCCCCCAAACAGGTTTTCTTCTAAGACAGCTTGGTCACGCCAAGATCCCAAAACACAAGGCTAGCATCCTTCATAATTCCTTTTTACCAGAATCAAGAAGGGCTGAGGGATGTTAATTTTGTTTGCCTGTACTTATTTAAATGTATGCACACGCAGACTTTTAAATGCACATATGTGTGTGGGAAAGGTCTGCGCTTGGTCTTGTCTGAATTTTGGGCTCAATATCGGTTGAGTTATCCGAGTCTGTTACAGTCCTGAAAACAGCCTTTCTGTGACCTGCTGTCCTTCCTGCCAGGGTCAATTAGAGGAGCTGGAGGAGCCACCCTTGAGGCTCTTCTGTTCTGCCATCACATTGGAGGTACCAGCCTGAACAGGAGCAGATGGTGGAAGACATATCTGGTATGTCTCCAGATACCAGGAAGGATGAAAGCAAACCTCCTTCCACCAGGAAGCAGCTGATTTCCCTGCAAGTGCTACAGAGGATCCAGCCTGTCTTGAATGTCCCCCTGGATGTCCCATAGGCGTTAAACCCATAACTGAGCTTCAGCGGTATCTGCTGGCAGGGAGCACTCTGCCTTTGTGTGGGGTGGCAGATAGGATGTGATATTTGAGCCTGTGGGTGTCTGGTGACATAACTCCAGGCAGTGCATGGAGACATCCATCTCCCTCTGTAATCAGTAGAGAGCAAGTGAGCTCCTGCATGAGCTGAATCACTCAGCCATCCACCATAACCCCGGGTTGATCCTCGATGTGTGGATAATGCACATTTTTTTAATGTGTAATGACAACTTTCCTCTGTGCTGTGACCCTACCTGCAGCTGAGCTGGGTTGTGGCCAAGAAGGTGATGAAGTCCTGGAGAGCAAAGCCAGCACCCAGCTTCTGTGCTGGCATGCCACATGGGAGTGTTACCCCCCTCCTCCAGCGCCAAGGGCTGAGGTATGCCTCCTGTGCAGCTCACCAGTGTGAAGATTTTGGTATGTGACTTGTGGGGGTCTGGGAATTTGGCTGCCCCTGGGCCATGGTGTCTGAAGCGCAGGTCCAAACAATTGGTGTGCATGCACTGTGTGGCCGCTTGGAAAATGCTGCCAATGGAGCCAAATTCCTTCTTCCAGCTTGCATGCAAACAAGCCACTAATTTCACCGGCAGTTGAATGTGCATATCTGAGGGCAAAATTTGGCCAGAAGCATTTGGGCAGAAGTTTTAGCATAACCACGCAGAAAAAGAAAAAAAAGATAGGGAATTGCAAGTGGCATTTTGCAGAGAAAGAAGGGGGTGGGGGGAGAAAAAAAACAGAAATCAAAGCATTGAGAAGCTTTCCACTAACAGAACTCTTCTAAGTTCTTTAAACAGCACAATGGATGTTGATGGATAAAAAATAAAACAGGATGGCATATCCTCTTGAATTTATTTTGGTCCCAATGGACAGCCCCTGGCATTTTTTTCGGAAGAAACTCTTGAGTAAACACATTGTCCATCGTGGAAAGACACGTAGCATGTCATAAAAATAATTTGTAATAGTTCTGGGAGACACACCAATGCTGTCAGGGCTGGGGAGCTGCTTAGCTTCACTTTGATTTACAGATAAATACAGTGTGTCTGGGGTTCCTAGCTGCTGACTGTGAGGGCGAGCTCCTGATTATGTGCTGTATTCTAACTCTGTGGGATTAATTGGGACCACCTGGAAGCATGGCAGAAGAGTGACCTTCCTGACTGTGCATGGTTTTAAGAGCTAAGGAGGAGAGCTTACGTAAAAAGGTGGGGCTCAGCTTCTGCTGTTGCGGGACTGGGGACCTAGAGTAACCTGAAAGATAAAGAGGATATTGCAAAATTACGATTTTCTGGATGTTCCAATGCAAGGCAGAGGACTCTGAGTATTGAATGTGGCTGTATCTGCCTGGTTTTTAACTGTGATGCATGTTTTTGGGGGTTTTCTGCAGGCCATCGAGGTGAAGAATAAAAGCAGGTGCGCAGTTGAGATATTCTGATGTTTTCTATGACATGATGAAACCTGTATGAGGACATTTGCCCTTCAAGCCCACGGTGCAGCAAAATAAACGTGGAGGTGGAATGGCTTGGAAGGAGAGGGGATGGGCTTTTATGGAAATACTGTAGCAGTAGCTGATCATGTTTTGGGCAGTGCAGCAGTTCACACTGGCCCTGGCGATTTTATTACTTTGTTGGCTTCTGTGCAAAGGTAACTCATGTAGAATGATTAGCTGTGGCTCTGACAGTCATTAATTAATGGGCTTTGCCTCTGGAAATGGCAGGCGCTTTTCACAATGCTGTTGTACTTCAACATAGGGGCTGTGACACAGCAGGAGTGTGTTTCAAGTGTAAATAAATGTTACTTTGGTACAAGGTGGATTTGGGAGAAAAGCAGAGATTGTAGAAAGGAGCAGGGCAGCCTGGAGGATATGCCACAGAAAACAGCTTTGTGCTGGGTTTTTTAAAATACATACCTGTAAGGATATGAAAAAAGCACAAGTGGATGTGCTGGAAGGGTTATAATATTGAAGAGAAAACCTCATGTCCTGCAGATGGAAAGAGAGGAAAATAAGCTCTGTGTGGAGAATGGGGCTGAAGTGAAATTAGCTTGTAAGAGCAAGAGCTGCTTACAGGCAATATTTCACCACACTGTCTTTTATCATTCCTGCGGTGCAGGTCAGCTCTGCCTAGGATTGTGATGGCGTGAGCCCTTGCCAGTGAAGAGGAGCTGTCAAGTTTTTGGCCAGGGCTCGGTTTCTGAACCCAGCTCCAAGTGCTCCCCAACATGCAGCAAGTTTGGATCCTGATCTCTGCCTTGCTGTGGTCTCTGTTTTTTCCAGCTCTGATCTTCAGCCTGCGACTCCTGTCTCCTGCTCCCAGTTTTGGCTGGGAAGGTTAATCCTTGGACCTGCAGCTTGCATGTGAGTGCACAGCAGTGGGGATGTACATGATGCCTCTGTGCTTTCCCAGGCAGGAGTGCTGCGCTGAGGCCAGCATGGTGTTTGCTAAGGTTACTGCTCCTGGTTTGGCTTCTGCACTGGTTATCTGCTGTGCTAATTCTGGGGAGGATTCTCCTTGTTTGATTTCAGGCAAGGAAACACACAAGTGAAGATAAGGACCTTTTTCTCAGCATCCAGAAACAGAGATCCCTGGGAGAGATGTGAGCTCATTGCAAGAAAGTGTGAATAAAGCCAAGACAGCATGACCTTCCACCCGTTGCTGCCAGCAATGCCATGGGCTCTGCAGACCTAATGCAGGAGGCTGTCGATTAGGAGGAGGCAGTTCAGGGGATACTTCAGGTTTCCAGGGCTTGGAAAATGGTGTGTGAAAGTGCCCCCTTGCCCCCAAGAGAGCAAGCCATCTTTACCATTGTGCCCTTTTGCCCATTGGTGGTGAAGGCAATTTTCACCTAGCTTAGCCGTGCCTTGGGTAAAGACTGGCTTCTTTCATACCAAGCCAGCTGCTGACCAGCTTTGTTGGCTGTCCCCAAATTGCTGCACTGGATGGAAGAGCAGAGAACTGGTGCTTAGCCAGTGCTGCCCTGGCTTTACCAGCCCTTGATGCAAGGGGCTATAAGGAACAGGGGAGCAGGAGGGGGCTGGCTTACAAAATGCAAGGGATAACTGAAGTGCTTCTCCATGAAACTGCCATGGCCACGGCCATAGGGGCTGAAGGTCTGGGCTTTGGGCTCTTTTTTTTTTTCTTTTTTTTTTCTGGCACTTCCATTTCTTGCAGTCAGGCATCTTGGAGGGATTTGTCAGTGGGTTGCTATTCCAGACAGATTTCTGTGAAGTTGTTCCACCTTTTATGAAGCTCCTCTGACCCCAGCCATGGTAGGCTGCAGCTTGGAGCAGGAGCAGCCATGCGCAGGGCACGCTGGATGTGCAGGCTTTGTCAGCGAGACTTGAGGTAACAGGGTGAGCGCTCGCTGCCTGCCTTTGCCACGGCTGTCCTTAGCATCATCAACACAAACTGAGCAATGACACCTTTCCTCCTCCTTCCCCCCTCCTTTTTTTATTTTCCCAAAAAAGCTCAAAGAGTGTGTCCCTTCTGTGGGGGTCTCCTCTCTGCCAGCTTACCTCCCTCCCTGCCCTCAATTGAAGACAGCTGCCAGGAAATATTTCTGCTGTTTGGCTGAAGTGAAAACATATGGAGGTGCGGGGGAAAGAAAGCGCAGCATTTACAACTTAATTACTGTCATCTCTGGAAACTTGGGTTGAGGTGGGGAAGAGCGGTATGTCGAGCATACCGGTGCATGTGCGTACCGGGGTCGTGAGACCCTCAGAGATGGCGGCTCTGGCGGGAGGCGAAGTGCTGCAGCCCTCAGGTGGTCCCTGTGAGGAAATGGCGGCTCCTCCTTGAGTGTGGGCACTAGTTTATTCCAGGTGTCCAGATCACCTAGGCTGGGCACGTCCCCTCTGCCCAGGGATGGGTGCCCATGCCCAGGGGCGGCAGCAGGGCTGAGGGGGTCTCTGTGAGGAGAGGCGGGAGCTGCCCTGGGGAAAGCCGGTTCCAGCCGGTTCCGGCAGGTTCTGGTGGCTGCGCAAGGCCCAGCCCCTCAGCCCTGCTGGTGTGACGCCTTGGGGAAATGGAAGGAAGGAAGGGGAAAAATGCTGGAAAAAGGAGAGGAATGAGGGGGAAAAAAGTGAGGGATAGCCCTGTGAGCACAGGGGCGGGGGGTGCTCCAGGCGTAGGGGCAGGGTCTCCCCTGCAGCCTGTGGAGACGCCATGGTGGGTCAGGTATGCACTGGTGCACACTGGGGAAAGGGTTTTAATTTTGCCTTTGTTTCTCATCATCCAAATATATGCCAATTGGCAATGAACTGAATGAATTTTCCCCAAGGGGAGTCTTTTTTGCCCATGACCTGTGAGGGATCTCCCATCCCCGTCTCCACCCATAAGTTTCTTCCTCTTATTTTTCTCCTTGTTCTCTCAGGAGAGGAGTGAGAGCAGCTGGGTGAATGACAGGCAGCCGGCCACCATTGACCTCCCATAGCCTGCTCTTGGGTCACATCACTTATATGAGGAAGAGGAGGAAAACAAGCACAGAAATGTGGGTTTCATCTGTGTGGCTGTGGATTTAAGTGACAGACCTTGAGGTGTAGGCACAAGACATGCGGCCACTAGTTCAGGTTGCTGGGTCCACACCAGGCTTTTAGTTTAGTTTCTTCATTGAAAGCAAGTTAAGGGAAGTGTTTGGGTGGGTTTTTAGTTTCAGAGCACTAGATGCTTTGATGACAAAAGCACAGGTTTGGCGCTGAAGCTCCTAGGTTTCTGTAATTGTGTAAGAAACCCCCTAATGTGTTAATTTGCTGGGGCAAGAACGTGTTTTGTCTAAGTAAGGAGGAAGAAAAGTTGCTTTGATACTTGCAACCGATAACGTATTTTGTGAGATGACCTGTTTTGACTATAGGACATTTGATAAATATGTGCAAAGTTAACATAATGTAATTTTATTACTATTGTGATGTGAATTGAGACACAGCTACGGTGAGAAAGGTATCCCTCCCTCTGGTTTATTGTAGGATCACATATAGTTTATGACTGTGCAGATTAGCTGGTTTAGGGCTAAAAGGGGGTATTGAAGACTACTTCTTTGGATCTTTCATTGTGGTTTTGTCCTAGTGTGGCTGGGAGCATGAGGCAGCTTGTTTGGGCTGCTTTGCTGTTTGCACAGCCCTAGGTTTTTACCAGGAACAATACTTAACTGCTTACCGTCTGTTCTTCCAAACACAGCTCCCCCTAACAACCCTTGCATGGCTCTTTGGAAGGGCAGCCCCAAGAAATCAGCCAGATGAAGGTATTTATGAAATAAATTCCCTGAGAGAAGAGGCTTTGATCCACAATGGATGCTTCTTGGCATGGTAGGGGGGGAGTGGAAAAACGTATCAGGCTGCTGCTGCAAACCTGGCCCTGTCTTTATGGAGGCAGAGCAAGAAGCCTCACCCAGTGATCCTGGTGTGTGGCAGGCAACAGCACGGCATTAACAGATAGATAAATATGCATGCTGCCGAGATCATACCATTCATACAAAATGCAGACAATTAATACAAATAGCAGGGGTGTGAGCTCTAAGCCCAGGCAAGATTTTTCAGTGGCTGTTACCAGCAATGGTCTGTGAGGACCCTTGCTGCTGCTGAGCGATGCTGAGCCACGTCTGACTTAGATGCAGCAGTGTGGCTGGCCAACATTTTTGTCAAGACATCACTGTCTTATTTCATTTTTCGTTATTTCTTTCTGCATTTGGGCTTTTTTTTTTATCAAAAACATCACTGTTTTCTTTCCTTTTTCCAAAGGCGCCAAACAAACAAGCCTTCAAAGTGAAACAAGCCTGATTTTTCTTTTCCCTCAGGAAACTTGTTTTCCATCTTTTCACGATCCAGTTCTCGCTAGTCCCTGCTGCTGGGCCTCCCGATCCTGTGCGAGGGGAGCATCAAATGGAGGCAGGGCCTGGGGGGAGCTATTTACAACCTGAGAGTGTTTGGGAGCAGTTTTGGGTTCACCGTGCTGCAGTTTCCCCCCCTTTCCAAAATGTCAGCTTCTAGGGAGAAGGGAGAATGCATGAGTTTGACTTGGATGCTGTTGTGTAGTTCCCTGGTCCTCAAGACTTTTTTTTATCCAGTGGAGCAATAAGCATCAGCCCTGGAGCTCTCTTGCACACCTGCAGTTATTGCTCATACTTTAACATGTCAGTCCTTCTGCATATGTTATTTTTTCATGTCTGATTTTGCACATATCATTTGATTTACTCTGCAGAGGAGTCCAAGGACTTGGCCGCAGCAGCACAGGAGTCAAAGGCAGAGCCTGTTAGGACGGCAATGTCCCTTGCAAAGTCGGCCAGGAAAAAATTGTATGCCTGCAAATATCCCAAACAAACAGAGGGCAGTTTCGGAGAGATGTGGGCAGGGGAGTGAAACCAAAACAAACTACTCCTTTTAAAATAATATACGGGCCTGGTCTTCACTACTGTGGACTCTGTGCAATTGTTTGGGCCTGAGCTGAAGTGGCTGTAAAGTGCAGCCACTCAGATTTGATGGTGGTTTACAATTCTTTGCTAAATGTGTGTCCCTACAAGAGGTACTGGGAAATGGAGACTCGGGAGATGCGTGGGTACTGTTAGGCTATGTAGTGGAGACCTGGCGGCAGATCTGCTTGTCTCTGCTGCGTGTTGCTCAACACCTCGGCTCTCGCACACAAGAAATGTGCCTGGCTGAGCTTCTCCGTCAGCCGCTGTGGTTGTGTTCTTGTGTAATGCAGTGCCCATTGCAAGGACCATGAGGGCTGAGTCTACCCAAATGCCCTCAGCTGCAGCATTGGCTTTGAGGGGTGGGCTTCTTATTAAGCCTTTCAGGAGTGATCTTGCCCATCTATAGCATGATTGACAATCTTCTGACCTTTCTTGCAAGATCTGGCTGTGCACAGACAGTGGCCCCAAGGAAGCGTGTTCTTAATCTTTCCCCCAAAATCTCGTTTCAGTCCCATGCATGTTGTTAGGCAGATGAAGCCCCCGAAAACATGGAGAAACTTGGGAAGTACACAGAGGTGTTGCAATGGGACGGTTGTTCTTCTATCAGCATCAGACAAAACATTAAGAGTGAGGGAGGCTCATTCAGTGCTGTCCCTAAGGGCTTTTCAGGTCTCCCTCAGCACTGCTCATTGCCTTTCCCTGGGTGATACATGGCACATGTCTCTTGGAGGTGTGAGGTGAACATGAGCAGGCTTTTAAAGGATGTCCTGATGACAGGAGCCTTTCCAGACCAGGAGGAGGATGTGTTCATGGGCAGCATGAGATTCAGGACTTGCAAGGTAGGGGTTTGATAACTCCAGCTTGAAAAGCTTTGTGGCTGACAGTTTATTCGTCTTTTTTCCTTGAACGATAACCCAGGTCAGCATTTTATCTTAAAGCAACTTAGAGAACAGCCTTGTTTCACTGAGGAGGAAAGGGATGAAGACTCAAGGAATGAAAAGCCATGCTAAAGGCCACCAAGCAGAAGAGTGGCAGAGGTGGGAAAAAGACCAAGTTGTCTATCCATCAAGCCATACAGCCCTAGAACTGTATGTGGCTTGCAACAGAAAGGCTAAAAGGACAAAAAAAGCCACAGGGACTGTGAGGAAACCACAAGACCCTCTGAGGCCACCCTATATGTAGGCTTACGCCTGCCTCTGGTGCAGATGATGGGCATCTTCCAATGCTTTTTCCCTGTGGATGAATACAAGCAAGTGGCCAGCCTCAGGCATTGCACCTGCCTGTGAGAGACAGTTTGTGCATCTCAGTCTGGGCTGCTGTTCCCACCAGGTCCCCAAACTGGACACATGGAACAGGGCAGCTCAGAGACCTGCTCCCAGCCATGTTTGGGGGCTGCCTCAAGGCAGTTGCCACCTTGCCTTGCTAGCCCCCAACAAAGCAAATGACAGCTTGGGCTTGTTGCTGTCAACAGCAGCATTTTAACACCCTGTGGCTGTGAGCAGTGTTAGTGTCCCATGCATAACGTGCCACAGGCCAGTCCCTGGCTGTAACCTAAACCAGGGTTGAACATATCCTTGATTCTGCCCTGGCAGGAGACGAGAAGATCTTGCACCATACAAATCCTTGCATGCGTGAAAAGCAGCATGCCATTTGCTTTCTTAAAATTATTTTTGATTTTGGGTAGTGTTAAGTAGGTTGAGCAAGCGTAGCAGAGAGTCACCCTTGGAAAAGGCAACCTGAAAGGACTTTCCCAGGGAGACAAATCCGGAATCTGGCAGTTATAAAGCTGCTACAGCTGTCGTACAGGCTTCTAGGAAAAACAACAGGACGGCGAGGCAGGGCTGACAGCTGAACTGGTACAGGTGATGGAAAACGATGCTGCCTCACCAGGGACTGCGGTGACTATCAGCCTCTCTTAGACTGTAAAAAAGCAAATTGCATGCTAGAGCATGCTTTGGACAAAGCTGATTTGGGAGCCGAATGCACCGGGATATCTGCTGGTGAGTGCAACTGGATTTTCCATCTGGAAGGCATGACTGTCTGGCCCAGAAGCCAATTTAAAGTACAAATTAGATCTGGCTGTTTGTCAGAGTCTCCTCCCCAAAACGCAATAAGGACAGGGTGGTTATATAATATAAACCATTCTCGGTAATTTAGTGGTCCTGAAACAACAAACAAGCCAAGGGGGGAAAAAATGGTTTGCAGAAGAATTCAAAGCCGAAGGATTCAGGCTGAGGAATTCAGTCCATATGATCCGGCAGAGATGTGTGCTGCTATTCCTGTACGTCTTGAAAGGAAACTGCCACCAGATCCTCTGCTATTTTCTGTTCATAGGGCTCTACTGATAGGCGTGATATTTCAGCCTCTGCGCTAACCCCCACACTCCAAATATGCAGGGACAGTTGTGTGCGCAGCCAAGCACTGTTCCCTGCTGCCGAGGCAGGGGCACCGGTGGGAGGCAGCTCTCCCCTCGCTGACACGCAGCAGAGCCCTTGAGAAAGGCAAACCTCTGCGGCTGACTCGGGTTATGCTGGCTTTGCCTTGATCCGTTGCAAGATCCACTGGCACGGGCAGGATGGGCATTTGCAAGGTGGGTGGTGGGCAGCAGCGCCTGCAAAGAGGGGCTCTCACGCCGTCTCTCTGCTGACCCGTCTTAAAGCAAAGAAGTGTCTTTTTATTCACTGCATCGGTAGCAGCATATGGCCAAAGGAGAAAAAAAAAAAAAAAGATATTTTGACCCTGAAGGACAAGAACCACCATTACAAGCTAATGTCCTTAAAGGGAAGTTGCAAGGATGTGTTTACTACTTCTTAATATTAATCTAGTAAGTATATATACTTTACTCCCCTCTGTCTGTAATCAGCAACAGGCCTCTCAAATTTGAAGCAGGTACCAGTGCTCCAGCTTAACTTCCAATTATTTTCATTCTTATGCGTACAAAGTCGACACCACTCTTTTATTGAGGAGAAAGAGGGAGAACGCTATAATGCATCAAGAGGCAGTTTCAGATGCCTCTGGACACTGAGTTTTGTGGCTGGAGGACTCGGCTCTCCCCTCTTCTCATCGGGACCTGTCACAATGGATTCCCTTTTTCTGAACCAGCATAAATCTGGAGTGACTACACTGACGTCAAGCTGACATGAGACGTAAGTGGCAAAGCCTAGGGAAGATAAAAAGGGCTTTTTTCCATTGACTTTAATGAGTCCCAAGCGAGAGAAGTTGGGCCTGTTCTCTTAAAACAAGTTGTTTTCTTGGCACTCTGCTTCGGACATGCCCCTTGGGTACCCAGCCTGATGGGGATGCAGTGCCTCGATGGAATACTACAGCCCTGCGTATCACACGTGAACTGGCCTTGCTGGGGTGCTTTTGGGGTAGAAAAGCATCTTTCCATACTCCCCTTGCCATGCTGCTAAAAGGAGACAAGCTCCTGGTGGCAGCTACAAGCCCAGCAAGCCAAAAGAGTCTCCATAGATGGCTGAGGATTTACTGATAGAGCTGCCTTTAATAAGGCAGGTTAACTATGCTGCCAGGCAGATTTACATCAGGTGCTGCGAAAGCAACAGTGGTGGGAGGGAAAACCCCTACACAGGGAGCCATGGTGCTCTCCGACACCATCAATCCGCTCCCAGGGATGGGGGCTCATGTCCTTCCTGCTTTGCTTTTGTTTTGCTCTCCCTCCTGCTGGAGTGCAGGGATGAGCTGTGGGGAGCTGCGGTGTGGGAGGCAGAGGGCACAAGCGAGGGCTTTGCCCCATGCAGGGGAAGCAGTGGCGTTGCAGAAGGACATTAGCAGTGCTCCTTGTCTCCCGGCTTTCCTCTGTGAGCAATTTCCAGGGAAATTGAACCTGACTCCCCTCTGTTAGCTGCTAACCTCCTGGCCGCTGGGCCTGTCTTTTGCATTACGACAGAGCAGAGCTGCTTTGCGCGCTGCTGTCAGGGTCTGAACAAGTTTTGATAAAAGACCAACTGTTGGAGTGAGAGGAAGTATTTACCAAAAGTTGTTTTCGATTTCCTGAGCTTGCTGTATCCATTCTTCTTCGCTTCTGGACTCTGAAACAATCAGTCTTCTGGGGGAGCCTTGCTTCATTATTTTTGCTTCCCCCAGTGCAGCTGACACTTAGTCTGGGTTTCCCAATCCTCTCAGCTCTGATTCATTAACTTCAAAGTCCGTACAAAGCTGCTGCGGGTTCCCTGGCTGCTTGTGCAGGGATACATGCCTGCCCCAGTACTGTAAGGTTTAGTTTCCTAGACAGAGCTGCGACACATCTCTGCCTGCCTCCGGGTATGCACGTGGCATGTGGTCTCCCCTGGGCAGGCCTGTTTGGCCTCAGGATTTGGGGGTTTCCAGCTCACCCTATAGCTTATTCACCCCGCATTATGTTGACTGGTTGTTCCAGGTTGCTGGCAGCCTGGGTTACAAGCCTGATCTGCATGTGCCAAAGGTGGAGAGGGTTTTCTTAGTGATGTGTGTGGGTGTGTTAATAGCTAGATGAGGATGAATGGGAACCCTGTGCCCGGCAGAGGTGAGGAGGAGGCAGGAGGAGGGTGGGCTTTAGGGTGGATGCAGTAGCCCAGCTGGGCAGCGACGCTTAAGTCATTCAGCAGTAGCTTCTCACTAAACAACTTAATGGTAAATCCAAATGCAAATCAGTGCTCTGACTTATCAGTCCCATGCGTGCCAGTGCACCATGGTGAGCACCTCGGTCCATGAGTAACTAACTGAGCATGCAATGCCTGAGCTCAGCTTTAATAAAGGGAGGTTTTCTGCTCAGCAAGGGGCTGAGAGGAGTTGCAATGGGGAACTGAGGGCCTCTTCCTCAGAACCCCAGCCTTGCGCTGGAGAACATCATGTTCCAGGGATAGCCGCCCCTCACCCTTTGAGCTGGCTCTGCCAGTTTCATGCCTGAAAAATCTCACCCTTATTTTTCCACCCACATGAGCAGATTTTGAGCATTCAGTCTCAGTGCCTCTTTGCTATGGGTGACACATTGCAGTGCTCTAGCTGTGCTGAGAGCTTGTACTGATGGTCTGCACCAGGGATTTCCCAGGTTCACCAAAATGACAAGTGTTTCAGAGCAGCTTTCCTGGCGTAGGTATATCTCAGTCCTGAGCAAAACCCATCTCCTGCAGGCTGCTGTGTGAATTTTTAGGCTAGCAAGATACAGGGGGGATAGTGTTGCAGGGGTGGAGGCTTCTTCTTGTCTTATTTGTAGCAATGTTGTGGTTCTTAATTAGCTTCTCTTTCCCACCCAGGCTCAGCAAGAACCAAGATAACAGCAAAAATCAGGCTAGCAGATGACCATCTCTACAGTCTCCAATGGCACCGAGCACGACTGGTTAAAAATCAGCTCCAGACCAGGAACAAAAAACCCAAACAAACTACTGCTGAAAAGAAGTAAAACTTCTCCCTACCCCGAACTTGGCCGTGAAATGCTTCTGTTGGGGGAAAAGAAGTTCTTTCCTCCATGAAAAGGGTCCAGAGCCTGGTTTGCTCAGAGCCATTCCTCTCATCTTCTGAACAAAAGGTGAGAGGTTAGTTGAAAACACAAGGAGGAGTATGGGCAGCTCAACTGTGTGTTCACCACTTGCTGCTTGGTGCTCTCCCCTTGCAAAGCCTTCCCTCTGCGGGGGGTGAGGGAGAAGGGGTGGTCAGCCTTTAGGAAGGGTTGGCCCCAAACTGTGCAAAACCCGGGTTTGCTTCATCGTCCCTCGGAGGCTCTGACCCAGCCTCTGCAGGAGCTGCTGGTGGCCGGGCTCCCGCCACTTCCCCTGGCGCAGCCCAGCTCTGCTCAGTTGCTCTCCCCCACAGCTGCAGACAGGTTCCCACCACTGCGGCTGCATGAAGCTGGTTTGGCTTTGATGGGAGGGAGGCAACACTGAGCTCGGACATTTTAGGGTTATGAAAATATAAAGCCTCAACCAGATACTGCTAGCTTTGTTGCTTCTTTTCTGCCCTTGCTGTTGTTCAAGACTAGGAGTTTATACTGTGCAGTGAGCCCTTTTGCTTTGTAGGAGACCAAGTGATTGAAAACAGCCATGATATTACTATGCGCGGACAGTACATTTTTTCCATGTATTTTCATAATCCTTTTCCCAAAGGATCAAATGTGTCTTTATTCTACAACTCCACAATGGGTTAGAGCAGCTCCTCGGGCGGGAATTGTTCTGCTCCATAGGCTACTTAATACTTCCTATAAATGACTGCCAAATTAGGTAGGTAATATTCAATATTCCTGACCTGACCAGCAAAGTATTTCTAGCTGCATATCAGAGGAGAGACAGGGCTGGAGATATTAGAGGTAAACCTCGGGTTAAAGATGACAAAATACTGGTTGTGTTTTTTGTTTGGTTTTTGTTTTGTTTTGTTTGTTGGTTTTTTTTTTTTTTTTAAAAAGCAAGTGTATGTGTATGGGTGCAACTGCATTTCCCTCAAAAGAAATGTGGGGAAGCTTTGATCTTGGACCTGTATTGTACCTTAGGCATCTCTGGTACCTAAGCCAAAGTGTATCTAGTTGAGAATGGAGCTTCACCAATAATGTAATGGGATATATTTTAAGTATGTATGTGCCTGCTTGCTTTTTGCCCCTAGTAACGCTATGTAGTTCTTTAAATATTGTCTCAACTTGGCATCGAGACTCCAAGTCAGAGCAGGACCCCTTAGTCCTTCACAGTCCTCAGGATGGGACGTTACCACTCTGCTTGTCCTTTGAGGAAGGGCTGCTTGGGGCAGATGGGACACTGTGGTGGTGTCCCATGGGGACCCTAGACCTTGCCCACTTTGTGGGTCCCTGTGGCAGATGCTGCCAAGCTGACGGGGAGGTGACATTACCCCACCATGAGCCTGGCAGTCTCTGGGGGACAGCAACTGAGTAAGGTCCATGACCAGGAAAGAAAAAAAACCCAAAACCCAAATCTCTCCCCCTCCAAATATCGCATTTTTGTGAGAGCACTATGACCGTCCTTCACAAGGGCCCTGAAAGCAGACGTAAGTTTTTCTATTGCCCCCATCGCTGTTTCTTTCAAACAGGCCCCCCTGAGATATCCTGCTCCCACTGCCTTGCCTAGAAGGGATGTGGCTGCACCAGCCTCGGCCCTCGCAATGCTGCATCTGAACAGCATTTTGCAAAGGGATGGTCTGCAGACCCATGCACATCCACTTGCAAGAGTCCTTTTTTCCCCCCCTCTTGTTTTTTCCCCTCCTCCCGCCTCTCCTTTGCGCTCAGAAAACATCTGTTTCCAGATGTTGTTCTTGAGTCTAATAAACGCAGCGAAAGGCCTTGAGTTAATATATTTACAATAGCTGGAGATGTCGGCTGCTAGTTAATGGCTCGTTCGAGCACACCAAGACCCCCACATTTCCTGAGAGAAAAAAAAAACCAACTAACAAAAAGAGAGAGAGAAGTGGGGTGGGGTTTTTCTCCCTAGTAAACAGCCTGAAAAGGGGAAGTTCTCCTCAGGCAGTTTTGGAGATTACTGGTGGGATCGAGCGCGTGGCCATCTCCATGCAGTTGGCTTCAGCTTCAGTTAGTGACAGGAAGGGTGCGCTTTTTTTTAATTAAAAGCTCCACTTAAAGCAAAGTGAGGAAGGCCTGCTGCTGTTGCCCACCCCTTTCCAGGCTAAATGAAGACCTGCTGTAGATACCTTGCTGGCTTGAACCATGTGCATAGAAGCGAGAACCTCATCCATGCCCGGCTCTTCTATTTCTGGCCTGCAGCATGGAGTGGTTCATGCCTATGGTACCTACCTGGAGACAAAGAGGGTTTATGGTCTCTTGCAATGAGGCCACATTGTGCCCTGTGAGGAATCCTCACACATTGTGCCCCTTTGTGAGCACCATGTGTCTGTTGCAGAGCAGCACCGGGCAACCTCTCTGTAAGATGCTTTGATGCCCATGCGCAAGTGCCCCTGAGGAGGACAAAGTGCCAGTACCAGCTACAGACTGACAAACCTGGAGGCTTGCACACCTGTGTGTAACCATGTCCAGTGTGTCAATTGACCCAGTGCCACATGCCAGATGTGAAATGCTTGCTTTTGTTGTACAGAGGGGTTCAGCTGCTTTGGGAGGTATATATTGCTTTATATTTGCTCCAGATTTCATTGCAAGTTTGTG
The DNA here is from genome assembly GCF_000737465.1 of Haliaeetus leucocephalus. NCBI lineage: Eukaryota > Metazoa > Chordata > Aves > Accipitriformes > Accipitridae > Haliaeetus > Haliaeetus leucocephalus. The sequence continues at coordinate 4,290,252 of NW_010973123.1, read as the reverse complement.
CTGAGATCCATAACTGCCCCGGATGACCTCTTAGAAGTGGTGGAAGTGTGTGGTTACTGTCCTTGTAAGGAATTGCATCAACCTCCCTGAGGAGAGAGGATTATAGCCTCAAGCTTGGTGTATCAAGGGCAGTCTAGCCTGCTCCAAGAGTCACCAGTCAGTGAAATCACTCCATTTGCAAATGAGCATCTGCTTCTACTCAACCAACCTCGAGAGTCACAAACTTGCAGGAGGGCTTTTTTCAGGCCGGCACCCACCTCCTCTGAGGGCTGCCAAGAGACCTGAAGGTTGGGTCGTGCTCAACCCAAGGAGCGATGAGATGACTCCACGTGCTGGGGCCCGTCTCTGGAGGCAGTTTGTTTGACGAGCAGTGCTGCAGACTTGACATGCGCAGTTGGCTCAGGTTTGTAGCTAAATTAGTCCATTTATATTGGCATGGGATGACAGGGCTCCTTAATGCCTCACGGATAGAAAAATTACCCTCCTGCACATCTGCAGCTAAGGCTTCTGCGTGAAACCCGGCTGAGTGCGGCTCCCCAGCCTGCAGCAGCTATGACATACCCCCTAAATGAACTGATCAGCTGGAGAAGGGCTGTCGGGGAGGCAGGAAAAGGCACTTATAGAGTCATTCAGGCGATGCTCGTGTCTGGACAGCAGGATCTCTATCACAAATCAGAGCGAAAGAGCAGAAAGCTCTCCCCAGCCAGTATGGGGAAATGAAATGTAGACACCCAGCAGACTTCCGTTTTCAGCTTAGAGGGTGCATTTTTGTGATTTTAGTGCTTGGGCTTGTATAAAGGGGAGAGAGAGAAAGAGAGAGACAGCCTTCAGTTGAAGCTATGTATAACACAGGCAGGTAGCTGGAGTCGTCGGTAGTTCAGCCTCAGTCTTTAAGTAGTGTACTTCAGAGCTCTCTAGGATGCTCTGCATCCTGGTTGTCAACTGTTATTTCCCCAAGTAGATCTCTGCTTCCCAAACACTGTATCATCAGCCTCTCAGCATCTCCCTTTCATTTCTCACTGTCTGCTTATTTGCTGTGATGGCAGATGGCATCTTCAGTAACTCCATGGACCACGGTTTCTCTCTGGCAGAGCCACAGCCTCAAAGACTCCTTTTCCTTTTGCAAAGAAATAGGCTGCTAACACAGGCATGGCTGGGAAGAGACTGAGCGGGGGGTAGGAGACCGGGGTGGCTGTGCTTCCCAAATGAATAGACGCCTTGCGTGTGCTGGGTCTGTGGGTTACACGGCTCTGCCCCACTCATATGAGAAACTGTTGAAAGGCTGCAGCCATCAGAGGGGTGTTTTCCATGCGTGCTGGAGCAGCAACACGAATTTGAGCAGCAAGATGACAAGAAACCTGCTAAAAGAAATAAAGAAAGGATTTCCTGCCTCGCAGACGCTAAAACCCCACTTCGGGAAGCGAGTGGCTGTGAAAGGCATGAGGCCATTCAGAGAATCGGGGCTGTGTGCTACTGGGCCCTCCAAGGGTTTGTCTGGTGGAGAAGAAAAAGCTTGTGCTCACTTTAACCTGCTCCCAGAAGGTCTATTTCTTCCAGCCCCCTGAAACAGAGGCTGGGCGAGAGATGAATATGAGTTTTCTCTGCCAGTAATTTCCAGCACAGACTGCACGCAAAATCTTCATTTAAAACGTGTAAATGACAGCAAAGGAGCCACAAGGGAGCCAGAATTTAAGAGACCAATTTGCTGCCCGTGTTTTAATGACTGTACGCCACAGCGGGACCCACACTGCTTCGCTGCTGTGTGCACTCAAGAAGGGGATCACAGGCCGGACAAACGGACAGGAGGGGCTCAGCAGAGCCTGCATGTCACCCTGGAGGATAAAATATTGTACATCATGCTCGGAAAAATTGGGAGAGGTGGGCCTCCCTTGCTCCTGAAGAACAGAAGGCGGCTTTGTTTCCCAGACGCGTGGCTCAGAGCTGCCCTACGGCACGTATTGGGGAGACGGCTGCTGCCCTACGGCACGTAGTGGGGAGACTGCTCCCCGCCAAAGGGGTTTTGTGTCTGGTGCCCCATGCCCAGCGGGACACAGGAGGTGATGGGAAGCTCTGCTTCACTAGAGGGCCTCAGCAGATTAGTTCCTCTTGGTGCCCCCCAGGCTCTGCAGGTTGTATGCCCAAATGAACCCCAAAAGCTTCCCCCCCCTTGCACTGCAGCTTGCCTGCCTGGGGTGTTGCTCCCTGCTGCCCTTTGCTTGTTTTTTTTGCAGAGCCCTCAGCTGCCAGCTCTTGTTTCCAGATGTTTCCCTCTGGTTCTCGCCCTGCCTGGCTCCTCTCCTTAAAATAGCAGGGCCAAAATACCCCACCGCTGGTGCCTTAGGGCTGCCCCGGTGTCTATCCCGTAAAATGCCCTTGGGCTGCGGGGAGGAAAGACGCAGGCTGGTGTGAGCCCAGCCTCTGCTTTACAGTTTCTTTCCTGCCTCTATAAATAACCTCGGCGAGAGTCACTTCAAAGGGAAGGGCTGGCGGCGGAGAGGTGGTTTGGGGACCAAACGGGACAGGGGCGTCCCGCTGCCCGATCCCACCCCGGCGCTTTGCATAAATAAATAAATCATGCAGCAAGAGAGAGGTGGAGAGAGAGGGCGAGCAGAGGAGGTTACTTTGGGAAGCCGCGCAGCTCGCTCATCCCAGCCCCGTAGTTCGGAGGGAGTGTGTCATGTTACAGGGGAGCCGCGATCAGCCAGAGCACAACGTCGCCGGAGCAGCTGAGAATTACCTCTCTCTAATGGGGACTTTCATGTGCGAGTTCCTGGCCGGTCTGCGAAGGAACTGAAACTGGCAGCTTAGCAGGAAGCAAAAACCTACCGGTGAACCAAAAGACTGAAACATAGGAGGGAAAAAAAAAAAAATCCCGATCAGATTTTTTTTCCCCTCTTCCACTCTTTGCTGCAGTTGGATCCTTTTTTTTCTGCACCCCTTTTATGTGTGTGTGGTTTGTTTTTATTTTTTAAAGACCCCCCCCATCCACTTTTGTCATTATTGCTGTTATTTGTCATTTGCTGGCACTGGGATCCCCTTGGACACTCTTTTTCTATGTCTTCTGGATTGTGCTTCTCGGAGTAGGAGTGAGGCTTTATTTATTCTATTTATTTATTTATCGTTTCTCAGGACAGGGAGGGAATGTTGGAAGAGAAGAGCTGGAAAGGCGTCGGCGAAGCAGCTTTTGACAGGGGGTGCGTGGCTCCCCCCAGGACCAGTGACGGGGAGAGATGCTGCCGCCTCCCTCTCCTGCTGGGCTCGGGGCTGCCTGGTGTCTCCTTGCTCTCTCTGGTGCTGAGCCTCCTGCTCTACTTTCGGACCTCCGATCTGCAGTCCCGGGTGTCCCACTTGGAAGCGGACAGACCCACACAGCTCCCTGCCTGGCTCTCAGCAGACCAAATGGAGACAGCTATTTTGGGAAGAGTTGACCAACTGCTTGATGAGGTCGGTGTCCTTTCGTTTTGCATGTATAGTTTGCAGTACTATAGATTTTAGGCACGTGCATGCTCGCATAGTCGCATTATCCATTTTTTTTCCTCCCTTAAAAACGTATTTCTGCACAAGTGATGCTGCTAGGTTGAATTTCCCGTGCTTTCAGGTCCCTCCCACCTCTCAAACCCGCCTGGCGTTTGCTTCCCTCTGCCCAAGCCCATGCTGTAGCTGAGCCCTGGCACTTTGCAAAGGGGGAAACCTCATCTCTGGTCCTAGCAGGGAGGTAAAAGCCTCCAGCCCTCTCCATTTGGTGACTGGTGGCATTGCCTGCTGAAAGAGTTAGAGGTTAAACCTGGGAATCAGTGTGCATTTGAACCCTGGGAGAGGGACAGGCAAGGCACGCTACAGCCAGCATGGCTACGGGAGAAGGTAACTGCAAACACACTGATGTCATGACGGGCTGGCTTCGCTGCCGTGCCAGCCCTGACCCCTTCCATGGCTCCTGGCTCAGGAAAATGAGACACACCGGTACTGCCAGGGTAGTTTCTGGTACTGCCAGAGCATCAGTGCAGGGCATATGGCTGTGCTATCCCTGCTTAAGCCTCATCCAAACCCACTGGAGCCAGCAGGCTCTTCCTGAGGTTGGGGGAGAGCTGCTGCTGAAGAAGCCTGAGCTTCAGCAGGTCAATAAAGAGGGTCAAAAAGTGCAGATTTTTGTTCCTGACACCTTTTACTTTGCTGTGCTGATGCTGCTAGGGGCTGCCTGGGCTCCTCTGCCCTGGGTGGGATAGGTACCCTGCAGGATTCCTTACCTTGTTGGAGCTTTGAAGTGGTTTTGACATGCGTCAGGGAGCAGATGGTGGCTCATGTCTCCGAACTCTCCAGGCAGGTCCACACTGACCTGTTCCCACCGCTCTGGGGGAGGCTTGGGGCTAAGATTCAGGGCTGGGGCCGTTTCCACCCACCTCTCCTTTTCTCTGTTTACTCCAGCCTTGCCATGAGACAGGCTGCAGAGATCCTGGGGGCTAGCCCAAACGCTGTTTGTGTCTGAAAAAAATCTTGTGTGCTGCTATTGCCAAACTGGGCAAGGAACGGAATGATCAGAATAGTGGCTATTGGGACCTGCCTCAGGGCAGTGCTGCCTGGCACCCGGGGGAACCTGGGGACCCTGCCACGCTTTCTAGGAGCAGTGAAGGTCTGTGGTGAGGAGTTTAAACCTACAGCTGACACGCTCGGCTACTGTTTACAGGTCTCGTGGGAGCAGTCCCTGGATCGGCTGGGGTTTGCAGCCAAAAGCTGTGAACCTCGAGTTAGCAAACACCGTCGGAGCTGAGGGATGTGGTTTTGAGTGGCCTCTGTGGATGATGAATAAGGGGGAGACAGGGTCCATGTGGCAATACCCCACAGAAAAAAGCCTTTTGGGGAGGCAGAAGTGTTGCAAGTGGCTGGACCTGTGCCCCACAGTTGCACCCTTGCTCAGGGACTCCTTCCCTGCCACTGGGCAGGGGATAACGTGCAGTGGTCCCCTTGTTGCTGCTGGCATGAGTCTCCTGGGAAGTCGCAGTTTATCTCTACCAAGTGATTTGAGACGTGCCACAGGACGCCTCCCTGGAGTGGTGCCCGAGGCCGGATGGCCCCCTGTGTCCTGCTGGCTCCACTGGCCGCAGCACCTTTCTGACTTTTTATAGCCCGGCTTAGCAAGGAAATGGGGCTCTCATGATGCCCACATGCCTGGCAGCACCCATGTTTTCTGAGCAGCCCCTCCTGAACCCCTGGGGGTGGCCCTAGCCCCCCTTGCAGCCAGTGCGGGGAGCAACCCTGGGACAGGAACCACCGCTTGAGGGGCCAGCACTTGCTCCAGGGTACCACTGCTGTTACCAGCTCCCTGCTGGTCCACAGCTTCACAAATAGCTTGGAGAAAGGTGCCGGAGCCTGTGGAGGAGCAGGGATGCCTGGCCCTCCTGTCTCTTTACACCTCTGAAGGTCTGCTGCCCGCAGGGGAGGAGACCCTCCTTGACTTCGCTGCTTGCTTCAGCTAAGCTCCTAAACCAGCTACTTCAGACTTCCACAACTCAGCCAGAGGCACGGGTGTAGGCCAAGCGGCTCGAGGTGCAGGGTGGGGGTCTGCTGGCAGACAGATGGTCGAGTGGCATATGGGGCTTTTGCTTAGGAAAGAAAACCAAATCCCCCTGGTCCTCCTTTTTATTAGGTCTGAAGTGGGGCTAAGTTGGATGGGTCTCCTGCACTGGCTGGCGAGGGACAAGAAGTACAGAGAAAAACAGGGAAGATAAAGGGGAGCAGGGAAACAATGGGAGAAGAAAAGTGAGGGAAGTGAGAGACAGTGCCAAGCATGACTGGGGGGAGAGGGGCTGTGGCTGAGCTTGCCGTGATGGACGTGAAAGCGGGATATTCATTCCCCCCTGCTCAGACCCTCGCTGCCTCTCACTGCCACATCCTCACAGAGTTTCCTGGTGTTTTGACCTTAATGGGTTTCACAGCTGCCAGCTCCGTATTATCCATCACAAAATAAAATAGCAAAGCTTTAAAGAAACTCCGGCTTTGGAAAGAGCTGGTCTGAGCTGGGCAGAGAGGTGGGAGGTGAGGGAAGCCACGGGCACAGGAGCACGTTTCTAGCTCTGGTGGCTGTGAAGGTCAGCTGGAGGGACATGAAGAAGCAAAGTCTGCAAGGGCTGATAGAGGACCTCTAGGGTTATGCTAAAAACCTGTACTGCTCTGTGCTCCGAGCTGGAGCATGTGGTGCCCTCCAGACTGTGCCATGTTTTGCGTCCAGGTGTGCCTTGGAGGTTCCCAAGGGTCTGCAAGTCACCATGTGGACACCACACGGACTGCACTGAAAAGTGCAAAATGCAAAAGTCCTGTTAGGTCCCCTTCTTCCAGACAAGCAAAAATAAAGCAAATTGGCAGGGAGAGGAGCTGGGTTGGTTTGTTTAAAACGTTAATTTTAAAGCCAGCTGGTGGGGATGTTTTCCCGGTCTTGGAGCCCAGTTTTGGAGCACCCGCGCCTGGCTGTGGCAGTGTTTCTGTCTCAGTTCAGGATGAACAAGGAGAGGGCGGCAGATGCTTTCCCAGAAGCAGCCCGACCAGTGCTGCTGCACTTGCTACTGTGTAAACCTCTGCCTGGTGTTAGCGAATACCAGAGCGGAATTTTCTACCAGACACAAATTGACTAAGTTTTCCCACAAAACTGTCTGTGCAGAATGAGCCAGAAACAGGTAATTCAGGGAGAACTTTAGCTCCACGTAGGAATTCCTCTGCATTTACGGGACATGATAAAATCGTACAAAGAGCACAAATAAACTCTCTACTGGCATTTGCAGGAGAGGCAATGCTTTCCAAAGGGTCCTTTCCCATGCTGGGTAACATTTGGTGCTATTTAATTTGCCAAAACCTCGTCAGGGTGGAGAGCAGGATGGATTCAGTGCTGCTGCTAGGAAAAAACCCAGAATTTGTGTGCTAGTAGAGGTAGAAGTGTGTGTGTGTAACACAACAGCAGTTATCCTGTTGATGAGTGATAAGTGCGCTCAGCCTCTCAGGGGCTTGTGTTGAAGGTATTTCTTGTGTCTTTAGTGATGCTGAAGGGATTCAGGGGCTGTGCCATGGATGGGGAGGGAGCATTGATCCCCACTGCTTTCCCAATAGGCTCATTTCCCTGGGACTCTTTCCTTACTTATGCGACCAAAGGAGGGACACCTGAAAACTCCCTTTCCCCCCTGACTTAAAGCTTCTTTTTTCCTCCTTTTGCTTCAGTGTCTTAAGGCACACTGCTCAGTTCTGCTTCCCAGGGTCAGCAAGATTGCTCTAAGCATCCCCTGCCTTGACCTTTAGCTTAGTGTTTTCCACCCCAAAATCATGAGATCTATTTTTTAATTCCAATTTCTCTGGTAGGTAAGCCCCATTTCCTTTCAGCTGCTTGCAATCCTTGAACCTTGATGGTGGTGTTTCCAAACTTTTTGCTCCATCTGGGAGTGTTCACTGCTTGCTTTTGCTCTATGCCACGTGGTCCTGCGATTCCAGGAGCTGGGCCTTTAAGAAAAAAACAGCGAAATTGGAGATAAAACAATAAGAGTTAACAAAACCACCCACCCTTGAAATCTTCCTGATGGTTGTAATAGATTATCTATTTGAGACATGTTTCTTTTAGCTGTTGGAGATAGTGGTGGGAAATGATTTCACCTCCCTGGGTGACTGCAAACAACTACGTCTGCTAAAGAGCTATTAATCCGCCCCCTTTGAAGAAGTGCCCTCTCTTTCACCTAATCTCAAGTGCCCATCCAAAATAGACAGGCAGTTGCAAGGTTTAGGAGGCCACAGCCATGGTCCTTTAATGTCAAAAGAGGTCTCGCTTTCACTGCTCTGTTCATCCAAGCCAGCCCTGTCCTGTCACGCTAGCAGCGAGTTAACACAACCCACGGGAAAAGCCCATGCTGCCTTTATTGCCTGTTTCCAGCACGTGTTTCAGCCCGACCTGCCTGGCCTTGCCCTCTTGCAGACAGAGGGTTTTTCCCTTTCCTCCGCACTCAGCGATGTGCGATGGCTCCCTAAATAATACAGAGGTGCACAGTCCCCATCTTGGAGCCGGTCAGCTGTGGCCGCAGTGCCGGCAAAGGCTTTTTCAGGCACTTTCATGTGTGTAGGGGCAAGGTGCAGCCGTTATGTCACCAGAAAACATGACAGGCAAGAGCAAGCAGGCTATGCTGTCAAACTGATCCTCTCTATAAGAAACGTTTTCAGCATTTCTGCCAGGGTAAGAGGTAGCCAGTTGCTGCTCTGATGTTTCATGCTCTAGGTGTCCTCCAGGTGAAAAAACAAACCCGAGATCAGAGATCGCAAACACTAGCTTCCCAGGGACCATGTTCTTTTATTTTTGCTTACAGAAGTCAACCTTGCCCTGAAATTGAATGGTTTTCTGTTGCCCCGGAATGAAAGTTTTCTCTTGGAAAGGCCAATTTTAGAGGAAAGCCCTTTCTTTTTGCTCTCCTGAGCAAAGCCAGCTTCTCGTGTTGGACCAGGTGGTATTTTGCACAGTGGTAATGAGGGAAGCAGAAAAGGCTAGGAATTCATTTTGTTTCACCATCTCAACCCAAAGTTGAACTGAGGTCTCCAGAAGCCAAGGATTTTTTCTGTTGCAGTCAATGTTTGTTTAATAGATTGTGCAGGAAACCGAACTCCAGGCGCTCCTAAATTCCTGGTAGGTTTTGCCTCCCACTGAAAGGGAACAATCCCACAGCACCACTGCCCTTTGCACTCCCTGGGGAAGTGCAGAGCTCCTGGGCTCCAGGGAGGCATCGCAATGGCCAGGGAAGGGGGAAGTACCTGATGGCTGCACAGTACCAGTGCTCTGGGCTGTGCTCCCAGCCCTGCCCAGCAGCACCCATGCCTCCTTCCCGAGGGGCGCCCATCCTCGGGAGTGCTATTTCAGTTGTCCCAGGTGTTTCCACTACCCGGACACTGCGGATCAAGTCATGGGGAAATGCTATCGCTCCTGTTCCTGTCCTGGTCGTGCTTAAGTCCTGCTGTGTCATTACTACCCTGATAAATCCAGTTAGGCTGCTCCTCTCCTTGTGCACCGGTAGAGCAAGCCAGCCAAGGCTTCTTGCAGCAACTCCTAACTCTGCCCTCCCCCCCAGCCATTCCCCCTTGGCTGCTGGGGTGCCTCTGCACTTGGTGGAGCAGGGATCTGTTGCATGTTTCCTTGCAGATTTCTGTCCTATAAAGGGTGGCGCTGCAGCCGGGGTGTTTGGACCCTTGCTGGTTAGGAAATGACTTTCTGCTCCTGCCTGTGTGAACCATCACCCCTCCCCTGTGCTAAGCCCAATTCCCAAACATGGGAACCCCACCCAAAGTGGCAGTCTTGTGTTCAGACATTTTGGTTGGCACATGTGTAGATGTAAGCAGGAATGCATATGCCTACATACCAGTACAAGTATCCAAATAAAGGCTCCGCTGTCCTATTTGTGCCCATGTTTGACCATTAGCACAAAGTGTTCGAAGCCAAGCAGCGTTGCAGAGCAGAGCCATGCCATCTTGGGGTGGCAGCTAGATGGGAACATGCCCAAATGCAAAGATTCACATATCTGTGCTTTTAAACTGAGAAGGTAAACATAGCTAAAATTTTGTATGGGAACTGGCAATTCTCCTCACATGAAACCCTCTTCTCGCCTGGATACCAAATCAACTTGCTATCAAAACATTTCAGTCTACCGTGCAAAAAAAAAAAAAGCTCTGAAAATATTGAATTTCTAGTCAGTCACAACAACCCTTACTGATTTTGACTTGCAATAAGGAAGCCAGTCCTTTCAAAGTGAAAAATGGAAGTGTCCCAGCCAGTTCTACCTTCCCTCATCCCAGGTAGAAATACGTTGCTTTATTTTTTTCCTCTCTAAAAGAAATTTCCCCCGAACTGATGCCTTCTTGCAGGAAGGTGCTCACTTACTTGTGAAAATCAAGTCATTTCTATATGATCCCGGACATGGGCTTCTGTTGAGTCCAACACAAGGCTATTTCTTTTGAAATGTTGGCCCTGGTTGTGAAGTAGGTTAGACTATAAGAAGGTGCAACTGGGATGAACAGTTGGGCTTGAGGGTTAGAAGGGGAGAGGGAGTGACTCCTTAGCACAGGCAGCCCAGCAGCTCAGTCTCCTCAAATCATCTCAAATCATTAACCAAGTGCAGTTCATAGGCATTAATGAATAACTTACTTGGATTGATTTGCATTTTCTTCACTAAATCACAGTTATTTTGATAAAGTCTATGAGGGGTGGTACGGATGCTGTCCCTAAAGTGCATTTTGCTCAGGACATGGGTCAATTTTAATGACATTTCCAGTGAGGGAAGATGCGGTGGCCTCAGGTGGACTCTGTTGACCCTTTAAGAGATACACAGATGGGCCCAGAGAGCAGGAGACTGACACCATTGGAAATCCAAACTCATTGGAAACGAACATTTTGACATGATTCTACCTTGTGGAAGCTCTTGATAGGTTTTGTCTTGTTCTGCACTTGGAAAAAAATTAAGTTTCACAGCCTCTGAAGGCTTCAGGAAATGCCGTTGCTGTTTTCAGGCCACCTTCAGCTGCAATTTTTCAGTGAGACCCTTCCGTCCATCCAGGTGTCTCTATGAGCATAAGGAGTCTGCCACAGGGGGGAAGACTACCTGCTTCAGATCTCCATTTTTCATCTGCTGAGTGGGTCTTTGAGAAACGCAGCTTTCTCATGAGGACACAGTCACCTCTTTATTCGCCAATACTGGCTCTTGATTTTGTAATGCCTGTCAGGAGGACTACATTTGGAGGCCATTACGAAACTCCCTCAGCCTGCTTCCAATCAAACCCCACATTTCTAGTTAAAGACTATGAACTTTAATGCCTTTCTTCACTCCCTAACTGTTCTGCTCTGTCTCTCCCATCTCTACTTGGGCAGCATCCCCCAGTCCCACTTTTCCAAGAATTTGAGGCTTTGGTTTCAATGGTATTAATGAATCATTTTGCTCTCTTTCCTCTCATAACAGAAATTAAAGTTCCATTTGCCAAGACATCGGGAAGTTCGAGACACACACCAGCGATGCAACTGCCCGGCAGGTAGGGATCTGGGATGGCTAGCATTTTGGAAGGGCTTTTTTCATCTACATTTTGTTGAAAGATTTTTTTTTAATGCTGTGTGGTATATGAATGCAAAGTTATGCATACTTGCATAACAGGGTGCTTGAGGTATAGGAAATCAATATGGAGATGTGTGTAACAAGTCGGGTACATGTGTAAATACTAATTCCACATATGGCAGAAACAGCAGGAGAAGTGATAGACATCCAGGTAGACATCTAGATAGTCAATAAAAAGAGAAAGATACATCTAGAGGGCACATGTTTCCATTCATTTAGGACATCAATTTTGAAGTGGGTAGAATGGCTCTTGGGACGTGCATCTTTCTTGCCGATTTGAGAAGGCTTGAGACACATAGGCTAGACCCAACACCAAAGCTGAACAGCTAAATGTTGGTGACCCAAAATGCCTCTGGGGTGAGAAGATTTGAATTCCTTGGTGTTATACAACTATCTGAGGCATCTTGCAGAATGACAGCCTTCTGTTAGAAGCAGCCATTTATCAGGGTTGAATGAAGTGGTCACTCAAGGTCCTGCTCATATAACATACAGAAATATTATGGGATTGCTTAATTGCATTATGTTTTTAATCATGCTAATATCAAAAGACTCTTTGAGACACATCTTCTGAAGTGGTTTCAATACAATAAGTGACAAATTGCTATGGAAAAAACATTTGTGAATGGCATTTCATTCCATTACTATGAATCATTCAGCCTTCCTCATTGTCTTTTGATGGATTTGACTGTAGAAAAAAATAGAGAAGTGCCAGCTACGACTCGCATCCAAAGTGGAAGTTTTGGGAGAGTTTGAATATGTATATCCAAACTGGGTAGCTGAAGCTCATTTTGAAAAGAAAGAGGCAGGGAAACTTGTGTCTCGATGAGCATCTGAAAGCGGCATTTCCATTTTCTGTTGTTTCTTCTTTGGTTCTCTTTGGTGCCCAGTGTGAGGTGTTTCACAGTGTCTGGTGGTACGCATACAAAGTGTATTTAAGTATGGTCAACAGTGGGATAATGGTGGGTGAAATGATGAATGGGGCTGTCTTTGCTGTAGGTAATGTTGTCTCGAAATCAGTGTATTTAGAATTCTGTACAGACATAGGAGGTACAGTCTCTTGTCAGACTAAAATAGATTTGTAAAGTAGCAGCTCGTAAAAGCAAGAGGTGAAGATATACAGGTTTGTGATGGAAAAGAACTAAAATCCAGGACCCAGACTTGCAGAACATTGGTAAAAGCCTGATTTGACTAGTCCAGATCAGGACTGTTGGACTTTCTTTTTAGTCCCAGAAAGAAACAACAGGAACTATTCTGGTTTAAATTTAAAAGACAGTACAAGTGAAATGTCTTTTAAGTATCTCTTCTCTAATAATCAGATCAAAACTGAGTTCAACTGTTTTTAAATTTCAACCTTTTCCCTTCAATGGGAACACAAATCATAGCATTACTCCATTTTCAAGTTCCTGCCTAGACTTGACATATAAATGCCATAAAACCACAGGAATGAATATCCTCCTGGTGTTTCTGAGCCAGCTTGGAGAAGGAAACTTAGAACTTGAATGCAGAGCAGAGAAGAAACAGATCCACTGATTTTTGAGGCCATCTGAACATGACCCCTTATGCCACGTGTGTGATAGATGAATTGCCCAAGTATTTCAGCATCAAGGCTGGTCACAGATACCCACATCCCTTGCAAAGCCTCAGCAGCAGTTGGTGCTGGATTTCTCATAACACTTGTTCTGTTAAGCTCATAGTATATCAGAAGGACAGCTTTGATTCAGGAGAACAATAATAAATGTCTTATAAAGGTTCAGGCTTCCTTTTTACCTGTCAAACTTGCCTATCTTCATCAAATATCCTATGAACGCAGAAACTATTTGTAAAAATTTCATCCTGCCAGCTAATCCATCGAGGGAAATGAAACTATGGTCCAAAGCTGATGATGTGGCAGGTGAAGTCTTGATTGGCTTTGGGCAGTGCAAAAATGAAGGCACCTTCAGCCAGCCATTGTCTTGTCGTAGACCCTTTGCTCTGGGGTGTTTCCCTTTGGTCTCCAGGCTGATGCAACGCAGGCCACCTGAAAACACCGTCGTGCTGTTTCAACGTGGTCTCTCTTCTAGCCTGAGACCTTGGGAATCCTTTTCCCTGATGCATTTTTTCCCTTGTGTTTAAAATGCCCTAAGGACCAGACAACGTGACCCTTGCGGAGACCAAGGTATTCAGAAGCACTGAGAAGCATCAAGATGTTGCAAGACTTGGCGCATGCCCGTTGCTTCTCAGTGGCCCACTCCACTGCCTGTAAACACATCATGTTCCTCACCAGGAATAAATGTTTATCAGAAGTGACATTTGAATTCATCCCTAACTGTGAGCCAGGTCCCTGCATGGCAAAGAAGGGGAAAAGGAAGACAAGTTCATTTGTTGACCTGTTCAGTACGGATGTGGAGGTCCCAGGCAGGGTCACCCATTGCCACAGAAGAGCTTCAGGACACAGGGGGTTGTGAACGTAAATGATTTGGAAAAGCTGGGAATAGGGGAGCGAGAAGACTGTGAAGTGTGTGACCGTGCTGCGGCTATCTGAGCACACGTGATAAGGACTGTAGGAATAATATGGTCAGGAAAACAGCACAGCTGTATTTATAGCAAACGATAAGGAAATAAAAGTTTCCTTCGGCTGGGAAGCTGCTACTTCAGATCACTTGGTCTGGGGCTGGGTGTGACTACCTGTAAGTGAGATGTCGTTCCTTGGCACTGTGTTTTCTGAGCTCAGAGGTCGCAGTGGGCTTCCCTAGCAGTATCTCAGCGGGGAGGACACGACCCCCAAGGTTAGCACAGCCTTTGTGGATAATTAATGACTCAGTTCCCTTCATCTGATAGATAACCTGTGTGATTCCTTCTGTCCCCACTGCCAGACTGATCTGGCACAACTCCGCACAGGTTGGGAAAGGGCCCTGAAGCCTCAATGGCAGCAATGACTTTACCCAGCTATTCACCACCCCCAGACCCTGTGCCATGCTGGGGCCAAGCATGGACAGGGAGCTCAGCACAGGTTTTGATTTGAGGTTGTTGCGTGCTAGGATGAGACTTGGGGAGTTTTTCTGGGGCTGAGCAGATGCTGGTGGTACCATGGCTTTGATTTCTAGGAGCAAGCCTCCCCTCATGACTTTTGCTCAGGTGAGGGAAATGTTTCTTTTCCATATGGGATCTGGATGTGGCTGAGAGCTCAGGAGAGCTACCTGAGGCTGGAGGATCCTCTCACCGCCAACTGACCTCCCTTGATTTCTGCCATGTAATAACAAAATGCTGCGAGGGAAAAGCATTGTGTTTCAGGCTGACAGGGTGAAAACCTAAGCTTTCCTGGTCTAATCCAGACCCAGTTGCAGATCCAGACCCTGTCTGCCTGGACAGTCTCAAACAGCCAGGGATTACCACCAAACCCCCCCTCTCACAGCCTTCCTGGCGGAGGTGGGCGCTTGTGTATTTTATATACTGTGACTCTCTTTATTAGACCTTTCCCATCTTCCTCTCCTCAGCTCCTATTTTCACAGTCCCCACGTGGCTGTTTTTCACTCTGCTGGCGCTCCGCTCCAGTCTTCAATATCCCTTAAAAAAAAAAAAAAAGGCTGGCTCCTTTCCCTCTGCCCCCGCAATGCTTGTTTTGGTCCAGTTTCTCCTTGGGCAGGTTGGGAGCCCACAGCGCTGGAGGCGGTCAGCCGTGCAAGCAGGGAAGCAGCTCAGAGGGATGCCGAATGGCTTTTCCATCCCTCCCTGTGGCAGCGCTCCGGGGCAGAGGAGGGAGCTGTGCTGTGGGAGGAGGCAGCTCCGGCCCCGTGGGCTCCCGGGGACTGGGGCTGGTGGTCAGAGGGGAGGTTGCACAACCCTTCCACAAACCAGTGCACCTTCTGCTGTTACAGGGGCTTGGAGGCTGGTGTAGGGCAGCTGCAAGGATTTTGGTATTGGCCAGGAACTGGGGTCCTCTCGGGAATGTCTTTGAGGCTTTGCAACGGAATGCCCCCTGGGCATTTCTTCTCGTACAAAACCTCACCCATGTCCCCTGTCTGCCCCAGCCCGGGGAGCAGGGAAAGTCACTTGGCCACTCTCTTCAGCTCTGACTGACCTTACAGGAATACCAGCAGGAGCTGCTGCAACTCAAAAAAGTTGCTGCTGTTTCCCTTCTTGCAGGGTGGCCCGCGAGAGCAAAGGTGCAGTGGTGGCCCCAGTTGCACCCTGGGGCTGTGGGCCACACGGTGTGCACGCTTGGTCCAGGCATCCCTCTTGCCCTCCGCTCACCCCCTTGGTTACACCCCTCCCATGCCGGCTGGATCCCTTGGCACAGTGGCAGCTTCTGGAGGAGGCCAGCAAGAAACGGCGTGGGGCTGCAGCAGGGCTTTGGCTCCCACCCAGGATGTGTCACCCAGAGCCGGCAGGGCCAGCTGGCAGGAGGCAGCAGGATTTCCCATGTCCCGACCCCTGCTTGGCCCCGCAGGCTGCCTGCAGAGGAAACGTTGAGAAGGGCAGGACCCGGGCTGGCAGATGAGGGGTTGGTGGGGATGGCCTGCAACAGGGGCAGACCCCTGGGCGGCATGGGCTGAGCCCCAGCCTTGCAGCACCCGGGCAGGATATTGCATCCGAGTGGATGCATCCGTTTCTCCCTTGGGATTCTTATCTCCTCCCCAAACACCTCTGGGGAGTGATCCAAAAAGGGAGGGTCAGTGCCTGAGTCCTGCCTGCTTCCCCCTACCCTTGCACCCTGGCTAGGGTGCTCCTTCTCTTGCCAGGTTGTTTTCATGGCTTTTATATTTTCTTGCTGTCATTTTTAATGAAATCCTTTTTTTAGCTTGCTGGGGCTGCTCAAACAGATCTGAGGGCTCCTGTGAGATTAAAAGCCTGAACACACTGGTGAGACCTGAGAGGATGGAGAAGGTGTTTGGGATCCCTGGCATGGGGCGAGGGTGTGGAAAGGTCACCCCGGCTATTTAAATGCCGGCAGCCACGAGCCATGTCGGTGGCCCTGGCTCAGAGCCATGAGGAACATGAGGTGGGAGTGTGCAATGAAACACCCATCCCTGTGGCCCTCCTGTCAGGAGTTGCATTGAACTAGTTGAAATGCTACAGTTTTGTGTTTGACCCCTTTTCAGGCCGGTAAGTCAGCATGGTTTTCTATGCTGACTATGCAAAAGGTGTTTTCTACTTTGAAAGTGTCTAAATGCAGCTTTTTGACAACCTCTAACCAAAAAATCGGAAAAAAGGACATTTGTCTCAAGCAGCCACTCTTTGCCAAAAGCTTTGAGCTTTCTGAATTGCCTTTTTCCCTTGAATGCACTGGCAAAGGCTTCATGGCTGGGCTGGCTGGAGAGCCGAGCTCCGGAGGCAGCAGTGCCTGGGCTGCCGCGGATGGGCATCTGACACTGCTGCAGCCAGAGCAGCATGCTGCCGTGTCAGAAAATGTGATTCGTTGGCACGGCATCCCCATGGCATGGTACATCTGGAAGAAAAAATTGCAGCCTAATCATTGCTTAAATACTTCTCCTCCTTTTTTTTCCCCCCTTTATAAGAAATCTCTCTGGGAATTCTATTATTCCCTGAAATTTAAATATGTTCCCCCCATCCACATTTTTTGGGCCCTCCAGAGTATACACACACTTCAGCATCGAAGGTTGCTCATGCGCCCTGGCCTGCTGGCTGTATTTTGGGTTGGGGTTTGTTTGGTTTAGACATACTGTTGTTTCATTTGTTTTGAAGATGCAAACCACACAATGAATTCCACAGATTCTGTGAGCAGTTATGAATAGATGGGGATGAACAATTCAGGAAAAAAACAAACAAACAGTTTGTTTGGTCGCTCAGTTCTCTTTCTCCGAACACGTAGGCAGCTGTGGTCTTACACAACTGCCTGCAGCAGCTCAAGGAGTCACCCCTGCCTTGGCTTTTGTTACCTGGAGGTTGCCACATCCATGGCTGAGGGATGGTAAGAGGCAGGAAGGATGCTCCTTATACCTCTAAGCACCAACTCATCCGGCTTAGTCTGCATTTGGGATTTAAACTGACTTTATTAAGGAGTATTTAATTGATTTTAATGAACCTGCTGTTGTTGCCACAGTGTGGACTAGGGGGGCTCGTGTAAGCCATTAATACAGCTGCGAGTGCTGCCCGGGCTGCAAGATGGCTGCAAGGCTAGCACATCCTTATGGAGCTACCATGCCGATAGTTAGGAAGGCAAAAACCTCTGCCTATCCTTCTTTAACCAAAATATGGTTAGAAACAGTCAGTGCATTAAAAAGGGAAGGCGCTGAGGTACGATGATAGGCACAAGTGCTCTGCAAGAGGGTGGCCTGTTTATTTACACCCATCTGCTTGTTTATATAATTCCCTCTTGCCATGTTCAGGCCTGTCTCCTAGACGCCCCAGGGCTCCTCTTTGTCCTTTTATGTGCTTTCTTATTTTAAACTTTTTATTTTAAGCTTTTATTTTAAGCTGGAAGGTGGAAGGAAATTCCCTCAAACACACAGAATTGCTGTGGGTCTTTTTCTCTGGAGGCTGAGCTCTCTCCAAAGGTGCAAACAGGTGAGCATTTGTGTCCAGGTGTGTGTGAGTCCTGGTGGCACAAGCATTAACTTTAATGGTGCTTGTATGTTATATCCCAAATGTTATATCCCAGCCCTGGATTAGCCTTGGCTGTTTGGTACAACCATCCTCCATCCAAAACCAGGCATAAACTAACCTCTTCCCCAGACAAGGGTATGGTGCAGAGAAAGACGTCGGGGATTAAATGCACAGGAAAGACGGAGATTTTGGAGGGAGGAATGGATGCGCAGCACTACACAGGAGTAGATACCTGCTGTGGTGCGCTCCAGCCTGAAGCACGGATTGACGCAGGAGAAAAGCATTGTGGCTGTGCTGATTTATATCAGGTAACGGTCCCACCGTGACCTTTACCATCCCTGCCAGGCCGCATCCGAATAACAGGTCCTGTGGCGAATGGCACCCCGCAGGCAGACCCAGGCCCAACAGGTTGCCTGTGGGGCACCCAGGATGCATGTCGGGGGCTGCAGCAGGGAGCTTCTGCATATTTGACGGGTTTGTGTACAGATGTTTGGTAGAAGTGTTTACACCATTGCGTGCCTGTGCTTACAATGTATATGGTACATATGGGCATAAATCAGCGCCTTGACAAAGCAAGGCAAAAACATCCCAGCTGGCTGGGGAAACCCGAAGAGCACATTGCGCTGCTACTGTACGGCGACGGCTTTGATTCAGTGCGAGTGTGCTACCGGGGTGGAGGATTTTTCCCAGGCCTGGGCTGTATGCACATGGCCGGGCTGGTTTGCGTCAGCCGCTGACGCACGTCCGGGCCCCGCGACGTGGGTCTCGCCTGTGCTGCCCATCCTGGCAGCTTTGCGGCGGCCAGAGGAATGAGGGTGAGTCGCACCGGCCGCCAGGCTCAACGGCAGGGCACGGCGCCCAGCGGCATCCAAGCCCCTTGCGCAAAGCATGGGCGCCCGCCAGCCGGCAAAGAGCACCGAAAATACCCGGGACAGGCCAAGGGAGATGTTGCAGATGCCAAGTGGCTTGCTCCAAAGCTGTTTGCAAGGGGACTTTGCTCCAGCACTAATGCTAGCTGCCACTTTGCGCTCGAGGGCAATGGCTCTGTTTGGCATCCCTGTGGTGGGGCAGAGAGTGGGGTTTTGCAGCAGGAGCCCTCCTCTCTGGGGCGTTGGGTTTCAGTGTGGTGATACCTGATTCCCTCTTGGCTCTTCCGGGCATCCGCCTGCGCCTTCGCCCTGGCTGGTGGGGACCAAGGGCCAGGCTGATCTGCTGGTGCCCAAAGGGTGTCCCAGGGCACGGATCAACAGGAAGAGTGGAGGGGTGGCTTTCCTCCCCCAGGATCACCTTTCAGCCCCCATGCCAGGCTGGGGCCACAGGTACGGCTGATGGTACAGGGGGAGAGGCAGCGTTTAAAAGGGAGAGGTTGCATCATGCGGGGCTGGGCGGGCTTTGGGAGGCAGAAACCTCATCTGTTAAACACATACCGCCCGCCCCCTCCCCCCGCCGGGGAACATTCAATCCTCTCTTTGATGGACGTCCAAGAAAATACTTCTTCCACATCCTAAACTTGTTAGCACCAGTTAATCATCTTAACCTTCTTCCCCTCCGAACACACACTCCAATGAGTTTCCCATCGCTCACAGCCGTTAAAGACGCAGCAACTCTTTTCGCACCAGCCTTCGCAGGCAAGTGTACAGCCATTAATTATTAAACATCCTGGCTGTCCCCCAGGTGGGAGAGCAGAAACCCATGTCTCGTGCTGAAGCTGCTTCAAAGTGACTGTCCAGTGAGTCGCTTTGAGGGTGGATGCACTTGACGCAGCTCTCCCCTTCCAGGAGCTGGACCAGGTCTCTGCCCTTCCGTGCACTGCCTCTCTGACATTCATAAACATTGTGAAACATAAGCCCTGGAAAATATTTGCCTGCATTGGGGCGATGCTCCGACGCATCCCAGATTAACATTACAAAATACCAGCTGCATGACAATTGGAGGGTTGGAAAGATGTGCTCACGTGCGAGGTCTGTGCCGCACAGCTGGTGAGGGGAGGGAGCTGTGGCATGACGCCTGCTAACTGGGCATCTGCCCTTCATTTCATCTGGCTATTTCTCCCCTTTCCTATCTGGAAACCCCCTTGTTGCCCATTGCATGTCTTTGCTGTGTTTTCCCCAAATAAGGTTGTGTTTCAGACAGGGGAAAGGCAACTCCTTGATGCACCCTTTGCAGTGCCTATGGCTCTGGTGGGACAGTGATGTGCCCTTTGATGCTATCTACCTCTTGCACATATGTGTTTGGGAGGCAGCCTGCTCGCACAGCCTCCCCGGACCAATTCAATGCCTTGATCCCCAAACCAGGGGCGATTCCTCGTCTGCTCGCCCATCCCGTTCCAACCTGGCCACCGAGGCTTGGTGTCTGTTTCTTCCTCATGCGATGTCTTGGGTGAGCAGCATCACAGCCGGACTGTGCAAGCAGGAGGTAATTAAATCAGTGTATTCCCCAGGGAGGCGGCTGATTAACAGCACATTTTCCCCACGCTGGGCGGCTGAGACACACACGGGCAGTATCAATCCATCGCTTGCCTCAATCCTGTCCCTTAGGATGTCTGTTTTTTTCTTTTTCCTTTTCTTTTTTTCCTTTCTTTCAAAGAGAAGATGAAGATTATATCAGCTGAACTGGAATCTGAACTGACAGAGCTTTGTGTGAGGGACTTGTTTATTATGATTTGGTATTGCTCCGGGCAGTGTGTGCGCTGTGCTGGGGACCACCCAGTGATCGTATCCACACCAGGCTCCCCTTGCCATGCAGCTCAACCAGCAGCAGGTAGAGGACTGTGAGGCTGCAGGCCATGCTTCGCCTTTGGGAAGGGGTCTTCCTGAGGCCGAACCCGGTATGGGGACGTGGTGCTGGGTGGACATGGCTGGATCCCAGTGGCTGCTCTTTGCTTGTCCTCGTCCTCTGTCATCAGCCACTGCCATTCAAGGGAGGAGATGTTGCTGGAGGCGATGGCAGCTGCTGGGAGTTGTGTGTTGGCCTCGTCCGTAGCGGAGCTGAAGCACACAATGGGCTGGGATTTTTTTTTTTCCCTTTATTATTTAGTTTTTCAATATTAGCTCCTTATTAGAGGGATTTTGGCAGCAAAGAGGGAATAGTTATGTCTCCTAAAAGGGCAGCCATTGCCTACAGATTAACTCCCCCTTAAACCCTACTATATACAAGTGCAACACAGATGAAAGAGGGGTTGAAACCCCAAAAGCACCCCACAGAGCTTATGGGTCTGTGGCACAGCCCTGGCCACAGCAAGGGGGCTATGTCTCAGCCCTCTGCTCACCAGGGAGCAATGTACCTGGCCCTGTCTGAAACCCAGGGAGAAACTGTAGTATTGTGAGGCCATTTGGCATCCCCTGTGCAATGTGAATTAATGTGGGCTTAAAAACAGAAGGAAAGAAGAGGGGGAAAGAAGTGTGTCTTTTTGAAAGATGTAGCCTCGTGTTTCTTGGTTTACCCCCAATTCGTGTGTGTGGTGATCTCTTGCTTATGGATGACCTGTGTGCTTATAGCAAATGTGTGGGTTTTTTTCTGGGGAAATAGGAAATGGGGGTTATTGGGTGTGGGTGTGAATATTTCTCTTCCCTGAATTTAAAAGCCATCCTGGATAGATCCCTATGCTCTGCTGTTGCATTAACCTGACTTAATGGGCAGGGGTCCTGGAGTTTCTTGGGACAGTGATGGGAAGTGGCTCTCAGGTCCGCTAGGAAGGGAAGCTACACTTGGATCGAGGGCTGGTGTGGGGCATGCACTGTCCCCAGTCCTGTGTGATTTGGCATGCATTCAGCCATTGCCTCCTCCTCCACATGGGTTTTTCCATGTGCCTTTCCCATGCAGCAAACTGCTGTAGACCTCGGCCCTTGTTCCTCCTCTTTGCTCTTTTTTTCCTAGAACAGTGAGGTCTTGCTATTTTGTAGGGCTTGGGGCTCTTTAGCAGTGGCTGAGCAACCCCAACAATTTTTTGCCAGGTGTGTGTCCCTGCAGTGCATTTTCACCACCCACCCTATGTGGTTTGGAGAAGTTTCTCTATAAATATAATGCCCTTTTCCTCTCCTGCCCTCAGGGCCTTTCCTTTTGGCTGGGAGGAAGAACTTCAGAGTAACTAGTTTCTAAACTTGGCTGGTTTTCCTCCAAGTTATTTTTTCTCTTTTCTGGGGGCAGGGGAAAATACCTCTTTTCTATCTTCATTGCACTCTATTTTCTTCTTGAGATTATCATGGGATCTCTCACTGCTTTAAAAAGTAATGACCTGTATGCCTAAATAAGAAAAATCTTTCAGTCTCAAACAAGATGGAGGTCCTGACAGACCTTCTTATTCATTGAGTCAAATTTGCACAGTGAGAAGATGAGAGAATACAGGTGCTTTCCAAACCACGCTTAACAGGGAGGCAGCAGTTGGTTGGGGTTATTTTTTGCCTTTCCAGTCTGATGGCTCTCTCTACAGCGTGTGCTGTGGAAAGCATCTGGTTTGGGCACCAGAGGTGACAGGGAAAGGATCTGCATGCTCAGTTCATTCTAGGTAAGGAAAGCCATGAATCCTTTTATCCCTGTTAGCCAATGCGGGTTGTCTCCATATGTGCATGCTGCCCCAGCCTGGCTCCTACTGGGCAGAGTCCCGCATGGGGGTAGCCAAGCTAAGCAAAGCTCTCAGAGTTTGAGACGTGCTAAGAAAGCGTCAGTTAGATTTGGATGAATGAATGCTCTCCTCTTCCTGTGCAATAAAACACGCTGAGCAAACCCGCTTGGGCTCAGAAACCCCATTGCATTTTCCCTTTTTAAAGAAGTAGCATCAGCCCCGCTCTGCTCCACATGCTCTGTTTGGAAACAAGGCAGCGCATCAGGAAAGAGCCTGAAGGAAGAATTTATGGTGTCTCTAATTAGTCAGTTTGTCCCATCCTTGAAGAAGAGGATAACGAGCGACAGGGATGCATTGCCGGCCTCTGGAGGAAGAGTGCTGTGGCTAGGCTTATGTCCAACTGCTGATAGGGTAATTAGTGGTAACTGGGAGCTATCAATCATCTCGGGTGGAAAAATGTCTTGGTTAAAGGAAAGACCCTCCCAAACATTTTCATAACTCAAAAGGGTGTGAGACAGGGTCTGGAAGACAGTACTGGCAGTCTGTGAGGTATTTGAGGAAGGAGTCTATTAAAAGATAAATTGAACACAATGGTCTTTTGTTCCTCCCCGGGTAGGTGACAGAATTTGCTGTTATAAAAGTTGCAAAGTATTTTGGAAGGAGGAAGGAAGAAGAAAAGAGTTAGCAGATGGAAAAGAGGGAAGAATAACAAGAATTAGGGGGGGAAAAAGTAACAATGCGCTAGATATTAAAATCAGCTGCTAATTGCAAAAATTATGTAGGAAGAAAATTAATCTATGCAATTTGACAAGTGAGTAAAATGTATCATTTGCATTTTAAGTGCATGATCAGAGAATTTCTTTAAATAATTATTAGCTATAGTAAGTTCCAACGTTCTACTTTTCCCAGACAGCCATGTTATGAAAGAGATTGTAATTTTCAGCAGGAAGTGAAAGTGCCGTGGATTTTGTTTTTTGCTTTACCCAGCCATGATTTACTTTGGCCAGTTTTTCCCTGTGGTTCCTTCCTAATTCTGCAGCTCTCTGAGGAATAGGACTTGTGCAGGCCCTGACCGAGTGCTGAAGAAGCGGTCAGCTCCTCGATGGAGGAATGTCAGACTTTTCCTGAATAACCAGCTGCAGTTTTCAAACTTGTTTGGATCTCCAGAGCTTTCAGACACCACTTTCCCTATTCCTGGCATGGAACAGGATGTGTTAGAGGATGGAGGGTGGGCGCTGCAGAGAGACTATCAATCAAACCTCTACTCTGCCAAGAGTAGGGTTTTATTGGAGTAGTAGCTTGTTGCATTGGCATATGTGTCTTCAGACTAAGAGTTGCGAGCTGCTTGTGGAAATATCTAGGTATTTGAGGTGGACTTCAAAAACACAGAAGGAGCTGGAGAGTTAGTGGGGTAGTGCCCTTGGAGAGCAAGAGCTGGGTAAGAAGTTGAGGAGACTCGGCAGTCTGGCAAGGAAACTCTGTTAAAGGCATGAGCTGAAACCATCTCAGTGCAAAGGACTTATAGTAAGGGATCAGCTAAAGGAAATCATAAACTCCTCAGTGAGCTGGAAGGATTTAAAATGAACGGGTATGCAAGATGAAAATCTGAAAGCCTAGGGTGAGGTGGGACTATCAAGGACACCAAGAAAATGCTGAAGAAGTTCACTGTGAGTGAGAAGGAGACCTTCCTCCTCACTGACTGGAGCATGAGAGCTGGTCACACCAGACAGCAAGGACACCAGATTTTTAGAGAAACGCTGGAAGAAATCTCTGAGCCTTTGAGGGCTCGTGGAGGACAAGTGATGTATCAGAAGATAAGGGCAAGGCAGAGGTGGTGACAGGGAGGAACTCAGTTTTGTTCCGTGATTAAGACCCTGTGGATAAGGTAAATAGACACCATGTCTTCTGCCTTCACCAAGTTGTCTGTGTTGACTCATGCAGCGAGTTGGAGAGCAGGTTGCTATTTGAGATCTACACTTCACGAGCAAATGGGCTGCTGAGAGGAAGCAGTGAGAATGACCAGAGGTCCAGAAAACACAGCCTCTGAGGAGAGACTGGAAGAATTAGGTTTTGTTTAGTCTAAAGACAAGAGAAGACTGTGGGGAACAGGACAGCAGACTTCAAACACATGAAAGGTAACCGCAAAAAGGAGAGAAATAAAAAAAGCTGTTCTTCGAGTTTGCTGTGCATCAGAGGTCACTGACTGACTTAAACAACAACACTGGAACTTTTGGGTAGTCTCTAAGAAAGATAATAAATATGGCCTTATGAGTCAGGGCATGGGTATCGCCTGGATCAGATCACTAGGGAAGAGCACGATGTCTCCATTCCCAGAGGACAGCAACAGGTTAGAGAAATATTTGCCCAAATGGGCTAGGTAGAGACTTTTTTCCTTTGATTGCTTTGAAGATGTTCCCTCCTTGATTTTATGTCCCTCTTATTCCCCAGGAATCCTTTAATCTCTGTTTGGTTTGCTCAGGGGAGGCAGAAGGGGAAGAGAAAGGGGATAGTCAAGAGCAGCGGTTTTCGGCTTGCGGTTTGCCCAAGCCTGAGGGCGCGCTGGCTCTTTGGCAGAAGGTGGCGGAGCGGAGTGAGCCTGCCACCATCCGGTTTCAATTTACCATCCAGGGGTCCACACCACTACTGGAAAACCCTGAGGGGGCCTCCAGATCCAAAGCGTGAAAACCCACTGGGCGAGCTGACCCCAGGGGCCCTTCCCAACCCTGTTTTCTCTGCTTTCTGTGGTGCTAAGTGCTTCAGCATGGCAGGGACAAATGCGATTGTTTGCTGCTTGGAAAGAGCTTGCTGACCCATGGATGTCTGCCCAAAATGAGCATTGTTCTGCCCTGTTGGCCATCCCACCGTGTCTCCCCCGGTGGTGCCGGAGGTGCTGTGTTCGTCCTGGGTGCAGCCAGCACCATGTGGGCCATCTGCTCTTGGCCCTTTCCTGCCCTTTGTTTTCTCAAGGGGCTCTCCCAAATGTTTGTCAGAATATTTCTGTTTGTCTGTTGTTGAACCATCGTCTTTGAGCACTTTAATCTGCTTAATGGGCTCACTGCGGTTATGCCAACGGCCCAGATTTTCCTCATCAGATTCTTCTGGGTCTGGAGGCCGACTGGCTCCTGTCATCCTTATAGACGTTTCTTGAAACAAGGGGATGCTTGGAGATGCAGTTAGAGTCTGTGGCTTAACTTCACTATCAGACCCTCTCTTTTATTTTTGAGACTGCTGCTTAATCGTGTTAATTTTTCTGTTGAGGCTCCACCTCTTTGTTCGCTTTGAGCATGGCTTCCCATGGACTTCTCTGCTCGGTGCTGTGCTTGAGGCCGTCTCCTTGGCAGGGGATCATGGTGGTGTTGGTGCACCGGGATGCTCAGAGTGTCTGAGCAGTGACTTTTATCCTCAACAGCTGCTGCTATTAACTGCCGAGTCTCAGTGATGTCATGGGTTTGATTTCGGAGGCGAGCTTGGATGACTGGCATAACCTGGTGCCTCAGCTTAGCGTTGGTCACATTTTTTGGCAGTGAAATCCTGATAGCCTTTTCGCTGTCCAACATTTCTGCCATCCTTTGAAGAACCTCTTGCTGCTCTGCAAGGGTGTAGCCGAGAGGGGGATGTTTTGGGGATGGAGGGGCCTGGCCTTTGCAAGGGGCTCATGCTCTCTGGAGGGAGTTATACACTCAGCTTGTCTGCTGTTGCTGACAACACCTGAAGCAAAATTTCTAGAGGGTGTGCTTTGGGTAATCACTGTTGTTTAAAATTTTTCTTATTAGTTTGAAGATTTCTGTTGTCTTTAATTTTCCATACAACTAATAATATTGAATTATGGCAAGGTAAATGGCATAACTCTCTCTGAGTTAATGCTCCTTCCACCTCCCCTCGTATCATTTGTCCCCTGATGGAGGTAGGGAAGATGTCTCTAAAAGACTATGAGTACCGTGGATCTGTTGTGTGAAAATGGCAGCACGGCCAGCTTTTAAAAAAGGCCAAACCCACCATCTGGGCTCCATGAACCCAAATGGGGTCTGCCTGCTCTGAAACGGGGTCATGCTGCGCTCAACGCCCATGGGGCTGGGAACAAGGGCATCCCTGCCACCCCGGGTAAGGTCATGCTCGGGCTGCTGACATTTTAATCAGCATTTCATAACTAATTGCCTGGCCACAGCTATCTTGTTATCAATTAACATAGTCCTGAATGTCAGGAAGTAACTGTATCTCTCTAACTCGCTAAGGCTGCCTTCTGGGTCTGTGAAATGGCTGGATTTCCTCACAGGGATGGATTACATGTTTACATCTCCCCTTCTGCCAGAGTGTGTAGTGAGGATGACCCAAGGAAGCAACAATAACATCTTTATGTTCCCTCTCTGTCCTCCTTGTCTTGTGTATGCAATAGAGCAGAAAAAAAATCCCTTGTATGTGAGCATTTGGAGCAGGCTGGAAGACACCCACATTGCGGACACTGGACTGCCTGAATCTGAGAAGTTAGAGAAAAAAAAAAAATTAAACAACAGCATTTGAGAGCCTTTTAAGAATGGCCACTTTTCCAGATGTCAGGAAATGCCCTTAAATGGATGGGATCGTTTAAATGATCCTATCAGTCCAGAGAGCATCGCTGTCTCCAAAGCTGAAGGATATCTCTGCCATCAGCAGAAGGTCTCACACCACACTGACCTGCTCTAATACTGTCCAGCTTTTAAGATCTGATATTCTGGGACATGGGACTTTCCAGATTAGGATAAATATGACCCACTTACAAAACTAAGCATCCCCTCTTTTGAGCCCGAAGAGGCTACAGTGTGGAGGGTGGCTTTTTATCTCTTTGTGTGGGTGAGGGAAAAGGGGTGATTGCAGTTCCATTTTAGATAGTGACTGGTTGAATGGGCCACAGGGAGGGACAAGTGAGCAGAGAGCTTTGTGGCATGGCCCTGCTGTTCATCACAGGTGTGCCCCCTGTATATATGCAATAAGGTGGACTCATCCTGTCTGCAGATCGTGGCTGCTCATTTGACCACTTGGGCTACAGGAAAAGCAGAGCTTCTTTAAGGAAAGTTTCTATCTGCATAAAAGCCAGAGCAGCTGAGAAGGGACAGTGCAGATGGTGCTAATTTCCAGAGGCCATATGTTTGGAGGGACCCCGGGTACCCCCACAAGAATTCTTTGTTTTCCCAATGTTCATTTTCAAAGGTGCTCTGGAGGTCTCCTCTTTGCAGGAGGCCGCTGCTTCCTCCCACTCGTCCACTCCCGACACGTTTGGTCCATCCCCTCCTCCGTCCCCTGCTGCTCAACAAGCCCCGCAGCTGGATAAACAGCGATCGCAGTCGCTTACAGCCCTCCAGTGCCTTTCAGTGAGACGCCAGCACGAAGAGATGCTTCCTGAGCTGCTTGTCGTGGGTGGATGGTCGTGCCTCAGCCCACACGCCAGCACCAGCATCGCTCTGGTCCCAGCAAGATCAGGTTCAAAACACATGGGATCTGGAGGTGCTAACTACAAATGTGGGCTCCCTGTTCTGCGCAAGGCTGAGGAATTTGGTGGTCTGGGAGCTCTGGCTCTGTCTGCTGGCTGGGCTTAGCTATGAGATGGGCTTAGAAATGTTCATGATAGCTTTGATCCCTGTTCTTTTGGCTCGTTGTCCCTTCTCTGCTGGCTGTTTATGGAAAGGGGATCTAGCTCAGCTCCTAATCAGCACCGCCTCTATCTCACCCCAAAAAAGTCTGCTGTAAACATGGGAGAGGAGGAACCCCCATAGGTGTGATTTGCACTTGCGGCTGTCGAGGTTGTTGGCTCTTGGTTGTTTGTGGAGTTCTTTGGAGTTCACCACCATCGAGACCACCCGGGGGCAATCAGGCCTCTTTCTACACTTCTGCAATCTAGCTGGGACTGCAGGAGCTGGGGATCATGGGGGAAAACACACAGTGGTGTTGCGGTGACACTGTTGCGGTTCACGTTGCTTTCATGAAGGATCCTGTGCAGCCTGGTTGACTTGCAGGTTTGCTCCCTTGGCTTACAGGGTTGCCAGTGTCCCTGACGAGGCCAGGGCAGCTCTGCCAGACCCCTGGCCAGGGGTGAGCCCGGCGCACTGCATGCAGCAGGGCCGGTGCTGCCCAGGAGAGGCTGGCTCAGCCTGGTCACCTGTGGTTAGACCATTGGAGAGCGGAGGTGCGAGGATCCCCTCCCTCCTTTGCCCACTCTTTCCTCTAATGTGTGTTAAATTACTTCTTGTTATATTAAAGACTGAACCTTTTTAGAAGCTCTGCTCAGCCTTCTCATTAATCACTGTGACAGAACATGACAAATCCACTTTGCTGAAGCATTATTTCACTTTGTAAAATCCCTAGTGCTTTGCAACAGCTTACCCAACAGCACGTCCTCCCTCCCCACTGTCCTTGGGACATCTTCCCTCCTCCAGTCCATGCAAGACAATGTTGCTTTTAGAAGTGACTATATCCAAGGGCTTTGCTTTCTCCTGGGTTACGTGGACGGTCCCGGCATTTGAAGTCCAGTCCCTGGATGGTCTCTACTGATTGAGTTATTGCAGCCAAGACTGTGTCCCTGCAGATCACTGATGTGTGTTTACACAAGACTGTTCAGCCCCCCCTTCACATAACCATTAATTTTATAGAGGGCATATAACAAAGATGGGCCTCCAGTATGCCTCCTGCCTTTGATCTGTGTGGGGTGTGTGGCCTGATGGGCCCAGAGCTGCCGGCATTGCTGATTTACTTCGCTCTGCGGACGTAGCTTCTGGAGCAAACAAAAGCTTATGTTTTCTCTCAGCGGTATTGCAATACCATTACAGGCTGTGCTGCTGCCTGGTTGCGTTTGGCCTGGAAGGGCAGGGATGGCTCAGGGTTTGCTTGCCTTTAAATTTTTCTTTCAACGTTAGCTAAACGGTTTGGTTCATGCAATCCACAAGTGCCCCAAACCTGTGCAGATGGGTGGGCGGGTTATTAAGGGTCTGTAGTGTTGCTAATGGAAATAAAGTCCGCGTATTGGCAAGCTGTAAGCACTGACCTTGTGACAGGGCGCTCACTCTGAAACAGAATCTCTCCAAAACAGTTCTCTCACAGAACTTTATTGTCATCCAAGCCAAGCCAGACTCAGAAAACTCTTTTTTTTTTTTCTTTTTTTTTTCTCTCAGTCTGGCATAAATTAGGATTCCTGGATATGAGTCTGACCTTGCCCTCCAAAATGAACTCTCTGATCAGAAACCCTTGTGTTGTTTAGACTTGGCATACCAAGTCGGATAGTGACCTCAGCACCAACACTGGTGATGGGCGATTGCCAAACCAGCCAAATCTGGGTCACCCCTGAGCTCCTGTCCTAAATTTGAACGGAGTTGTTTTGAGTTGTTGAACCTTCTGGCTGTGCATATTGACCTTAGCTCTGTCTGTCAGTCACCACAAAGGTGCTAAACATTATTATTTTTTTTATTTTAACCAAAAGGTACCCTTTAGAGGTAACCTCTTTTGATCAACCATGATGAAAGCTGAGCAAAAGTCTAAGAGTGACATTTGACAGTGCAATTTTAGGTCACCAAAGCTTGATAGTCAACCCATTTGCTGAAGTCCTCAGTATGAAAGAGTCACGCTAAGTGAGAGATTTCCAGTGCAGAAAATGTTTGTTCATCCAAAGTCTCCAGTTTCTTTTATGGACTTTCAGCGAGGGGCATTTTCAGGATGACGACATGTTCTGCAGGTGCTCACCGTGACATCCGCCTCCCATGCAAAGAAGAGGTTGCTGCCTGTTATCTGTCAGCTTGCCTGTTATACTGCTTAGTCTTACTTCTTGGCACTTTATGTAAAGAAGAAAAAAAAAGAAAATAGAGTGTCTATAAAGTATGGAAAATGTAGAAACCCCTGACAGTTGTATGGTGTGTCTTGCTTCTCCCACAGAGAGGAAACCACAAAATAGTGAGTCCAGGGGTTTCTTTCCACACACACAATATCTGTCAGGATTTTGAGGAATTTTCTGGGAACTGATGAAAGAAATGTGCTGTTTAAGCCCTGATATATATTGTACAATGGTTCTGTACAAGGGAGATGCAGTGCTCCACACCGGCAGGTTCCAAAAAGCTTTCCAAAATAAAAGAAACCTGAAGGATTTGAGGGAATTTCTTCTAAGAGGGCAGATTGGCTCCTATGGGAACAGAGGCAGAAGCAAAGGGGAAAATTAGCTTGTACTAAAGAGGAAGGGTACCTGATGTGTACCTAACAGCTGTAGTTTCCTCGTTAACCTTTTCATGCCTTTGCAAGATCACTGATGCTGGTGGAAAATGCGTAGGCATTTTAGCAGCAAAGGGGCTCTCACCTCCCCAGATTCAACTTTCTCAACCCCATGGGATGGGCAGGATGTGAGGGGGAGTCACACAAGTGACAAGTCCCCCATGCTCAGCAGTGTCACGGTCATGGAGGGGACCCCTGTATGCTGAAGGACCAAAAATGAATGTAACAGTGTCAAGAGTCCTACTTACATGGCCTTCCCAACACAGGGCTTTCAGAGGCTTCCCTCCACTCGTGGTGACTGTAAGCAGTGCTGGGTAGTTGTGGGATACCTTAATTAATGAGCAGGGAGTTGGTGAAAGTGCATCAGCAAATGGGAGCACCATCAGGATCAACCCCAAAAGATGGTACAATGTGTTTATCTAGCCCTTCTTGTTAAGATTTATTGCATTAAAAAAATTAATTATTGTTTCTTTTTCTTTTCTCTTTCAGGTCCACCTGTAAGTACCAAACCCCTATGGTTTTAGAAGCCTGTTGACACAGAATTTGCAGGGCATGAACCAGCAAAATCTCCTGTCTGTGGTGTCTGGTGCGGTAGCCACCTTTGCAGTCCTGGCACCCTGGGATCTCCCAAAGAGCAAGTACTGCAGGTGCTCAAGACCCGTATTGGGGTGGGACTGCTCTCGGCTGCATCACAGCTTCCGAGGGTGAGATGGAGGGAGTGCAGGGACGGGGACATGGCAAACGTGAGGGGCGCAGATATCTGTGTATTACCAGTTGGCCCCACATACCCCGGGCAAATCGGTTGTATGTGCTTCACATGCATTGGATGCCATGCGCTGAACGAGACGTGTTTGCAAAAAAAGGGAAAGATAGATCGCAAACACACGGCAGGAGCTGAGCTGTAGGGACTTGTTCCCTGCTACTCATTCAGGCTTGCTGAACTGTTGGGCCTTCAAGTATAGCTGCACAACTATCAATTTCAGAGGAAAAATTGTGTTGACAGCTTCCTTTTCAAATGTTAGCTAATGCAAAACCTCAGCGCAGACGATTTAGGCTTCAGGAAAATAGCTAGGTTATTGCAGAAGTTTGCTTACAGCTATTAAGAGACCCACAGTGAACCAGAAGAAGCAATGCGAGGAATGAGGCCATGTATTGACATCTCTCAGGATTATAAAGAAATGCTATATTGTCTCTAGCACGGTCCTTCCAGAGGAAATGGTTTATATTCATGTACAATAGAGTAACTATACTGGGTTTCTGTGAAGGAATATGGGAAGTTAAACATACGGTAGTCATCCTTTGTCTGTTCACGCAAAAATGTCTTAAACAGTTTGCAGATGACGTTCTGAGGAGGAGTAGTTGCTGCACAACCTATTTTCCCCTTTCATCAAGTCGAAATGCTATAGAGTGAACTCCCACAGATATATGAGCACAGCCTGATTTAATGACAACAATCTTCCAAAATGTTGCACCTTCCAGGCCAAAAGGTCTGAAAGCATTTTACAGCTGGAAGCTTAGATCCACGCAAACTTTCAGTGATAGCTTATCCCAGGGGCTTTCAGGACTGGCCACTGAAGTGGATGTATTTCAGCGTTAGCTTTGCATTATTGGGAAGAAAGCACTGCTCTGGAGGGGGCTGCAAGTGGAGTCCATCCAGGGCTGTGCCTGCCACTCCACCCTGGGCAGGCATATGTTGGCACAAAATTGGTAGCGGTATTGGCATTTCTATTATTGCTGTGAGAAGTTAGAGGGAAATCAATAGGTCAACGCAGACATCTTCCAGAGAGCAGTCTGCACCTTTGCAGGATGAGGAAGACGCACACTCCAGGCTTTCTCTGCAGCAAGAGGGTTAGAAACTTAATATCGTAATGAAAGATTGAAGCCTGGCAGAAACACGTGGGACCACCAGAGAAGTGCTGACAATATATGCTACCGTATCCCGGCTTATTGCGACCCCTGAACCTGTCTCCGCATGCAGACGTTCACGACAGACTGCAAGGAATGCTGCAGCCAATGGAAATAACAAGAGGAAATCGGGCAGACCGAGTGTCGTTAGCCAAAGTGGAATTTGTCTTGGGCTAACAGCACCCTGGTCTCCTTCAGGACCTCTTGGGTTTCTGATCGGCTGGTGAGCAAGACCCGCTCAGTCACCGTGAACAAAAATTCACTGCTGAAGAGTCAAGCAGAGTCCTCCATGTCGCCATAGGAAATACTTCCCCCCTCATATTTCTCGTGATTAAAACCGCATGCAAACTCAGGCTTATGAGCAACAGACCTGGGCTCCTGCCTGGCTGGTTGTCATACACATCGCTCTGGATAGCGATCCCCAAAGTGCTGACCACCCCACATCTCTCTCCCGGGTTTCTTTCCCAGCTTGCAAAACACAACATGCTGGGCAGTGGGGCTGAGCCCCTGGTGCTGGTGTTGGCTTGAGTGTCGGGATGGGCAGAAATATGCATTAGAAATGCACTGAGCCCTGCTTGTAGTCTAGATGGACCAGGAGAAAAGCCAGGGAAGTGGATGAGCAACACCCCAGCAACAGAAGGGGCCTTCATGCTCTCCTTTGCCCACAGATGCTCCCACCGTTATTCTTGAAGGCAGTCGAGGCTTTGGTGAAGGCAAGGGCAACCCGCAGTCATGTAAGAAATTTGGTGAGATTGGGACTAAAAGGAGCAAAGGAAGGAAATGATGAAATCATGCAATAGTCCTGAGGTTCCCGGACTCTTTTGCCGTCTGGACCACATCCGAAGGAAAAGATCCTCTCACGGACATTTTCACTCCCATTTCTGAACATGCAACATTTCTGTGGCAACTGCAGCAATTCCATACATGAAAAAATAATATTTAGCAGATGGAAACGAAGGAAAAAAGTCAGAGCCCTGTAATTAGGTTGTTCTCCATGGACTTGCAGATACCTTCAGAGCCGTGCGAAGAGCTGTGGGTACAGCCATACCGATAGGAGAGAGAACTTCACAAAAAGGAGGTTAGGAAACTGAAGCAATCAGACCTGATGGTCAAGGAGCTGTGGAGAGTTTTTAACCACTCCGTTTCCTAAACCCTTACATGTGATTTCGTCTCTTTATCAAGCCCTCCCTTCAGAGTGTGAAGCTAACTTTCACCGTTTCTGTGTATTTTGTTTCAGGGCCTTACAGGAAGACCAGGGCTCCCGGTAAATACTTCATTCTTTCTTTTTCATTCCCTCATGCTCTCTGTCTGGCAATACTTTCATCAGTAGGCCTCTAGGATTCGTAAGCTGGGAGAAGGTAGTGATCTCGCATAGCAAACCTGATGCGGAATAGCGTATTGCAAACAGGACATGGCTCGTAACAGAGTAGGGACCACAGGAGCTTTGTAGGACCAAGCTTAAGGGTAACATAATCCCTATGAATCCTCCTGCATGTGGGAAACATGCTACATTAGAAGATGCTTTTGTCAACTTGAGGGTCTGGTTGAAGACGCTCAGTGTGCAGTATTCTTGCTGATGGGGCTTGCTGATTGCAGCAGGATTTAAAAGGCCTAGGTCACTCTGGGACAAATGGCAAAGTCCATAATAACAGTATCTGCATCTGAGATAGATAGTCATGAGTGAGGAAGGAATGTGGGGTTTGGGGGTTACAGCTGCGTGTTTCCTGGTGATGGCTCCCTGCTCCTCAGGCTGCTGCTCACCTGGAGACTGCAAAAGCCCTACCGGGCAGTTTCCTAACAAACAAAATGCAAACTGTGCTGCTGGCTCTGCCCCTGACTCAGGCTGCTTGTTGCCTTTCATGCTCCTCTAGCTCCGATGTGGGAGCTGCAGTCAGCTTTGCACGACTTTGTAACCAACCTACTTGGTATCATCCACCTGTGAGTGCTCTTTCCTGGCTCCCTGTCACAGACAACCTTTCCTTATAAACATCTGGCATTTATTTGCTGTCCTACCGGGAGCTCCCCCTTTGCTATTATTGCTTGGAGGGCTGTAACGCTGCGCAGTCACATACCAGACACAGTGCCGTCATGTACCACTCCGACACCAGGTACTCGCTGGAGACCTGACACAGCTCAGCCCTGACCTCGGGCTCTTCCTGCTCGGGCACCAGCCACAGCAGAGCCAGGAGAAACAAAATCAGCTTTTACCTCAAACCATGAGGGAGATCAGCCTGAGCTCAGCTCTGGAGGAAAGCAGCATTTAAGGGACTAAAAGCACAGGAAAACTCAGCATTATGTTCTCCAGCAGCCACAAAGTAATCCCAGGGCAAGACGCTGACACTGGGAGTTTTGCTTGCTGCTGGCACACAGAGACAGACAAATACTAGTGGGACTGAGAACCCACCTAAAACCCTAGAAGAAAGCAGTTTCTCATATCATCTACAAAAAAAAAAAGCAGCTGTTTAGTGTTTCATCCATCTGCAAGAAATGCTTTTGCAAAGCTTATACTGCTTTTCAATTTATCAAAACATGTGCTGCATGGAAAGGAATTCCCCTGATACTGAATGGCCACCCAGCTCCACAGGGGGAAGCAGCTAAACTTTCACCGGGTAACGATTTGATCCCAGGCAATAATGTCTGAGTTTGGGATGCATGGCCAAAGGAGCCTCTGTGTACACCTGGCAAAACAAATAGAGTTAAGTGCATTCCCCTTCCAGAGATTTCAGACTACATTCACACACATTGGGACTGAACATGGGGGAAGGCACAAAGAGGTGGCACGGATGGGGCTGGTGTCTCCAGCTGCAGAAACAAGAAAACTAGGTTTACATCTACAGATGCAGGCAGCCACAGGCAGGGAGACTCTGTTTTACACAAGGAAACCCCAAACATTGCTGGAAACAGAACTGAGAGATTATTATCACGTCATTTTTGCAAAGTATAGAGAAAAAGCTACATGACCGCTGAAGCCATAATCATCAAGATCCTTTAGGAATCAGCTGCTCTCTTCCAAATCTGCACAGCCTTCAATTTTGGTGACCAGGAATGCAGAGGATGTTGATTTTTTTTTTTTTTTAATTGCGTAGTTAAATTTATCTGTAAGAGGCAGAAGACTGCCTTGTAGCTAAGTGGCTGAAGAAAATTGCCACCGGTCTTGTGTTCATGTGTTTACAAGGCTCTGTTCAGTGTCACCTGACCCAAAGTCATTCCCCAAACCACAGTTAGGATCGTTCACACCCTGACAATGCACTGGGAAGTATCTCAAAGGGGTAGAGGACACTGAACACAGCTGCTCATATGTCTTCTTCCAGACATGCTTTTTCCTGTGTCAGCTTGTTTTCCCACATTTTTCTCTTGCTTCTGGACAGGACTATATTTTCAAGTCTAAAAGAATCCTGTTTTAAAGTGATAAGTCTATAAATAAATAGCTAACACGCACATGACTTTGGTAAAGAAAGAGAAAAATGTGACGGTTGGCTACTGCAGGAAGCCAGTTCCCAGGACCCGGATTTTATGAAGTGTTGGAAATTGGGATTATACTTTGTTAGACTGAAAACTCTTGCCCTTCTTTTGCTGCCTAAATTGCCACATGTAATTTCTGTTGTGAGATGTGCTGGTTTGTCATATGCACAAGTGAACCGGTGGCTTATGCATGTTCTTAAAGACAGGTTTGGGCACATGCAAACACACTTTCCTCTTTCTCCAACTTGCTCTCTCCCTCTCTCAAAATCCCTGGACACTTGCACCGCAGCGCGAAGCCACGTCCGTGGCATAGCTCATTTGTGCTGTTTTATAACCTTGCTTTCGGCCAGTTTCCAATTGCCTCTGATTTTGCCTTAATTGCCAGGGGGACAAAGGCGCAATGGGGATCCCTGGGCGGCCGGTAAGTTGAAACTTCCTGTATGTACCTTGTCCTCCCTATCCTCTTCCAACCTGCAAGAATTTGGGGGGGCTTTCAGGATGGTCCTTGGTGGCTGTCAGCGTGAGCAAAGCCACCCTCCCTGAGCCCCATATCTGAGGGACTCTCCTTGTTGCAGCAGGGTGGCCAGCCCTGCAAACTGCATACATGCTGGGGGGGCTGTTTCCATCCCTCTGACTTATTGCTCAGGCCCGCCTCTGGTTCAGCATCCCCCCGGTTGGGTGCCTCCTGCTGCCACCTCATGCGCCGGCTGGGCTTGCTAACTGTGGGCTTGCTAACACGCACCCCTGCCTGCCACCGGCAGCTGCCCTTTCCAAATAACTCTGCCCTGAGCAAAGGGGGCCATCCCCTGCCTGGCTGAGTGCTGTATTTTGGAGCTGCTCTTTGCTTGGGCATCCCAGGGTTAGGACGGGGAAGAGGGCTGGGGAGGACCTGAGGCCACCCTACTCATCCCAGCCCCATAGCCAGGGTTTTGGGGTGGGGAAGCGTGCCCTTGCCACTGATGCCTGTGTTTGTCTCTCTCTCTCTCTTTCTCTCTCTCCCCCCCCCACCCCCCCACCCCCCCCGCACCCTCTTGCATGTGGCTGCGATGGGTGCCACTGACCCAGGGACTAAAAGGGCAACCTGGAGAGAAGGTGAGTCAGCTCCTCGCAGCCCACAGCATCCCCAACTGTCCTCCTCTGGGCCAGCCCAAACTCCCTGGTCACAGTCATGGCTGCTGCAGCCAGCTTTGGGCTTTCACCTCCCTGGGCTGCCCCCTCTTCCCCGGCAATGCGAGTTTATCTCCCAAATTCCTTCCAAGGCCACTCAGCCTCCAAAGACTGTGTTTCTTGTTTATGACAATTTACTAACAGCATAAGAGCCAGCGGGCACACGCAGGGCTCCCCTTGAGGCTTCCTGGGTTTTAACCATTGAGTTTCTTCCCTGCTGGCTGCTCCACTTGCCCTAATCAACCTGCAGCTCCCTTCCACCTCCCAGGTTAGCCCAGTCCCTGGTATAAGCCATAGCAAGGAAGAAAATGGCATGGCACACTCCTATTTCTGACATGGTGGGACCTCTTCCTCCTAAGGAAAACTGACGGTGTAGTTTAAGTCTGTGGGACGCCATCTCACAAACTGTTTGCCATGCAGCGAATTGGTGTTTTGTAGCTGCAAAGAAGTGGTAGTTTGCAAAGTATCCTACTGCTGGCCCCCATGTTTTGACATTTCAGCATTAGTGTATTTTACCCCAGTGCTGTGAGTACCTCCCACCCGTGAGAACAGCAAAATTGAGGTGTTTGGAGTGTGTGAATAACTGAATAACAATGTCTAGAAACTAGGAAAGGGATAAATATTCACCTGATAGGGGGATCATCTGTGCACTGCCATACCAGATACCATTTGCTCCTCTTCATAGGAGATGGAGAGAAAAACACAGCAAGGAAGGGCAAGGTAGGACAGAGATTCTCCTTCCTTGCTTTCAAGCTACTGCTTGCTAATTGGAGCCAACAAACATTATCTAAAAGACCAAGATTTCACCGCCTGAAGCCATCCTGCTTTTTCTCTGTTTGTCCTTGCATTTCTTTCTGGCCAAAGCTTTCAAAGTGAAGGGACAGTAGATAGATACAAACAAACAACGGAAAAATCACTCTTGATTGCCTGTGCTTCCCCAAAGCCCTCCGTGAGAGTCCTAGGTCCTTGGCAGGCCCCAGCTTTGTTTTGCAGAGAGCTCTGCTGGATCTCAGGATGCTTGGTTTATGGGATGCTCCATCCCAAAGCTCCCCAGTCCTGGATGCTTTTGGAGCTGCCTCTCAGGAATACGCCATGTTTTCCAAAGATGGTGACATGTCCTGCCCGTTGCACGTCGTGGGTGGCTAGGAGCTGGAGAAGCAGCTGTTTTCTTTTTCAGCAATGCCTTTGCTGTTTTCATCCACGTCCCAACTGAGTTTGAGAAGCACACAAGCAAGGCATTTCTGGAGGCAGCCAGTTTGTTGCCCACAGCTCCCATTTCCCTGAAGCCCAGCACATCCCTTCTTCTTTTCTTTCTTCTGCAGGACACAGTCCTGCTGGACTCATAGGAAGGAAACAGCAAGGGTTTCAGGCCATTTTTCACACTTGTAATGGGGCAGAACCTCTGTTTTACCAGAAATTGTTTTATGTGTTTATAGTTTTCCTTGCTGTGCAGCTTCCATTTTCTGGCACATCTGAGTAGCTCCAAATGACATCTTTTCTCCCAAAGCGTGGGGCAAGAGCTGTAGGAGGCCAGAATAGCAGCTGTCCCATAAGCCCTGAAGGTCTCACACCTTGAGCACCCTCATTTAACCCTGGTCTTGATGGGAATATAATTGTCTTCGTATTTTCCTCTCCTTCTTTTCTCACCCCTTTTCCTCTCCCTTGTGTCTCTGCAGGGTGCACCAGGAGAAGCGGGCATGTCTATCATCGGGCCCCGTGGTCCACCCGTAAGTGGCTTTTCTCTATTTTTGACTGATGCAGGATGTGGGCAAGTTACAGGGAAAGACTTAGGAGGGGCAGTAAGACACAGCATCAGCTGGAGAGAGCAAAAAGTCTGTATAATGTGGTTCCCATGCTGAGCCAGGCTTGGTTTTATACTGCTATTATATACTATATATAATGAAATTACAGCTCATACTCCAGAACAAATGAGGAAGCCTTCCCTTGCAAGGAAACCATATTCCTGTATTTAAAAGGAAGAAGCATATTACCTTCTTGCAACAGGGCTGCTACTGCTTTTGGAGAAAATATGCCCTTTGCCTGGCTAATCTCAGCCTTTGGTTTCATTAGCAGAGGACCCCCCCCCCCCGATTTTGCAGAAAAGCAGGATCAGAGCTAAGCTGGTGAGTGGGGAACTCACAAAGATGGGTAGTTCAGAGTTTTTCAGAGGTCCTTGTCAAGTACCCAAAGTCTTGGAAACTCTTCGACACCACAGTTAGCACTATCTGGAAAGTCCCTTAGCTACTGGGGAGCCGAGGAAAGTGTAGGCAGGATTTTGCACCCTCTTCCAGCAAAAGTGTCCCTGCAAGATGCAACGAGTCAGCCAGACAAAGCTTTTTTCAAGGATAGGGTCATAAAAAAAGACCAACGTGAAGGGTTGGAGCATTTATGTGCCCCAAATGCTGGATGTTTCTTGTGCTGTGGTTCAGCCATCAAGCCTCTGCTTTTGTGCGGATGCAGCCAGTCCTCTCCACTTCATCCCTGCACAGCCTCCACCAGAGATTTCCATGAAAAAAGACCCGGAGACTCAATTCTCCCTCCCAGTGGGCACTTCCGATTTTGATTAACCTGTGAAGAGCACCATCCTTGACCTGCAGAGAGGATGGGCCGCCAGCAACATTTGTTTCACAGCAGAGGTCAAGTGAGAGAGACCTAGGCAGTGCGAACACGTGGCTA
The DNA here is from genome assembly GCF_000737465.1 of Haliaeetus leucocephalus. Classification (NCBI taxonomy): domain Eukaryota; kingdom Metazoa; phylum Chordata; class Aves; order Accipitriformes; family Accipitridae; genus Haliaeetus; species Haliaeetus leucocephalus. Next base: position 4,250,607 of record NW_010973123.1, on the reverse strand, counting down.
CATCTGGCTTTCCAATTAACTTTACAAAAGCCCCATGATAAGTGTTTCTAATAAGAAACAGCTTTGCTGGTTCCCAGGCCCACCTGCCCAGCATGCTGGAGTTTGAGAAGTGACAGAACCGAAGTCCAAGACACAGACAGGTCTCCCCAAGTGTTTTATACCCAGCAGATGGTCCCTGGCCACGTGGCCAGGTGAGGAGGAAGGGCTGGCAGGTCTCTCCATGCCAAGCTCTGAGTGAGACCACCCTGCTCCACAAACAGAAGATTTTGGAGGGTAGGTGCCCCGTAGCTTTTGCTGTTTCTCACAAGCTGTAGCTCTTAGCCTTCTGGATAGTATGGTTATAGAAATTGAAGGGAAAAGCCGTCAGTCCCTGTCACTGTAGGTTCTGCAGAGACAGGCACCACTGTTCTTGAATGACATATGCCTGGTCTGCAGGACAATTTTTAATGTCTGCTTTGGTGCTGCTGCTTTGCCTCATTGCCTTTGCTGCTATTTGGAAAAGTGCAGGACACATTGCATCTCCAAAGCAGCAGAAGACTTAGATGGCAAATGATATTTAAAATGGGCTTTTGCCTATACCAGTCAAAGCCCCAAGGTGCCACGACTGGCACAACCCCACACTTCCACCCCCAAAGCCTACTGTGAAGATGATCCAGTTTCCCAGGGAGCTGGTGATAGGTCAAAAGGATGGCTGAGCACTGAAGACAAACACGGAAACCCTGGCCAAGGGGCCACTCGGAAAGACGTGGGATGACAAATAGTTTCCAGATTTTTGTTTGGAGGTTAAAGTTTTCACTTGAGCTCAGAGCTGCTTAACTTCTGGCCAGAGAGGGACAGTGTGCCGATAGTGGCAGAAACAGACAGTCTCCATGATTTGGCAGCTCCCAGGATTACATACTTCATGTGATCAACATTTTAAAAAGAAGACAAGGAAAAACAGCCACCCAACAAAAACAGTCTCTTGGAATCGCTCGCTGCTGAACTGTTGTTTTGGCCTGATACCATGCAAATCACTCTGCTGTCCTCCAAGGAGAAAGAGGCAGCAGTCTGTAGTCTACAGAGGAAGCCAAATTGCACCATTTCCAGGTTTTCTCCCTAATTCTTTTTTTAGCACTTCTTGTCCAGGGAGGTGTTGAACAGGGAACCAAAATTAATGAATTGTGACTAGGCTTTTTTGGTTCCTACATTTTCAGAAACCACTGGTGGACAGATCCTTGAATTTATAGCCTATCTTCCCTCCTGGTCACTGGCCAACAGGACCAGGTGGTTTTATATGTATCTTGCAAAGCAAAGCTGACCAAGTTCAACTTTGCAGAACTAAAAAAACAGTGCAAATGCGATTAGGTCCTGGTAGCATTGTGTGTAAAACCAGAACTGTTCAGTGGAACATGCGGCATTTTGTGGTAGGGGCATCCCTCAAACTCTGCAAAGAGATTATTTGGCCCCATCCTCTTAAGGGGTAAACCTTCATTGAGTTTTTCTGCAGATAGAGGGAGTCCGGAGGAGAGGTAACCTGAAGGTGAAGGTTTCTCCTGCCAACGTGGCTCTGAGCTCACTCCCAAGGGATTATCATTGCTTTGCTGTGGCAAACCTCAGCCTCGCAGAACAGCAGGCCCTTTCCCTCTTTCCCCTTCCCTTTCCTCGGCACCACACAAGATCGCTCTGGTTAAGGCAGAGATGTACCCATGTGCCTTTCTTTTCAGAAGCAAACCCTTGTTTATACCCAGCTCTTTCCTAGGAAACCCTTGTGGGACTCAGAGTCCGGTCATGGTATCTCAAATTGCCTAAGAAAGCATTTTCTTCCCCAAAGCAAAGCATGAAAATACATAAGAAACCTGGTCTTTTTGGCATCGTAGTATGGCTTTCAGGGAAGGCAAGATGCCGCAGTGGTCACTCAATGAGCGTGGTACAGGATTCACCTCATCCTGCTGTTTCCATCTACATGGGTGTGCTTCCAGATCTGCTGAAGTCTGGTCCATATTGCTTCCTGACTTGGCTCACATATTTTTCAGGAAATTGAGATTAAAAAATCCTTAAGTAAAATAGTATCTTTACTGGATACCCACAAATCTAGGGTAACTGTGACCTGGGATGTCACAGGTTCCAGAAACTGAAGAACTATGAAAAATTAACAGTCAGGACGTTTTCTTTTTTTCAGTGTTTTTAAGTGGGTGATGAAGAACCTGCCAAACACATCCCAAGCCAGTGTTTGCTGTACCCGATCCCAAACTGGTAGCTAATGCTGGCTAGCCAGAAAGAGGCAGGGGAAAGAACTTGGTGCTCATGTTCCTCTCATCACACTACCTAACTCTCTTTTTTCTCTTAGCTCTCAGAGGAAAAAAACAGAAAAGAAAAAAAAAAATCATCTCTCCTCCAGAATTATTTGTGAGGGAAATGAATGCACTGGGACATGAGATGAGGGGAGGAGAAGAGGGATGTCTGTATTTAGACACCAGTGACCTGCAAGGTTTGTCTTTCACAGAGCAGCACCCTGCACTAAACGCCTCCAGTTTATGGCAGAAAGAATTGCCATAAAATGAGTTCAACCTCTGGAATATACTCCAAAAGCCTAGTGTATGGGCTAGGGACACCCATTTAATTAATGTAGAAACTTCAAGGAAGCTGCTTGCAGTCCAAACTGGACCTGCTCCAGCATTTTTTTGGCCCTGTACAAATTAGAGTGGGGATGAGAGATTTCCCTTCCTTCCCAAGACACTTTCCTCTTGGAGGGGGATTGGGTCTTGGGTGACTCTGAAGAGAGTTGCAGGATAAATGGGCAGAGGCTGGAGGAAAGGCTCTGTAGAGAGGACTTAGGGTCCATCAAAATCCACTTCAGTTCCTCTAAACTGCTGTCTCCGTTTCATCCTTCCCAGGGACAGCCTGGAACAAGAGGTTTTCCTGGATTCCCGGTAAGTGTAACTGCTAATTTATGAGGTATGGGTGTGTGATATTACTAGGAAGCCTCATTAGTGCTTGCTGTATCTCATCATTTCTGTCTGAAACCAAGGACCTGATCTGATATCACTGGAAAAAGTAATTTCTTCTTCATTTGTTTTTCTTCTTTTTTTTTTTTTTCTTTTAAATGATACTTAGGGAAAAAAAAACACCAAACCACACAACTCTGAAAGGAAATTAATTTAAAAAAAAACCCAAGTGTTAAAATAACATAGCTGAAGCCAGATCTGTTCAGCAAAAGAAAACCACCCTAAGAAATACCCCCAAAGAAAGAAAAAAAACCCTAGGTAGGTGAAATTCCAACCTTAATTGAGCCTTCAGGTGATACTGCAATAGCAGCAAGCGTCTGTGATCCAAATGGGGCCCTGCGTGATGCAGGTCAGCCGGGGACCGTGCTAGGCTGAACACCCTGCTCGTGCCAAAGGGAAAGGACAAAAAGCATGAGGGGGGATTTTTCTCTAACACTGTTACAGACGGGCAAGGGAATGGAAAAAAAGCCCAGGACAAAGCAAATTTCCTTTCAGTCCTACAGTTGCTGGCAACACTCTCTGAAACATTGAGGCTGCTGGAGAACTCAGACAGTTGCTATTTATTCTTATGCATTTATCCTGGACAACTAGGAAGCCTAAGGCAAACACAAACACCCCCTGCATCCCTGCTCCCACCAGGCAACTCAGCTGCTGCTCCAGGACACGTGATGTGCCAGAGCAGGTCTGTGGGGGAGACTCTCACGCCTGGAAAATGGGAGGAATTGGCAGCTTCAGAGCCGTCTGACAGGACTCTGAGGCTCTGCCCTTTGTGAAAAGGGGGGCTGTGAGCTGCCCCTGGGCTGAGGAGAAGCAGATCTCTCCAGGCCTTTGTGGTCTTTGGCTTTTGGAGGAACAGAAAACAAATCAGCCCAGCTCATGAGAAAGTGCCGGGTGGGACAGTGCTCTGCGGAGCCTGTTTCTCGTCAAATAGTACCTTCAACATGCTGCCGAGCTGTATGTCACCTGTTCCCTGGGACACTTTTATTATTCTATCATTTGCAAAAATTCCTCTTTCCCCAAAGAGGGGTGCCTTTTTAGATCAAAGTCTCAAGAAAGCTGCTGATTTTCAACTAGTTTACAGGATGCTGCAAAATTTGAAATGCTGAGGGTTTTTTGCAAATTGCCCATGAATCCTTCCTCCCTTCCCTTCTCTTTTCCAGCATTGCTGCTGAAATGGGCTGACAGTGAGCAGGTCCCTGCAGAAGCAATCAGGAAGCTGGGCTGGTACCCAGTGGGCCAGGGACCTGCCAGGACTTGGCAGGAGGGTAGAGAGAGTCACCTCACCTCTTTGTCCTTTCCCCAGTCTGTGCAATCTTGTGACACATAGTGCTTGCTGCGGTGGATGGACAGACACCCCAGTGAAAGCATTTCTCATCATTTCTCCTTTTTTATTTCAGGGCCCTATTGGCTTGGATGGCAAACCGGTAAGCAAACAGCTTCCCTCAAGGACTTCTGCCCTGCCTCCTGCTAGGTCCCGCTGTCCTGCCAGCCTGCATGTTATAAAGTATGTTTTTTTAAGAGGATCATTTTGCAATGTCATGCACATGCATGGATTAAAAGAAAATTAGAAGGTTGGCAGGTGGGAGGATACCACAGATGCCTTGGGGGAGATGCAGGAGTCAGGAGATTAGGGAAGGCAGAGTGTGGCTGCTTCCTTTCTAGGCAAATCTATAAAATAGCACTTCACAAGTGCAACAGCCTGGCTGCTGCAGGGGAAGCCTTAGCAGGCACTCCCGCCCTGAATCAGACAGAGCAGGTCCCCTAGGCACCAGCCTTCTGCCTTAGCCAACAGCTTCATTTGAAGTTGACCCTACAGCTTCTTCCTCTTTGCTGCTATGCTGCAAAGAGTTGCAGTAGAAGAGGAAAGGACCCTATAAAGACCTTGATGCTGTCCTTAGAGCCTCCTTATAATCAGCTTTGTAGTAGAGAGAGAGACACCGAAGTTCTTCCCATCCTTCAGAGAGCTAGACACAAATACAGCTACTTTCCTATGAACCCAGCTGACGTGAAACCCATAGCTCCAGGCATCCACTTAGCCAAGTTCCCCACCACAGTTCCTCCAGCCATGCTGTAATGGAGAAGGAGCTGGTAGCACATACCTCTGGCACTCAATTTCCTACAACTGGACCCTGATTTTGCCATGAGGAACATCACCCTCAAAAGAGACCCAGCAGCCTCTCTCTTGCACTGCTCTGGGGACGCACACGTGAGCCCCAGCAAGGTGCAGTGCACTGCACTCAGCTGAAGCTGCTCTGCCAGCCTCAGGGGGGCTTAACTGTATCCCAGCCATGCCCTGCAGAGCCTTTGCACCACGTATTCATCCTCCAGAGCTTTGTTCTCAGCATTTGGGGTAGCAGGGAATGGTGTCCTGTTAGGTGTCTGAGCAAAGCTCCACCTGCATGGTGTTGCACCTCCCTTGACAAGGTGTAGGAATTGTGGGTGCTTCCTGAGGCAAGGGGTAAGTGGGTTAAGTCAACATCTTCTAGAGACTGCAGTGGCCGAAGCTGATATGTGTTTTCTTTCTTTTGCAGGGTCATCCTGGACAGAAGGGCGAGATGGTAAAAAAAATATATGTTTGCCTGTGGGTGACATGTTGGTTTGAAATGACGTTGCCTCTCAGCTGGAAATGAGCTCATAGGCAGGGTAGCGATCTTAGCTCAGCTAATGCACTAGCTGCATCCCTAATTCTGTAACTTCATAATAGCAGTACTGGGATGCACATCTGTAATTTTTACATTATGGCTATCAGATTCATCATGTCACAACAGCAACTCTTTAGCTATGCATGGGATATGTTTTCCTTGCAGTTAGCAATTATGTTCTTTAAATATACTCTGGGAGCTGACATTTTTCATGGTTGGCCTCACGGCAGAAGTAAAAATTGATGGAAAGATTTCTGAAAACCCATCTGGCAGCTTTCAACTTATCTAACAACAACAGAAAAAGCATATTTTTTGTATTAAATGTGTGGGGGTTTTTTTCTCCCTCTTGAAGCTCTGTTTCATATGTACATTGTACTAAAATGCTTTTGGTTGAAAATGATAAACTTAGGCTGCGCTTGATGGAAACCCAAATGTGGTCTTGTTCCTCTCAACATCTCTGGTGATGAAATCCCCAAACTCGAGTATGCCAAGCTAGCAGCTCTGTAGTCACCTTTGCTCACTGAAATGCTGAATGTTTTCTTCTGCTAATTCTGTTTTTTGAGCCTGAGTGTCAATATAACCCTCTGGCAAGCATATGTTGAAGATTGCCCCTCCCCGCTCTGCGGTGGAGGGGTGAGCTGACATCCCTCTGTTGTGCAATCCTAGCTCAGGCAGTTGCAGCTCAGGCTTCAGTCCTGGCTGCTTCTGGTCTGATCCCAGTGCCTTGACCAAGGGGATGCACTGTCAGTTGAGGTCCTGGGAACAATAAGGGTGTGTTTTCCTGATGATTTTTCCCCTCTCCTTTTAATAATTCCCCCCCGCGGTGCAGTCAGAACATGTGTGCATTTTCACTCCTCCAGAGTAACAAAGAGAACCCAGATCTCTCTTGGGAATTTTCTCCACAATTGTTTTTAAAAACTGAGTTTCCACCTACTCCATACGCTGAGATTTTTTGTCTTCTTGTCACTGTAAATGGGAATCCATCTCGCATTCATGACTATGTTTCTTTAAAGGGTGCTGCAGGTCCCAGGGGACAACCCGTAAGTATCCCATCTCTTGCAATTGCACCTCCTCCTAATCCCTTTCCCCTTGCATGCACTGAACTCCTTCATTTACTGAGGCCTTTTTTATCACTTTTCTTTCACAGGGACCCCCAGGACAAAAAGGAGAAAAGGTAACTTTAATGGGACACATGTTGAAAATTAAATGTAAAAAGTGTGCATGGAAGTGACTTGGTGCTGCTTGGTCTGACTTTGAGTGGCTAAGAAATACAGCAAGAAGAGAGGGCTCTGGGGATACGGGACAGGAGGCAGGGCGCTTGTTGGGTGCAAACTGGCGTAGCTGCACTGAATTCAATACAGTCACAATGATTTACACCTTCTGGATCTGACCCCATGTGTCTATTTTGGTCCTCTCTGTTCGTGGTTTAAACTCTTTCCTTTTAATCCCCTTCTTTCACAGGGTCAGTGTGCAGAGTACCCGCACAGGGTAAGTCATTAGCGTTATTATCGTCTGTCCCGTGCCTTCCTGCATGTTAATCCTCCTTCGTTTGAATGGCTTTTTGTTGGAAATATAGATCGTTTCATTAACAAGCTGCGTCATCTGGGCCCCGAGGGCAGCGCTTGGCTGATTGATGTGTTTCACAGAAAAGCAGCAGATAAGGTTTTCCAGGAGGGATGTTGGTTTTCCAGAAGGGATGTTGGTTCTCCGGTCTGTTCCTACCCACCAGGGCTGACCCCCAGCTAAATGCTGTCATTGCTGCTTCCTGGAGACCCTTCCATGCTCTGTGCCAGAGTGGGAAAGGTCTGTGTCCTCACTCCAAAACGCAAGGAAACCTGGTGTTTCTGGAGGAGTAGAGGTCACCCACTCACACCTTGTGCTGCTGCACCAGCTCCATCCTGCTTCCACAGCCTCTGCTGTGGTTGTGTGGCCAGGAGCGGTGCGGGGTTTGCAGACCTTGGGGAAACTCTCTCGTCATTCCTCCCTTTTTCTTCTCCCTCATGCTGGTCTCAACCCTGCATAGAGACAAGAGGAAGGGTTGTGCTCCCTGCCTTGACCACCCCTGGCCATGGTCCCTGGTAAGCTGGTCCCCCAGCCTGGTGGGCTTTCTGCCTCCAAAGAAGAGGCAGAGAAGAAGGGTTGATGCCAGCAACTGTTTAATGAAAGCCAGGATGTTGCCCCACTTGCCTCTTCCTCCTGGCCTGGCTGGCATGTACTGCAGCCAGGAGAGGAGAGAGTACATCATGGGGTTTGAGGGGATTACAGTGGTAAAATTTAACCACCTCTAAAAACAACCGGAGTGCTGAAAATCCACTGGAAATGCATTGGAACGACATCATATGAAGTGGCTGGAATTTGTAATCTGGGTGTACAGGGAGACAGGCTTAAGGGCTTTCTGTTTATTTTTGATGGGCTTCTGGACAATTAGCTGGGCTCTGGTCCCTGGCCTCGAGAGAGCAGGGCCCTGGATGCTCTGAGCAGCAGAGGCAAGGGAGAGAGCTCGGCTGGCAGCCTGGGAGAAGGGGGCTGTAGGTATGTGCCAGTCCCAGTACAATAATAGCCGGTCAGCTGTGTTTATTTAGGTGAGCCAGCTCACTAGATTGTTATGTTAAAAAGAAACTAACAGCAATGTTCACCCGAGCGGTGTCCTGGGTTCCTGTTACAGCCCTTGGCTCCGACTGTCCTCAGTGCTCAAGGTGAAAAGCAGCGGCAGGACCCACAGCAACACTGGGAAACGGAGATGCAGGTTGTGCATCACTGGGAGTAGCCTGGGCTCAGACCTGGGGACAAAGGCACACTGGTTTGGTGGGTTGGGGTTGTAGGCACTCCAGGGTGACACGCTTCAGGGCTGTGACAGCGGGGAAAGGGCAGGTGCAAAGCCTCACATCCCAGCAAACCTGGTGACATTTCCTTACCTCTCATGGAGGTGCTTCTGGTCTCATGAGGCAGCAAGCTCAACATTTTAAAAAGCCCACGAGTCGTTCCAAGGCAGAGACGTGGTCACAGGAAGGGTGATTGTCCTCAGATCAGCTCAAGGGTGGGCTGTCCTGAAGGGTCTGGTCACAGGCGCAAATCAGCAGTTCCCTCTCTTCTTCCCAAAATGAAAATTAGGATGAGCCTTGTTGTAAAAATGCTACACATCTGACTGAATTGCAATTTGTTCTTGCTTCACTGGTTGACAAGGTCCTTTGTCAGATGTCCTGGGCAAGGAAATGAAAAACAGCATCCTGAAAAACCAGGGATGTTGTTTCAGTTTTGTTTCGTCTTTGTTTTCTTAGGAAGGAAATATAAGGTTAGGATGTATGCCTTGGCTGGTGTTGTAGTTTCCTATTTTTTTTTCTGTATGAGTCTGTGTGGCCTGCACTGCTGTGAGGGACTAGCCCAGGCATGGGGCTACCCATTCGGTGTGGGCTGGCCATTCGAGCTGCTCTGAAGTGCTGCGCTGGGGAAGGGTGCTCAGCTCAGGGAAAGGGGGGACCAGCCGTGCTCCATCTGCTCTCAGAAATGCCATGTGTCTAACTGACCCCATTTGTGTCACCTGTCTTCACTGTCCCCTAGGAATATCTAAGTACCACCCTTGCAGCCCTGCGCTCTAACCAGATCCTTACGCTGAAGGTTTGTGGGGTAACGATCTGACAGGACCCAGTTCTGATGCAAAGGCACGAGGATGCGGATCCAATATTGCACGCTGCCTTCTGAAACAAACTTGCTATTGGGACACAGGGGGCAGGGCAGGAGCTGGGTGGAAGAGGCTTCAGGTTTCTTCTCTAAACTCTCCTACCTGCACCTGAATCCATTGCTGGGTCTCGCCTCTGTTTTCAGGACTGCTTCTCTCCATCTTCCTCCTTATCCTTTCCAGCACCCTCCCTCTGCTTCCCTGTAAGCTGCATAATATTTCAGGTACACTTCAGCTCTTGAGGAGCCAGGCAAAGCCAGCTCAGCTGTGTCTGGGTCACCAGTGCAGACATGCTGGGCACGCCTAGCATGAGGGTGTGGGGATTTACAGCAACATCCCCCTTGAGAACATCAGTGCAGTCCTAAACGCTCTCCTGAGCTACGGGGCCTCCTGCACTGTCTTTTAGAAAGAGAAGGATTTCCTTCAGATAAAATCAGCCTAACTGGTTTTCCAGCAGTACTGCTTTTGTTGCGATAGCTTCTGGCTGTCTGGATCAGTGCATTCAAACACAACTGCCTGATCACAGAGCGGCGATGCTGTAATATCGGTTTGCCACTTCACTTTGCAACAGGACTGGATCCTTGCTTTCTCTGCAAACACAAAGAACGATGTTTAAAGGGATTAAAGTGCACTACTTGGATGCGTACGGTTACTGTGGTGGGAGACCTATGGGCACACCTCTCAGATCTAAGCGCGCAGCTCACATGGGGAAACGTTGCACACGGGGACACATTTTTGTGCCTGAGCACGGAAAGCCTCTTTCTCTTCTCCCTGTGTAAATCAAGAGCAGCTTCAATGGAAAACTGATAGGAACAGGAAAGTAGATCAGGCCAGAGGAGCATTCCTGGGCCTGGAGCCGGCATGGTGGGTGCCAGGGTGACAGCAGCATGCAAGCAAGTGGAAACTGGATACACCAGAAGGATGAACAAATGCTCCTGAGCTTTAGTGCATTTGATTTCTGTGTGTCCGGGTCAGCTTTGTGCCCTAAGGCAGCATTCCTGGCTATAAGCAGTCAGAGGCTGATGTTACTATTAAACAAGGAAAAGCAATGCACAGGCTCCCAAGGCAATAACCCTGCTCAGGGCTCAGGCACCAAGGCCTAGTCTTCTCCCTTGGCCATGAGGGTTGTGTCTGCCCAGCTAAATGAACCACGCCAGGACCTGTTTGCTGGCCCTGATACCTGCTGCTGTCCCCAGCTAGCCTCTCTCCACTCCCTTCCACACCCCGAGGAAGGGTGAGGCCTGGAGATACACTGCATTTCTTGTAAGGGAAGATGGATAGAGCTAGGAAACTGCATGTGGAAAACTTGGAGAAAATTGTCATTGTGATAGTTGCCTCAAATCTGATGAAGAGAAATTAAGAGAAACAGTCCTGTCACTGGAGAGCTGAGCAGAGTCAGTGGGGGGGATGTCTTGCAGTAAATACTGCCTGAGGAGATCAGTGGAGCTGAGTCAAAAGTCCCCTGGGTAAGTTTTATTTCCAAGCAGAGAAAGTGGTAAAAGCTCTGCAGCGGGAGTGTCAGGTTGGCAGGTGGCCACCCTGCACCTGCCAGGGCTGGCACATGGCAAGTCTCCCCGTGAGCAACGCACAGCGTGGAGGAGCTCCGAGGTCTGCCGGCAGGTACCTCTGCTGCGTGCCCTCCGTGCGCAGCTCTCACGCGGGGGTTTATTTTCATGGCAATTTCTCTGTTCCCCTCTTCTCTGTTCTCTCCCCTATCTGCTCTCTGACTCTTGGTGCCCTAACGGCCTCCTTTGCCCTGCGACCTTCTGGTTTGATCTTCTTCAGCTGTTGCCTCTCCTCAATTCAGTGCGGCTGGCTCCACCTCCGGTCATAAAGAGACGCACTTTCCAGGTAGACTTCTCCTCCTTGTTGCCTGTTTCTAAGCTTACCCTGATGCTTGCCTTTAATCAGCTTGCTACCTGTCTTTCCTCCCCTACAGAGGGGTTTCCAAGAGGTTCAGGCAGAGCTGAGGGACTTTCTTTGAAGCGGAGGAAATCTTTGATGTGATAATGTGGCTAAAAAGAAATGCAGTGAAGCCAGTTTTTTAAACTAAAAGAAATGGGCCATGAAACTGTTCTCGGGACTGTCGACAAGCAGTCTCCTACCTTAAGGAGTCAGTTCCTGCATATTCAATCTCCAGAAGAGTTTAGAAACCTCTTGTTGAAATGCAGCTAATGTCTGTGAAATTTAACTGGGATGAATGAATAGGCAAACGCTTCTTCTAGGGGCTAGTCTAGTCTGAGACACTTGGGAAAATGTGTTTAAATAAGCTTTTATAATGGTTTCATTAAATTGCATTAAATCTTTGTGTAAACACATTTATTTTGGTTTCCAGGGCCATAATTCATGTTTAGTTTAGTTTAGTTTGGGCATGAATTCATAAAGTGAATTAGGGACTTAAGAATAGTGAATAAGAGTGTCCATAGTCAGAGTGCATGTAGATTTTAATGAGCCCACTTTAAGCTCCCTCGTTCCATCAATTGGGATTAACTTTCCTGTGTGGACAAACCGCTGTAATTACCCTGCTGAAGTGTGCTGGGCACCCTTTATTAAGTGGCTGTGTTTTGTCACCCCCCTGCCTGTCTAGACAGTCAGATGCTAGCAAGGAACTGCAGTCTGCACTGCAGGTCTTTACCACGAGGTGCCTGGTCTTTGCCCAGGGCTGGCAAAATCCTGACCCTATCGCTTGAGCCCATGGTCTCAGTTCGTTTTCTGTTGATTCAGCATTCGAACCGCACAAACCCTACGGCTTGCGCTGGTTACCCTTCAGAGCGACAGTCTGGAGAGCCAGGCCAAGGACTGACCTCTTGGGAAGGCTTTGAAAGCTGAAGTTCATATCCAGGATGAAGTGGGAAACTTGAATAGCTGCCCCGCATCCTGTCGTCAGCCAGGGCTGCAAATTCCCTCTGTCCCCAGAGGCTAACTTCACCGAAGAATTTTGCCACGATCGGTTTTGGCGTTGCTGTATTCATTCTCTAAGTGCAACAAAGTGTAATCCACTCCTACAGATCTGCCAGCACCAGGCAATTCCAGGAGCCCAATGTATGAATACTAAGAAAAAATGTTAGGCTGTGAAATAAATGTTAGCACCAGCGCCTGAGAGAGGAAAATCCTGCTGCTGCCTCTCAGCCCATCAGCAAGAGCACTTTGCCCAAGGGCTTAGGCTTAGCAGAGACATGGGCTTAGCAGAGACCTGTGTTAGGAGGCTGAACAAGCATTGCATTGCTGGGGCACAATCAGGTGGCTAACTGGTGTTTAAAAGAGCCGAAAAATAGCTCCAGTCAATAGCTAAAGATATAGAATGACATCTGATAAAAATGACACCTGATCTCCAGCTTACTGTATCCACTTACCATCCAGTTAGCTCTGTGGGGGTCTTTTTCTGCTGAGTGCATTAATAAGGCTATAATGATGTGGTAGTAACGTTTTGCGTGTTTAGGGATCTGCATGGACGGGCACTCACTTAGACAAAGCACGCTCTGTCCAAGGCAGCAAAGCAAAGGCAATGCGAACGGGAGTTTGGGTGAGCTCCTCCTTCCACCCACTCCCTGCGCTGGGGCAGGGCTCCTGCTCTCCCCATCTCCCCATCCCCTGCTGGGGTGCCAGCACCTATTCCCAGCACTGTGCTGCATTTTAGTGCCCTAAATCTGGAGCAGGAACTGGGCTGACAGCAGCTGAGGTGGGAGTAGAGGAGGGAGAGCCAAAGGGAGAGAGGCAAAGCCCCCTTTGCCTTCCCATGCTGCACCCATGGTGGGGGTGCTGTAAGATGCATGCACCCTTTAGTGCACCCGTGATGGGGTGCTGTAAGATGCAATGGGAGGGAAGTCTCTGAAGCTGGGCTGAGAGGTCAGGGCAAGACAAAATCTAGAAATACACTCCAGTGTCCTCGAAACCTCTTGTCTTCATTGGATCCAAATTCCCTCCTGAGTTTAAAAGCTACAAGACCATTTACAGGATGGCTGGATGTAGGATAGGGAAGCTGGGGAAGGATCCTGCATTCCCTTGCATGGGCCACAGGGTGAGCCAGGATCCACTTACAAGACTGGGAAAAGAGAGGGTACCTTTCCTGCCTGGCCCAGCAGGCTTCCCAGCATGGGCTGCAGGTCGGACGGCAAGGCGGGAGCTCTCTTGAGGAGAAGGGCTGTTTATCCACACATGACTGAGCTTCCCTTGAGCCTGGCCCACGTGTTGGAAATTTTCTTTTAATACAGCTCATGGCAGAAGGGATGAAATTTGCAGCTTATTATTTTCATTTATCATTCTAAATAAAGCAAACATCCCTGTATCTGCATGTTTTACTAAAGGCAGCCAGGATAAACAGCGCACTTGGTAGGAACACATGCAGGGGACAGATTTCATGCATTCTCCTGCACACAAAAGTGCATGAGAGCAGATTTAGTTTTACCCAGCAGCAGCGTATAAGGCTGTAGAGAGGATAAATGCAGCAGAGACCCAACTGCACACACATTGATTTATAATTGAGAAACAACCATATTTGATTTCTAGCTTCCCGTGGATCCATCCAGGAGAGTTTTTCAAATTTAAATTGGGTTGCTAGCAGTAGGATGTCATGATATTTTATCTAGGGAGGGGGAATGGGAGGGGAGCCCATGAGACTAACACTTAGCATGGGTGCCACGGTGCCTTAGGAGTTTGCTGGATTCATCAATTATAGATCAGCAGTCTGGAATTCAAATGTGGCGTTTCCAACCCACTGTCTCCTCAGCGCCGCTTGGTCCCAAGTCCAGGTCCTTTGGGCCAGATGACATTGCTGAGGCATGAGCCACAGCCACCGAATGGCTACTGAGGGGCCTGGGGAGGAACCAGCTGAAACGGCTTCGTTTCAGAGAGCTTAAAATGGCAGGTGGCTCTGCACGCACTAGCTTGTTAAATCTTACAAAAACAGGCTCTGCCTGGCGTACATAGGCCTGTTTTGGGCGGGCTCCAGAAATGCCATGATGATCGTGTTATTTTCTTTTGGTTTTGTGGCGTTTCTACTTTTGGTCTTTGGCAAAACAGAGGCAGTGTTGTCCAACAAATATAGCATAGGGAAAAAAAAAATAGGCTGAGGTAAGACACTGTGGCTCTCCCTGGAACTGCCAGTGTGGTCATGGGAGGCTTTGCTTCACATATGACTGTCAAGTGCTTTGGAAAGCCTCCTGAGAAGCTCAAGAGATGTTACTCCTTGACATATAAATTGTACTCGACTGACTCAATGAAGAAAAAGATCTCTTTGGACTGCTCAGTAATCTGTAGATCTCTTTTAAAGAGAGCTCGGACAAGGTGGCCTCAGATGTCTTTGCAAGCCATAGGGTGCTGGCTCCTGTTGCCCAGGCAGCCTGGTCGTCCTCAGTGGGGCTCTCCCTTGCTCTTGGAAACCTCTCCTGGCACTGACCTGGGACTTGCTTCTACCTACTTCTGCTTCAGCCAGGCTGACCTGCCTTGGGCCCCTGGGGTGGCGGTGTGAAGGGTTTGCTCTGCCTGCTGATAACCCTTTGTTTTAACAAACCGCAGGGTGAACAAGGACAAGCGGGAATCCAAGGTCCCCCGGGGCCCCCTGGCCCACCAGGGCCCACTGGACCAGCTGGACCCGAAGGAACCCCAGGACAGCCCGGGCCAGTTGGGCCGCCTGTAAGTCCAATTACGAAAAAGCCTTCTGCTTCCTCTTTCCCTAGGGCACAGACAATTTCCTCTGGCCTTTGTTGCCTCTTCTGAAGCCAAGATAGCCACGGACAGGAGATTTGCAGGGGATGCGGATGTGCGGGGGGGAAGAAGTTCCCAGGAAGGAGGGCGAGCGGGAGGGAAGGCGGAGGTGTGCGCCCTGCACTGTTGCTATCTGGACACACACGTGTGAGTGGGTGACACCAGGCCCATTTCTTCTTCCTTAGCCTCTGCAGACAGCCATGGGGAGGAAGTAATACACAGGGTATAATTGTCCTGCTCACAGCAGAAACCTGACTGATAAGAATCCCTGCGACCCCTTTGAAGTCCTGCCCCTGTCCTGTTCTCAGGCTGGCAGGAAGCAGCCAAGGAGGGTGAAAACAGAAGCACTATTTAAAATAATGCCATTGCTAAATGGCAGGGGACGGGGCAGAGAATCCTGTTAATGTGCCTCTCTCTTTTGCAACAGGGCAGAGTGGGAGAACCGGGGAAGCCTGGCAGAGACGGAAAGGTGAGTACCAGAAACCAGCTCCGTTCCTGGGAGCTACAGGGAGAAACATGACACGCTGGCCCTGCAGCGACTGCAGCATGAAAGGAGTTTCCATCTCCAAGAGTTTTCAAGGCCTGCTAGCAGGACAAGCAAATCTTGTCCCCTGAGGCAAAAGTGCCTCTGCACACACGATAGAGGGGTTGGGTGTTCTGCCAGCATCCTCATCTCTCTTTGAGCTTTGAGGAGCCAAGGATGCGATGACTGAACATTTGAATTGCCATAAGCAGGCAACACCAAGGGGGATATAGGCATCAGAGCATATCTACAGTAGTTTTCTCCTTCTGTCTGCTCACATCAGGAAGGCAGGTCCTGCATGGATATTTTGTTTATTTATATTTATGTACACACATATCTGGTATGCTTCATGGTTCATATCGGGTAAATTGGTGATTTATCATTTAAAAACACAAGTGGTTTGTTTGTTAATACGTTCTCTCCATTTAGCTTGTCAGAGCAAGCTGCAAATGGCTGATTTACTCCAGAGCTGTACAGTGGGCTGGGAACAAGTTTCCCAAGCAAAGACAGAGAAACAGAAAAGATTCTGGAGCACAATGCATAAGGCAAAGCAGCTTTTTGGTCTTCAGATTCAGCGAGACCAGGTCTGGGGGGGGTGGAGCACTATGGGCATGAATTTATTTGGGTGTATAGGTTAAGATAGTATTCATCTACATGAAGAATAGATTGGGGGTGTTTGAGCTCACCAGTGCAAATCATCTCTGTAAAGGGGCATTTCAAACCAAAGCAGTCAGCATCTCCCATCACCCTGCAGTCCATGTAATGTTGTCTACATTTGCCAACTCCAGTGTCTCTTTTGATTTTTTTTACAGGGCTTACCTGGGCCTCCTGGACCAAAGGTGAGACATCCTACCTCACTTAGAGGTAGCAAGGTGATAAACAGAGGTGGACACTCCTGGCTAGGAGAGATGTGTACATTTTGATGGTTGGAGGAGGGGAAAAGGAGGTTACATCAAAGAGCTGAGAAAGATTTCTAACCCAGCTTAGTATTGCCTTTGGGGCCCGGCCCGTGTGCTGACTCATGGGTTTTGTCCAGGCGACACGTCTGAATTGCATCTTGACTGAGCAAGGCACGCCTCATCAGCCCCTCTTGCAAAATTCTTTGCCACACACAGCTTTATTGGCTTCTTCCATTCTCAAAACATTTACCAGCGCTTCAGGAACTGATTTTGCAATGCTATTGTTAACTCCACCACAGTTTCCCATTTATTCACTTGCCAAAGTGTGAGCGGGGGGGTTGTTGTTGTTGTTTTTCGGCTGCAACTGCCCACCCCCATTTGTTTTTATTTGAGATATGTAGCCAGGGTGAGGAGGTAGGAATTGCAGAGCTGGGGCACAGAGCTGGCATGAGTTATCCAGCTGCCTGTGCTTATTGCACCTTTCCTGCTAGGGCTCAGTCCAGTGCAGGTACCAGTGACCCATGGGTCTGAAGGGTCAGGAACTCAGTGGAGTCATTCTGAGCAAAAGGTGGACTTTACCCATGGAATGCTCTTCCATCCCAGCATTGCCCCAGAGAAAAGGGCAGGCATTTGTCCTTCTCAGGCCAAGCCTCACTTTCTTTTATTTTTTTGCCTTTTTCAGGGAGACCCTGGAATTCAGGGATACCCTGGCAGAAAGGTAAGAAGGGGAGCTCCAATATTGTTAAATGTATTAAGCTGCACTGATGCCTTGCAGGATCAGGTCTGCAAATCTGTGGACTCCTCTGGAGCCCTCTGCTGAGCTCTGCTGCTGCTGGACATGGGGATGCGAGAGGCCCACAGATCCCCTGGTGTCACCTGTATAAGGAGAGGCTGGACCCAGAGATATCTTTAACTCTCCAGTAGCTATAGTATAGATGTCTCCCCGCCTGCGTGCCTCTCTACACCCACTTCCAGGCTGAAATATACCTCCTGTGCATCCAGACCTGAACAGGAGGCTGGAAAGGGCCAAATCCCTGGCTATGTATTACTCTCTGGAATAAAGCAGGAAAGAGTCAATCCTGCTCCAGGTTAAAAGGCAGAAGCTGGCAATGCCCAAATGTCTTCAGCAGCAGCTAATTAACAGCAGGGTTGTCAAGCCCAGAGGGTGTAATGAAGAGACAGAAAAAGAGACAGAGGAAAGACACAAAGGAAGATCAAAGGGGAGAGAGGGAATGAAGAGATACTGCTAAAGAGATGTCAGCTGGAGAAGGAGAAGGTGAATGTTCCCAGCAGGCAGGAGTCCTGTGTCCCGTGTTATCTCCATGTTGCTTTATGGGTGCTCTGTGAGCAAAATGGCAAGACCTGAATGCTTTTTAATTAGTTCTGTATAAACTGAGAAGTTTTTGTTATGTCAGGAAGTGGAAATTATAGCCCCCATGGACCACAGCCCACTCCTGGAGACAGATGCAATTTATTGCCTCTTCTTCCAGTGAACCATCGGTTTTTCCATTAAGAGCCCATCCTGTTCTATGTGCACTGGGTGGGCGGCTCTCAGCACGCAGGAGCGGTGAGGGGGTCCCGGCAATGACCTCGTAGTGAGGGCCTCTCCTACAAGCTCCTCTTACATGAAACAACTTGTCTGGCTAATTTACTTACCAAGAAAAGAGCCTGCACTGATCTCGGAGGAATGAGCCTGAGGTTGTGACCTTTCTCTGGGAAAGGTGGAAGGAATGGATGAAAGTAGGGGAGAAAATCCTCCCTGGTGAGTGGGTCAGGGGAAAGGGAAAAGAGGGCAAAGAGTTGAGCAAAGATGTTAGCTCTGATGTGATATAGAATCATGGGACCACTCCCTTCAATCCGTCTGCTTTGCACCCTGAATATCTTTCTTGATGTGGAATGGTGCTCCTCTCCCGGAGAGACCCAGATGGTAGATTGGTGTGTGGTGGGCACCTCTGTGCGGGACATCTTTGCTCACCTTTCAGGCAACACACAGGATCCTTTTCTTGCTGCTCACTGTGTTTGCTTCTTCCTCCCTTTTCTTTCTTCTCTTTCTCAGGGTGAGGTGGGCGAGTCAGGCCTGCCCGGTGCACATGGCCTCCCAGGAGCTACTGGCCCCAAGGTAACCCTTGAACTCAGAGTCAGTGGGGCCATCTCCCAAGGGCAGATAAGTGGCACCCAAGCCTAGAGACATGCTAAAGGAATACAGAAAGTCAGGGGCTGGAGGCAGTTCTCTAGAGCCTGGTATAAGCCACGTAAACAGAAAAACTCAGTCGTCTGTAAAGGGCCTGGGCAAATTTTGGCCAGAGCGATTCCCTGCTGTCCTGAACCAGGGCTGGGTGCAGCCCTGCACCCACCCCCGTTAAAGAATAAAACTGACCTGGCCTTTAGAGGCTTTTGCATTAAGGCTGGGAGAATGAGGATACTCTGGTCCATGAAACAGTTTGATGGTTTGTCTACACCAAAAACACGTAGGAGAGCATTAGTACGGGTGATGTCCAGCATCCACTCCAACGATGTAAACTGCCTTGTGTTCCCAGGGAGGGGTGGGCTGCAGCCAGCATTCAGGCTGGTACCATGTTATTGCCATGAGCCAGTTCTCTCTGGAGGCCCGGGGTTGCGTTTATTGCACACTCCCTCTTTCAGCTACTTCCTCTTGGGCCCTCGCTGTTACGATTGTACTTCTTGCTTGATTTTTTATGTTCACTGTCCCTCTCTCTGTTTCCTCTCTCTCTCCTTTGCTGGGCAGGGTGAAAAAGGGGACGCTGGCATAAAGGTAGGCATGAGAAATAAGGTTTTCTAACGTGGTAGATCATCTGGGAGATACTGCTCCTTGGGCCGATGGGTTGTCAGAGGAAGTTGGGTCTGAGGCAGCTCTGTGAGGTATTTAATGGAGTACACATCTGTGCTCTGATTAACCACAGGCAGACACTCCAAGCTCAGGCAATAAAAGCAGCCTTCATCCATTTGGTGGAATTCGATTCTTACCAAAGGCATTTCTCTTGACTATGAAGCTTGCTAATGATTTGTTACATCTCTCCATTTGATGGGCTAGATTGGGGTTTCCTCATAAAATCTGGTCAGCTGACGCATCAAATCCACTCAAACTCTGCAACTCAGGCTGAGGTTTGGCACCAGGCTTTTCTGTCTGTTTCTGGACACTTTTTACAGGCTCATATGGTTTATGCCCAGATGTTATCTATTTGACTGAAATTTACTGTACCCATATATTTAAAGTATATTACTCAATGTAGACTGTGCTTAAAACATTACAACATTGGCAAGTGTTCCTGACAGTCATAGCATACTGTGTCATGCCATACATCTTAAACATCATGAGAAAAGACTAGTCTTGTAATACCTTGAAAGGCACTAACAGTGACACATACATTTCAAGTATTTAGTATGTGGCATGCATCTCATTTATTGTGCAGCATATACACTTTCTATATTTTTTCCATCTGTGTGGATCACTATTTGAAGGGAGAAAAGGCCCCTTCAGAACTTAACAAGGATGTGTTACATTGAGTTTAAAGGAATGTTCTTTGGGAATGCAGGCTCTGGCTTAATAGTTGAATAGAACAGCAGTGATTGTCTTCCTACAAGAAAACAATATCTCCTCAGAAATACTGCGGTGCATGTAAAGTCCAAAGGTTCCCCTGTGTCCATCTTCACATCAGTGTAATTCTGTCAAACACAAAGGCATCGATTGTGGTTTGTGCCAGTGTAAATGAAAGCAGAATTGCACCCAGAAATAATGTGTTTTGGGGGCTAGGAGTTTGTTTGCTGCTGTCTCAACAGCCAGGTGCTCTCCCATTAAGCTGAACTGGAGGACTGAAGTTAGAGGGTGGCCTGGGAGGGAGGAAAGTCTGGAAGGAGAAGCTGTGTCCCACCCCTGCTTATACTCCCATGTTTCACCGCTAGCAGACAGCTGCTGTGCTTGCACCCGTGTACAAGGACTGAACAGCCCTTCATTTGGGCTCTGGCGAAGGGCAAGTCTCCAGGTCTTCCAGTGATGTCTCGGGGTCATCCACAGACGAGAGCCATCCCTGTTCTGTGTTAGAGAGCAATGACTCAGGGCAATCCTGGAGACATGTTCTTGCTACTTGGGCCCTTATTCATCCCACTTTATAACGAGCAGCGATGAAACCCGCCGTGCTTTTTGTGGTACTAAATTGCAGCTCCAAAGGAACTCCCCAGTCCCAAAGCGGCCTCTTCTTTCACATGCAGACTTTCATTTGTTATTGTCAGGATTACTTTTCTCTTGACTTCCTTTCTTTTTTGCTCAGAGGAATTGAAAGGGAAGTACAGAGAGAGGTACCCTTAAATCAGCAGCCAGACATCATCCAGTAGCAGCTCCTGAACTTCCAACAGCGTGTGCATTTGTTGTCTTTGGAAATTGCTTCTTTCTGTCATCCTCCTGCCTAGGAGGATTGTTTGGGACTCTGGAAGGCTTTTAATGCTTCCACCTTTGGATCCAATTACCTGGGCTAGATTCTACCTTCTATTTGTTTTGAGGAGCCCCGGACAAACACTGATTCATAGTTTAGCTGTAGTGACCAATTTTGCTGGCAGTGAAGAACATTTCAGGCCTGACGAGGCTTACTGGTTTCACACAGACCCCTTGTTCATTTAATAAGCTTTCCCCACCCAGTGACAGATGCAGCACAACATAGATTGTCTCTTAGCTATTTTCTTCTGCGGCCACCATTTGTACTTTGATCATGTCGAGACCTATATCTGTGTCCCATGAAGGCCATTAGAGAGCCAGTGAATGTGATCACCTGGGTCCTTTGAATAAGCATTTGACTCATTGCCTTCGAGCCTAGCCATCACATTCAGCTTTGCTGACATTTTCTTTCTTTTTTTTTTTTTGAAAGGTCCTTAGGATGACGCTTTTTCTCATGCTCTGAGGAAAGAGCAATAAAGGAGCTGCCCACAGCCTTGCTCAATAACCCCCTCATAATCTGCCTTTCACAGCAAGGAGGAAAAAAGGAAGGGTCTCTGTTTTAATTGGCAGCCCATAGCCAGTACTGCTAACGAGCTGATCAGCATGGGGCATGCTCTGTCATGATTGGCACCCAGTGGGTATAAAGCTGCTCACACCAGGTGTAGGAGAAGAGAGTATGGGGGTCTCCTCTGTGTTGGAGGGGAGAGGTGTAGCTTAGCTCTTCTGAAAGAGACATGGGAGGTATTTCTTAAATCAGCACGAAGCTCAGGAAAGCTGGGAAGTGCTGCTGACCTGGAGCCTGCTGGGGACCTGTGCCAGGCATTTTGCCTTTCATATCCACCTTTGGTGATGTTTCCCAGCTTCTGGCTTGGCTGCAGCATTCCAGTGCTGGCTTTGGTGGGCTGCTGCTGCCTGGCTATGGCACCCTGTGCAGCCCAAAGGGCACCGGGGGATCACAAAGGGATCAGCCCAGTGGGTACTTACTGTATTACAATGGCTTTCAAATACATAAGGATTTAAAGATGTTCTGGACAGTTGTTTTTCCTGCTTATTCTCTGGTTTTGGCTCTGGGGTTTGTTTCTGCTCTTTGATGGTGCAGTGTCGTGTTTGTTGCTCCTGCTCTCTAATTAGCTCTAGTGCCTGTGTGATCCTGCCGGTGCCAGTGGGGGCTGTGCAAGCAAGCTGAGGCCATCATCAGAAAATGCAGGGTAGGGTGGTTGCTCTGTAACTTGCCCCCTGTAAGGGGCTACCTTGCTCCCTCTCAGTGAGGTGGCTTTGCTTTTACAGGGCTAAAGAATTAAACAGCTCCTCAGGCAGACAGTTTCTTCCAGAAAAGTCTCTGGGATGGGGAATTACTTTCAAATGCAGGGCTGCTCTATGGGGGCAGCCTCTGCAAGCAGTGTGGGTGCCTCCCAGCATAAAGCATTGGTCTTCTCTGCTTGGTCTCATTTAAGAAAAAAAAAAAAAAAGGCAAAATGGGGAGCACAGCTGGGAAGGAGGGAAAGAGAGTGGTCCCCACTTCTCCAGTACAAAGCATTCATAATTATTGTTTTATTTTTCTCACAGCTGAAAATACCATAGTTAAGTATGCTGCATAGGTTAGGAGGTACCCACGCTGCTTAGGTCATCTATATTATGGTATTAGACAGTGTTTTACAAAATACAGTTCACAGGATGCCACGATTACAAAAAGTGCTTTTAAAAAAAGCATATACATATATCCCTGCTGAATAGTCCTTCCAAGCAAGAATTAAACACCTGGAACAAAATAACAGCAGTATGCAGATTGTCTGAAGATGTTTTAGTTTCCAATTACCACCAGATAAAATTCAGGCTAACAATATAAGGCAACCCTTGGATTCTCTGTTTCTCCAGATAAGTTTGTTCATCCTATAGTCACTGCAGACTGAGCGACTCCCTATGCCGTGCAGAATACCATGGCGTGGGATGTGGTAGCAGGATACAGAGACTGTCTTTGTCCCCAGCACTGTTGCTGTGGCACTCCAGCAGGGTCAGTCCTGCTGTACGCAACAGGCCTGAGAGGTACCACTGGTGGGAAATGGCTATGGATAGGGCAGTCAGTGAGAGTCAGGTGGGGAAAATGGGTTGTGCCCCATCTCACTCAGGAGGCTTTCGCATCACCTGTGCCCTATGCACTCCTCACCGAGCCCTGGGAGGACTCATCTCGTGTCTCTTGCTCTCTTTCTCTGTCTTTCTTGCTCTGCTTCCAGGGGGAGAGAGGCATGCCAGGGCTGCCAGGAAGACATGGCACTAAGGTACCTTGTAAACAGTGGAGTGACGCTTGTCTGCCTGATCTCACCCATACTGCTCGACTGTCCCTGATGCACAAGCATCACCTGGATTTGTGTGTGTGTCTGTTAGTCCATGACTATCTTCAGCTGAATTCTTTCTGCTTCTATATTGCAAAATATAGGGCCTAATTTATGATGGAGATGGTGGGGGAAGAAGTGTTTTACAAAGCAAATGGCATGCCCAGTCCAATGCTGTCTTGCAACATCAGGATCTTAATGCTTTACACTAGTGAGAGCGGCCAGTTGCTGATGCTTCTAGGGAATTGGTGTTTTGTAAATTGGGGGTCCCAAGTGACCACTGCGACCTTCAGCAATGTGTGTTAGCCCACTGCAATCAGTAGGGCTATACAAGTGTGAAGCTGGACTAATGCAGCAATGAATCAGGGTCAGTGTGTGAGCAAGCCTGCATGTGTGTGCACTGGAGTTTTAGGATAAATACTAGAAAATCATCCGCATTCACTGCCATTTAAAGGCCAAAGAGTGAGGAACAGGCATCCCAAATGCACTGTGAGAGCCTAACCGAAGCCACTTGCTGCATGTAAACCCTTTCATGACTCTAGCCCGTATTCACTATAACCTACTGACCCCTGAGACGATCTGGAATGCTTTTTTCCCCCGTTTATTGCATAGAATCCCTGATCTCCATCTTCTGTCCTTGTGTTTTTTAGCTTTGTCCCCGATTTCTGTTTCAGAAAGCTGAGAGGTATGATCCTGCTGCTCTCTGGCTCCCCACTCCTTCTTGTTTGAACTTTTCCAAGCTCTTTTCACTTTGAACTTGGCTCCCAGTCCTGCCCTTTGTTTCATGTGCTGCATCTCAATGCCTCTCATTTCTCACCTTCTAACACTACTTCACCTCCCCCTCCTCTCCTTAGACCTTTGTTATCCCTCATATTTGCTTTTGTAACTGGACCTTTTCACCAGGACCTAACTAATACTAACACAGGCCATACAGAAGTTTCAGAGCAAAGTGTTGATAGGGAAGAGCTGCTTTTTGCATCAGTGCTGTCGAGGGAAATGTGACTGTCCCTGTGGGAGCAGCTGCCTCCTGGGGTTTCAAAGCACCTGTCTCAGATTGCAAGGCAGGCTGGACTCCGTGGTCTCATGGTGGTGGCTTGCTCTGTGCTGCAGAATGATGCCTGAATTGCAGTGCTTGGAAGTCTTTTTTTTTTCCCCTAAGGTGGCTGGCATCAGAGCTCTCCTGAAAACATTTTGCTGCAGGGTTTGTCTTCTGTGATAAAAACAGAATAAGGGGAAATGGCAAGACCAAGGCCCTGGGGTACGAGCTGGCCTTTCTCGGGATGCTTGAGCTGATGTATCTGGGATCAAGCGCTGAACTGGGTGTTTGGTTGTCAGTCCATCTTTGCATTCCTCAGTTACTTGACACTGTTCTGCTTGTTGGCCTTCGCTTCACTTGCAGGACTAAAACTGGGGGGTGGGAAATCTGGTTATTTTGACTGGGTTGTGCTCATGATATCTGCCTTTGGAGGAGCTTTCTGGAAAGCAGAGCCACTGCCATAGGTGAACGACCTGCACAGGGAAGGAGGATGCGTGCTGTGTGGTGTTACAGCATTACTTCTGAGTTTTGGAAAGGAAAAGATGTGGATTTTACCTTTTTAGTTCCACCTGGCTGATACTGTTTTGTTTTTAAAAGTTGTGTCCGATTCGTTTCAAACAAGGTGTTCCTGTCTTTCCTTTCTCTGCCAGGGCGCTCCTGGGCTGGCCACCGCAGGACTGAAGGTGAGTTTTACACTACACTGCAATGGCTTAAGTAGGGCACGCTTAAGAGCAAGGGCTGGAGTTAGGAGAGCACAAGGCACAGGAAAATGGTCGGACAGCTCCCACTAAAGGGCAATATCAGAACTGCTGTTCCTTTTGACAGAGGTACTGGATGCGTTTCCAGCAGCACCCTGCTCCTCCGCACCTCTCTGGGCAGAGAGGTTGGTGAACAAGTGGTACTCCACAGCAGTGTCGGGATGGCAACAGAGCAAAGGGCCAGGTGCAGATTTAGGGGGCTAGAAGTCACCCCGGGGATCCAAGACACGCAATGAGACAACGACCTGTTGTCCTCATTCCCTCCAGCTGCTGGGGGAAAAGAAAGAAATAAAGAAGTTATCTCCAGGGCTGGTGGGGAGGGTTTTTCTCCTTGATGCCACATTGATACCCTATCAACACAGCCTCCCTTCAACCCCAGCTGCAACCACAGCCTTGCTTTGCAAGGCACTTTTTGTAATTGTGGCATCCTGTGAAACTGTATTTTGTAAAATACTGTGTGCACAGAGCTAGGAGTAGGCAAATTCCTTAATGCCAGCAGATGAGTCTTGTCTCATTATCCTCTCTTGTATCTGGTAAATCTTGTCTTAAAATACTGCCAGGTCGTTACTCAGTTTTATAGAAGCCACTTGCCTGAGGCTTGCTGGTTTCTTACAGCAGCCTAAGAGCTGGCTAATGAAGATAAAACAAGCTCCAGGCACAAATACTAATACGCATTTAAAGCATCCTCATGCCCTTATTTACAAGCCCAAGGCCTCCACAGATGAATGTTCTTTCCTCCACTTTGATAGCTCTAGGAAGATTTGTACTCTGTCCTCCTGGTTTTTCACTTTATTTTCCTGTCTCTTCCTCACCAGGGCGAGCCCGGGACTCCAGGAGAAAAGGTACTCTCAGAAGGCTTTGCTCTGAGCCTGCATTTCTGATTTGTTTGTGTATTTTTCCCCCCCTCCCAGAGCAGCTGAGGGAGCTGAGGAATGGCTCTGTACTTCCCAGTGCCCAAATCCAGACCCTAATGGCACCTGCCAGAGTAAGCAAAATGGTAGTAGCATCCAGTGATGCCAAGTGAGAGAGGCACCATACTGCAAACAGATTCCCTCCCTCCTGCTCCTGTCTGTGTTGATGGGAATACCCTCCAGCTCCCTTCCTCCTTTCCTCCCTACTCCACAAAATATGCACAGCACACTTTGCTTAGCAATATGTTCCCTCTCCCCCTTCCCTTGGCTCCTTCTGCCTCCCAGTACTTCTGTGTCCACCAGGAGTCTTTCCACGTTACTGTAGGGGGCCGTTCTTCTGTCATGCACCGTATGAAGTGCCCTGCACAGTCTCCCCTGTCTCAGTGTAGCGTGACCTGGTTTGAGTTCCTGTGGTGGGCACAGTACAAAAATACCCCATCACTCTCCATCACTAAGCAGCTGGCTTGGTTTCTGAACAGCTGGCTCCTCTTGCTTGAGGCTCGCTGGGTTATGTTACAGCATGCGATAGCCATATAACAGACACATTCTCTGTCTCTTTTCTTCCCCACGAAGGGAGATCCTGGAGTCCCAGGGAGGATGGGCCCCCCAGGTTTGCCAGGGAAGAGGGGGCAGCGGGTAGGACATTGCGTGTTTGGGCTTGGTGTCCTGGCAGTGCTGTGTTCCTGCGAGCGGGAGCTGGCGGGAGCCTGCTTTGCGTTGCAATGTCGTGCTTGCGGGGGATTATGTGTTCTTTTCTGGCTCTTGCCCCCCTTGGTGAAGTGTGTTTGCGTGTTCCTGCTTGCAGGAGGTGGGGGGCTGGTGGCAGGCAGGGCAGCATGAGATGCCTGGGATGTAGTCTTGTCCTGGGAACGATTAAGGACAGTGCTGCATCTTTTGACTCCAGAAATAGCACCTTAAACAGGGATTCAGTAATCTGACCTCCCTCCTCAAGAAATCTGCTTCTTTACGCCATTGTTCAGGCAGCACAGGATGTTTTTCAGTAGCCCTTATGAGCATGTGTATTGAAAACTAGTCCCTGAATGAAAAGTAGGATACCAAAAGCAGAGCAAGGCAGAATCAGGAATTCACAGAGGCCTGGGACAGGATTAGAGGTTATATCCTTACAAAAACCCCAAAGGCCAAACATTTTCTTTGGATATGAGGTCCTGCAAATGTTTTCTTTCTTTTCAGGGAGAGAAGCATTAATTTGCGGCAGCAATATGCATGCTCTGTCAGGGGAGGAAAGTTGGGGGGGGCCTTACAGGTGGCTGGAGGCCAAATTACCTTCAAGAAAGGGGTCACTGCACTCTAGAATTGCCTAAAAAAATAAGATTGCTGCTAGTTAATTATTTTCCACGGAGCCACCAGTGCATGTCTGTTCGTGGAGCATTGATGCAAGTCCCCTGCATGTCAGATGTGTGCCCTTGAGCTCTGATGAGATGGGTGTGCAGCACCAGCCTCTGCAGGCAACAGCATGGCTCCCAGAGGAACTCTTTGCTAGCCTTGCTGATCTGGTGTGCTGCTGTTGTGGAGACAGCTAGGCACGTGCTGGGGGAAGGAGGTTTTGAATTGTTCTTTGTAATCTGTACAAGTTCTTAAGTCTTGGAGGTGTGAGGATTGCAGGTAAGAACACAACTTTTTCTGATGATGCATTTGAAACATGTCTTCATGGTAACAGAAACCTCTGATATCACTCTCTGTCCTGGCAAAATGCAGACTCCTGAACAGGACACTCTAGCTGGAAACCATGGGCTTAGCAGCTGGATGGAATGGGCTGAATAGAACCTAACTTCAACATAAAGACCACTAATTGAGCTCCAATATTCAAAAGATGACCCAGATGTCATGGTGAACCAAGCAAAGTCACTTCACCAAGTGAATGCTGGATGCCCTCCATTGCTCACTGCCCTGTGGCATCCTCCATACTCTATGGTGCCTCACGCAGCTCAGCCTGAGGGCCTTGCTCTCCAGGCATTGTTTTACACCATCACCTTCTGTCTTTGCCATTTTTGCCACTCCTGTTTTCACTGCTTTTCATGACCAGTATGTGTCACAGAGCTTGGCTGCTGAGACACTGCACTGTTTCAGGTTTTTTTAAGAGCATGATGAGACTGGGATTTGGAGTTAGGGAACAGGAGCAGGAAATGCCCCTTGGGAGAGGTGTGGGAATGTTGGTTGTGAGATCTTTGCCAAAGCAAAGCAGTGTAATTCACAGTGTAATGAGGAGCTGTGAAAACTGGGATGGACTCAAGCAGCGGACAGTTTCTGTGCAAAGAGCTGAACTATGGAGAAAGTCTTGCACTCCGCATAAAATTTGCCCTGGGCAACAACTTCTCTGGATGTATGGAATGGCAAGAGCCTGTGCTGAAGGACTGACAGGGAAAAGCGTTTAGCAGACCAGAGTGATAAGGAAGATGCACAGGGGGGATCCTGGATCTCTTTCCCACTCACCTTCCTTTGGAGAGAAATAGCAATGGTGTGCAGAGATAGTCAAGAGGACAGGATAAAGCATTCACTGTCCTGAGCAGGTGCTGCTGGAGTACGCCTTGTCTATGTCTATAATAAAATCCCCTGGGGAAGGGAAATAGGGTTTGAAACAAGGAGCAGCTCATCCATCCTTTGGCTGCTTCTGCAGGACGGAGAGCCTGCAGAGTCAGCCCGACCATGTCTGTTTTACCAACAGGGTGAGAAGGGACGAGCTGGTGACCCTGGGCTTCCTGGACTCCCTGGCACGAAGGTTTGTATCTTCTCTGATTTTTTTAGGGGGGCCACTCTCATCCCCTTTCCTTCCTCCCTCCTGTGCCAGCTGTGCACAGCTCATGCGCTCTTAGGTCACTGTCGCAGCGTACAGCAGCATGTTCTGTGAAGCTCAGCTGGATGTCAGCCCCAGCCAGGGATGTGATGGGGTCACACAAAGGATGCCTTTTTGTGAGGAATTGCATGCCTTCCTGCAATGACGGGGAGGCTGTGGTCCTGGGAACGTGACCACGGAATCGTGTTCCAGTAGTTTGCCTTTAAAAGCATGAGCTCAGACGTAACGTGGCATTTCAGCCTCCCTCCTGCTCCACGATCCACATGTGAGGAGGAGATGGGCTTTTTGGGAGCTGCACTGCTGTGCTCTGAGGTGGAAGAGTAGCCTTGTGCTTGGAGAGACCCAGGGCAGGTCAGCTAAAGCTAAGCTCTGAAACTGTGGCTTTTTCCCTGTGCTCCGGGATATGGATAGAAATCACACCTTTCAAATCAGACTTTTACGGGGTGCTTTTCCTTCAGGAAAGGGGACAGTGCACTGAGTGACAGTGGCCATTTCAGGAAAGGGTGAGGGTGTAATGGCAACTCGGTACAAGCAAAGCTTTCCTGTTACTGCCTTTGTACCTGCTCTGTGCAAAGGATGTGGTCTGCAGGGCCGACTGTCTGGCTGATGACTGCAGCTCCAGAGCGAGCCATACCAAAAAAAGCCACCATCAGGTGGTTGGTGGTTTTATCAGCTCAATTTCAACAGTAGAAGAAAACAGTTGTGTTTGAACTGGAGCCCGGGGGATGAGGTCTGTCCACAGGTGGCTTTATATGGCACTGGGGAGTAAGGGCCGAGCAGCAGCACTGCAGCCAAAGGGATGACGATAGCTGTGACCACTGGCAGGGCTCTAGGTGGAGCCCCCAGGCAGAACTATGTTGGCCTGGTTCCTGGACAGCTGGTGGCTCTGGAGCAGTGATGTTTCTGGGCTAGCAAGAGGCCAGCTGATGGACCAACTTGTCTTGGGCCCTGTCTCTCTAAGCCAACAGTTTGGCAAGTGAAATTATGGAGATGGAGAGACTGAACTGTGACACGTGGCTTGTTCTTCCTTGCAAACAGGGAGAGAAGGGAACTGCTGAGAATGCCTTGGTGGGAGGTAAAGGAGAACCTGGCCCTCCAGGTCTGCCTGGGCCCCCTGGACCAAAGGTGAGTGTCTTTTCCTCCACTGAGTTGTGTATTGTGAGGGATTATGACCAGCACAAGGTGTGTAGGAAGGGGCAAAGGTTGCATTCATCTGTGCCCACCTCTGATTACCTGCTGAAGGGACATCAGGTTCTGCAGAGCGTTTTAATTCTGTTGTTTTAAATACAGAAGGTGAGAGAATTTGTGAACTGTGTTTCGGGGAGGAAAATATCCTCCTTGTGCTCAGATAACTCCCCTCTAGGTTCTGTGAGAATCTAGTTGCTCCGAATCAATGACAGCCTCTAGTCCCTGTGGTATCTGAGTCAGGGTGGACACGGGGAGGCAGGATGGAGGCCTTCCAAGTCTTCTCTCCCCTTCCTCTTCCACCTCCTCAAGAAGCAGCAGCAGTAAAGTCCTGCCCCTTTGGCAAAGGTCACCAAGAACACGTAAATCTGAGGTCCAGTCTCAGATGTACTTGGAACAGCCCTCCTGCATGCTTACTTTGGGTCTGAACTGGGTGCTTTCCTTCATGTTGAATACTCCCTCCGCACTGTGTAGAAGAGAAGGGCACCTGGTAGGACGTCGTGGCAGGAAATTTGGGTTACCCGAGGAGAAGAGGGCACAGCAGGGGTACTTGACTGGTGCAGTTCTTCCTCCTGGAAATGCAAAGCCAGCAGTAGAGTCGCACCCCTTCCACGGAATACAAACCCATCCCTTTTCCTTTCTCTTTCTCTCAGGGAGAAGCTGGTGACATTGGCCGGCCTGGTGCTGCAGGGTCACGGGGGGAAAAGGTACAGTCCTTCTGCACAACCCAGCTCCAGGTTCAGTAGCTGCAAGTCTGTTCCTACGTGTACAAAACTTAGCTGAAAAGGAGCATTTTAAAATTAAGCTGTCTAGTCCCAACCTGTTTCAGAGGACCAGCAGAGAACAATGATTCCTGGAGTTCAAGCAAGTGAAGGGATAGGCTTTGTTAACAGCATGTTCTTCTTGTTACAGGGGGAACCTGGTTCACCGGGAGACCAGGGACCCATGGGCCCAAGGGTAGGTGTCCCTCCACTGACACTTGAAGAGTTTTGGCCTTTCAAAGAGGTCTAAGGATAGTGGGACCACACTGACAGTCTAGATTGGGCCTCTGCTTTCTTGACAGATGTTCTCACTGTCACTAAAAATGCTTATAGCTGGGCAGTGGCTGAGTTTGAGACAGGCCATTTGTCCACTCCATACCCTCATCAGAAGACACCCACACCTTAGGGGGGAAAAAGTCTTTCAAGCCACCTTAGGGTGTATGCTTGGCTCATTCATAGAAGGAGGTGGGTTTGGACATCCCAGTCTGAACTCAGGCCTTTGGCATATCAACAAAGGGCAGCAGGAGGGTGTTTGGTGTGCACTCAAGTCAGACAATCCAGCTCCTGGATTCTGGCCTCAACTTCACCACTCACCAGACCTGCCAGCTTTAATGGTCATGGCACGGTGATCTGGGCTTGTCTGACTACATTTCTGTAGTGTTTCCTCTATAAAATGTGCTTTTAAGAGCTTTGTTTAATCAAGGAAAAACTGGAGGCTCACGAAAGAGCCCCCTCTGAGACCCCTTTTTCAGGGTGAACCACAGCTCCGAGTGCCCATAGGAAGGGCAATCCCCAGGCCCTGGCTAAAGAGCTGGTATTTTGCAGGGCCCCAAAGGAGAGCCTGGGAAGGATGATATGATGGACTACGATGGTAACATCAGTGAAGCTCTCCAGGTGAGCAACTGCCCTCCTGGCCCATGAGGGGACTGCTGGCAGCTTTACTGTTTCCTGGGGGATGCAGACAACTGGGAACAATGTAGATCTGCTTCCTCAGCAGTAGCAGCAAAGGGAAGTACTTGGTTGTTCCATAGTCCCCCTCATCCTACAGCTCACTGCATATAGTGTTTTGGTAAATACTTGTGCACCTTGTTTAATTGATATATTAACACTGGTGGGCGTAGAGGTGATGTGAATTGCCTCAAGAGTGGCCCATGACTTGGGGTAGATGGTGAATGAAAGGACTGCAAAGCTTCCTTGGAAGTGTGCACTGATGATGTGAAGTGAGCAAGTGGCTATGCCCAGCTCTGGGCTAGCCTGGGTTCTACTTGGAAAAAGGGGAAATCATAGAATAACAGCTCCATGGGACTCCGAGCTAGTTTTTTTGCTTTTGTTCATTTTGTAGGCTCTTTGCTCATTTGGGCCAGTGTTATGTTAGTGGAAAACAAACCACCTCCAGGAAAAAGCTTAGCTTTCCAATGGCTGTTTTCTTTTTTGATTTTTTTTTTTCTTTTTTTCTAGGAAATACGAACTTTGGCCTTGATGGTGAGTTCCTAGCTTTGCTGCGTGGTTTTAAGCAAGTAGCCATATGTCCATCCTAAGCAGATGGCCTGACAATTTAGGTGCAGCTAAAACATTTGGCCTTTGCTGTTGGGAGCTGGAGTAGGGGCAGCTGACAGCTGAAGGAAAAGCTCATCTTGCCTTCTGATCGTGGCTCTTGAATTCTAATCAGGCCCTTTATTTCTCTGCTTTAAGAGGTAATACATGCTGCTCACAACAGGGATTGCTCAGAAGGAGCAGGGAAGAGCAAGGGGGACTGACCAAAGCACGGAAAAAGGAGGCCTTGGGTGCTTTGCGAGAAAGCTTATGTTGGCAGTCTGTGGTGGACACTTTCTGTGATGGGAGGGGAGGACATATTTTCACCATTGATAAGTATAACTTGACATAACAGTCCTGTACAAAACTGATCATTTAAAACAGCAGTGACTACAAGCCCTCTGAAGACAAAGAAATGTAAAGTAGTTATTTTGAGCCAAAATAAGGGAAAAAGTATCCCTGAATTTTGCTTCTTGGGACGAGAAACCTGCTTAGGAAAAAAGATGGATTTTTTAAATGCAGTATGGCAGGGCAGCACAGGCGTAAGCAGCATCACTTGCTAGGCCAAATTGCTCCCTAGGTTTCCTTAAAGGGTAACTGCCAAGACTGATCAGGAAATCTGCTCAAAATACTAGGGCCATTTACCTCTGCTTAAGCTGTGCTTGGGATCTAAGTAGTACAGTGTTTCCTATGATCTCTATTCTAAAAGTGTACTTTTGTAGATAGGAAGGGACAACCTTAAGTTAGTCTTAGTTTCAGGAGCAGATAGCTGTGGTCATTTTAGTTTTCCTCCATGAAAATGTAAAGAAATACATACATATCTACAACTCACTTTGGACTGGCCTGCTGCTCACTCAGAACTCTCCATTGCTTGGCTTCCCAAGCAAATACAATTTTAGGAGTTCCTGGGAAAATTCCCCAGCTATTTCCCCTTAAACTCAGAAGAGCTGTTTGGTTTCAAAACCTGAAAATAAAGGCCCTGTTGATAATCTGAAAATGAGTTTTTCTTTATCTAGGGACCCCCAGGACTTCCGGGTGTGGCTGGACCTCCAGGGCCACCAGGACAGAAGGTATTTGCTCAATTGAGCACTTGCAGAGCTAAGGGAAACACAGGAGCGGTCCAGGCAGAATTCCCACACACAACCCCCACCAGCGCTCCTATTCTCCCTGTCCAGCACTATCAGACTGTCCTGCTGGCCTCTACCACTCCTCCTCATGCGCAATATCCTGAAAATCTCTTTTCCCACAATGATAATGCCTTATCAGAAAGATGAAGGATCCTTTCTACTTGCCCTCCCCTTTTAGGAAGCAGCTTATGGGAACCGATCTCTGTGCAGGGATTTTGTTGGTTGGGAACTATGTTATAGCACTGGGGCTGCGAACTGTCAGTCAGGATAAACAAGGCTGGTGAAATTCTTAGGCAGTCACACATGTATTGTTTCAGCAGGGGTTTCCATGCTTTTTTTCTGTGACTATTAGTTACCAGAGTCCCTGCAGACTATTTCTGTAATGCCCACCCTTCATCATCGTAGTGCCATGCAGAAGGAGTCAGAATAGGTGCTTTCAAACTGCCAAAGTAACAATTCTGTGTTTCAGGGTGAAATTGGCTTGCCAGGTCCTCCAGGCCATGATGGAGAAAAGGTAAGACATGGTGCCTCTATGGATTGCTCTTCCCTTTAGTGGTCTTACCTCTGTCACTAACATTGCACGGTTGCTTTTCCCACAGGAGAAAAAATTATTTTGCTTTACAAAAATGAGCATTAATGGTTTATCAAAGTCCTCACCTATAGGGAGTGGCTGGGATGGCACGGCAAATCTACTTTGTCCTGCCCCCATGACTCCTCAAAGGGCATTACTGCGAGTGAGAGGATGAGCAGTGAAAGAAGTTCTGGGCCAGGGGCTCACTTTGCAGGAGTAACCTTACTCTTATCTGTAAGTGTTTCACTCTGTGTTGTGTGGATTTCTTTTAGGGACCACGTGGCAAGCCTGGAGAAATGGGCCCCCCTGGCCCTCATGGACTGCCAGGGAAGGATGGACCACCTGGAATAAAGGGAGAGCCAGGCCATATTGGGGTCACAGGAGAAAAGGGCGATAAAGGAGAGCCGGGACAAGCCGGCTCACCGGTGAGTAAATCAAAGCCTCTCAGAGCACTGCTGGCTGTCCAGGTTATGGGACAAGGCCCTGGGACTTCTTGGATACCTCAGAGCCCCTCCGACATGGGTGCTGGAGGCACCTCATCACTGCTGTATGAAGTGTGCCAATACAGAAGCAACGTCTTGGCTCCCTGGCAGATGTGTCCATCTTGCTGGAGTGGCTGTCCCCAGCTGCGTGCCCTGCTCTGTCACTTCCTCAGCTTGTTGCCTGGTGTATTGCTTAAACTGAAACGCCACTGTAAGCAAGCAGGCCTGACTGTGAGAAGGCAGCTGAGGTACCAGCACACATGCCCTCCTGGGAGGGCAACTGCATGGAGTAACCCCTTACATCCCCTGCCACTAACCAGGGCAGAGTGCCCAGTCTCCCAGCTTCAGTCTGTCACAACTTCTGTGTCCCCAGCACTAGTCACGAGGGTTTTATGCAATGAGTTTCTGCCTCTCTACAAGATTACTAGGATAAAACTCTTGCTGTCACAACAGCTGGCTATTGGGGAGTGATTTCTAGCATGGACTCCAGCAAACTGCATAACCGTGAGCAGAACTTGGAGGCAGGAAAGCAGTACCCCATCCCTGCTCTGGGGACCGGCACATCCACAATGACAGGAGGATGTTCAGGCATTTGCATGTCCAGTTTCAATACTAGTGAAGCCCTGCATTTCCCTGAGCACCTGATGGTTGTCTGGGGTTTTCAGTGTGTTCTTGGGATGACCAGTGCCAGTCTCAGCTCTTGCAATGATGTCTCATATGTCTGCCTGACTTAGTCTTGCAAAAAGTCCACAAATCTTTCTTGATCCATAGGGTCTTGATGGCCCCACTGGAGAGAAGGGCGAACGAGGTGACCAAGGGATTCCAGGACCGTCAGGATTGCCGGGTCCCATTGGACTTCCAGGACTGACAGTAAGAGTGAAAAAGAGGCTCCTCTTTCCTGCTTGGCAAAGAGAAAACAGTGTAGAGCAACACACAAGGGTTTATTTCCCAAAGTGCTGAGTATCTCAGGAGCCTCAGACCCCTACCCCTTAGTTAGGTGCTTAGGTGTCACTGGACGTCCGTCAGGTCTCCAGCAGCAGGCAGGGGGCCAGCTGGGCATCTGCCCCCACTGCTGTCTGGAGGTGCTGGCTCTGGCAGCTGCCTGCAGAGCCTGCGTGGCAAAGTCAGCTGAGACGCCTAGTTTGCTGGCAGCATGGCATCGTTGCTCCTTCCCTTAGAGGCTGCAGCACAGCAGAGGGGTGTCAGGCTGCTGTTGGGGAAAGGCAAGCAAAATCCTGTGGCACTCCCCTTGCACAGCTGTGAGATACCACTCCTGGAGGCCTCGCTTTTTGTAGGGTGCCTCCTCTGGAAGCAGAGGTGCAGGAGAGCCGCAGGTGAGCTGTTTGTGATATACATGGTACGTTCCCACTCCTCCTTTGGGGAACTGCTGCTTGCCAGCACATGAGTGGTTCACAGATGGCTTCTGATGGAGTGAGACTCCAGAGTGCTGCTGGTGGTGACAGGGTCTGTTGTTGTGTGCAGGGAGAGAAGGGTGAACCTGGGGAGCGTGGAGACAAAGGAAATCCAGGAGAATCGGTAGGTCACCTTTCTCATTTTCCTTCTGCAATCTTGGCAGTAGGGGAGGGATGATGTGGCAGCAGTGCTGCTGAAAACCAGCACATCCCACCCTCTTACGACACACATCTCATTGAGGACAGCAAGCTTCATTTTGTGGGACTGAATCACCAGCCACCTCTAGCTCCCGATGCCCTACTTTTCCCTTACACAAGAACAATCTAGCTCATGACAAGCAATCAATAATGAATGCCTAGGGAAGAATAGAAGATCATGGAAAGCATAACAAATATTTCCCTCGGCACTTGCGGTGAAGGGATTTCCTGAACAATACTTGCATGTATCTACATATATGTATTTTTCAATAGGGTTTGTGTTCTTGAATTTGTCTGTTCTCCCCTCAAAGCTCACCCCTAGCTTTTGTAGCACCCTGCAGCAAGGAGTCCCACAGGCTATCAAAACACTCTTCTGCATGTGTGGAGCAAGCCACCTTCTTTCCTATCTTTTGAAACAGCTGCTAAGCTGTTGACCTTGTGCCTCCTTGCCCGAATGGTGGTAGAGTAGTGGAAGTGGACCTTTTTTTGGAAAAAACTCACTGCTTTCCCTCCTCCTAAATATCTGCAACTGCTGCATAACCTTCCCCAGAGTCCTGCTGCTTCTACTCAGCCACTGTCCTGCATTGCTGCCACTTCCTAACACAGTCCTTAAGGGGAGTCCAGGTTTCCAAGCCTGGTAGAGCTCTGCTGCGTCCTGTGCCCTGCCTCCCCTCTGAGCAGTTCCCTTTACCTGCTGAGGGCAGCAGATTATGACAGTGACTTCTCTTGCCTTGCTTTCTAGATATCTGGCCCCCCTGGACCCCAAGGCCCACCAGGACCTCCAGTAAGTTTTGAGTGATTCACCTGAGGAGCAAGACCATGGGAATGAGGATAGAGCGGGAAGTGGCTGGGGAGGGTTCTGGGCAGAGAAAATAGCCAGAAACACTGCAGCATTGAAACAGTAACATGCTTAGTATCACTTCCAAAACCACCCCCCAGGGTAGGTCAGAGCTACCATGGGCTGGGTAGGTAAAGAGAGAAGGTTAGGTTTGTCTGAGATGAAAGGGAAGACAGTAGCAAGATGGAATGAATAGGATTAAAGGGATCAACTTCAGAAATGGTCTTAATAGCAAGCCTGGCCCACTGCCGGGTGGTTCTTGGCGAGAGCCGCCTCATTACCAGATGAGAACAGTACATGAAGTGCCCTTCACACAAATAAAGAGGCCTTCAGGCTAAGCATTTGTGCCTTCAGTGTGACAGAAAGCGAAAGCTCTATACTGCATGCTGAACTGTGATAACCTGGATTTTAAAGCATATCCTTAAATATTACTCATATCTTGTCTTTCATCCCAAATACAGGGTCTTCAGGGCCTCCCAGGACCGAAGGTAAGACTGCAAAAAAGTAACATTCTGGAATTTTACTAGAGTTGTCCCAGGTGCAAGAATTCCCTTCAGTAACAACTTCCTAGCTTTCAAATGTTACTTTTCTTCTATCTTGGTAGGAGGACAAATCCTTCTGGATATTTTCTTGAAGGAAATGGATTAGCAGCACTTGCTTTAGGACCCAGAAAACTGGTCATTCTCTCCAGTTTTCACCCAGAGAAGTAGGAAGTCACTGGCCCTTGGAAATCTTTCCATGAGAACATAGTTGAAATCTTTGTCTGAAGGGTGCAGGTCTGTACAGTGGGCTGGACAGGCTGTCATACAACCTTAAGTAACTGAGCTCTAGCTTAAAATTAGCCAGGTTCTGTACCCTGTAAATTCTGCTGTAAAGCCACTCAAGGACTTCGCTGTTCTTGGTGATGAGAAGCTTTCTAATCTCCATCTAAATGTGTTTATGCTCAGCCTGCACCATTGGTTTACCTGCTGTAAAACAGTACCTAGATGAAAAAAATATTTGAGTGGAAATGTTCAAGGAGACCTGTGTTTTTCCTCTGACATTCTGGCAGAGATTGGCAAATGTGGGAAGTGTCTTCATCCTTCTTGTTATGCTTAGATTTGGCTACCAGTACTATTTGGGTGCTAAAGGGGATGGTATCTTTATCCTGATTCATCTTTTCTCCAAGTGTTGATTACAGATACAGTTATCTGTCTTGCTTGTCTGTAACTCACTAGCCACTGATATCAAGTGTCTGGGAAAGTTCTGTAAGATGGAGTTGTCTTTGAGGTATGGGCCAAACAAATGCAGGTGAAAGTCTGGCACAGCACAGACTGGATTATAGGCAGAGGAAGTACTGCAGCAGTTTCTCCTTGAACCACGTAGGCCTAAATAGCAGGTGCAATGAGATGTCCTGAGCGTGGAAGTTTTTGTTCCATCCCTGCAACCTGTAATAAGTCTTTTTGTAAAGAGGCTTTCAGTAGTGGGGAGGAAGAGCATTTCATACCTTTTGCAGACACATCAGAAATAAGTAACTCTTCCAGGTATGTGCTCAAGCCAAACAGCATTGTAGGGCAGTGATACATGGCTGTATGGAAACTGGAGTGCTGGTAGAGTGGGCCAGCAACATGGTGTCTTATCATTGTAGGAGAGTACAGCAACCGGGCTTACTGTTTCTGTGCAAACTTGGTTCTTCTGATACTTCTGTTTCAAAATGCAACCAAGATAATGCTTTAAAATACCTTATGAACAGGAGGGTGGGGGGGAAGCTTTGGGTTGCTTTTTGAATTTATGAAAAAGGAGTATTTTGTTTTAATATTGCTTTATAGTTTATAATAGAGAATTTAAAAAATACAGTTGGAAAAGGAATAATGAAATTATTTTCCCCAAAATTTTGAACCTGATGCCTTTGCATTTACAAAAATCTTTCCAAAAAAGATTTCAGTATGATTTTTCTTCAAAGCTTATAGACACCTGTCATTCACTTCCAATGAATCCACATCTTAAAATGTAAAACCACCCTATCGGATAACTTCTGGTTCCTTCTATTTACTGACGCTCCCTGCAATAGCAGGGAGAGTGACACAGAAGTGAGCTCAGTTCCTCTTTGACCGCCTTGACCCACTGGGCCTGACTCTCCTCTTACTGCCATTGACTGAAGACAGGTGCTCACGCAGAGGTCGCTTGACTGATACTGGTTTTCTTCAGATTGGGCTGAGAATCAAGCTAAAGCATTGCTCTGCTGCCTCTTGTATTCTCTCTAATCCTTCTGCGCTCTCTGAAGGGAGGAATGTTTGTTATATAAGTGGTGTTATGGTGGGTTTATTTTCTGCTCCATCCTTCCTTTAGGGGGAAGCAGGGATTGATGGAATGAAAGGAGAGAAGGGTGCCCAGGGTGAAAAAGGAGACAGAGGGCCACTGGGATTACCCGTAAGTATCCAGGAAGCAAGCAGCACTTTATGAGCCAAACTTATATCAGCTGTAAAAAGATCTCTCAATAGGAGACACACGCAGGGATGTGATATGTAAAGTCAAAGAAAGAGATGATCTATAAATAACTGTGCCTTTGCTTTTTAAACTTAAAGCCTCAATTTCTTATAGAACCTTCATCTTTTAGAGCTGTTAAATAGATCAATGATCACTTTTATTCTTCCTGCTTCTGGCAGGATTGGGAAAAACAAACAGTAGCTTTCCTGTGGGTTCTTTGCACTTTAGACCAGAAACAGAAGTCAAAAAGATGTGGAAAAGGAAATACCTTCCCAGCCGTTTATCACCTGGGCCAAGCTTTGTACAAAAATTTGGTGGTTCTGAATGCATCCAGCTTCTTCACTAGCCAATACTTTCCTATCACTTTTGCAATGGAATCAATGCTTTCCCTGACACGGTAGAAGCGTGCTGTGTTCCCTGCTGTATGTGAACTCAGTCACATTAGACAAGTGTTGGTGCACTGCTTAGCTTAGCAAGGAGGAATTGTGGCAGAATTATAATGAGTTACAGGAGCTTTAGATATAAACCTGAAGACCTTGTGAAGCTCTTGGCTCACATCTGCTAAAAGCTTCTTCGCCCACTGTCTGAGCTGACAGCTGATAATGAATTAGTGGTAACTTAGTCCCACCCAGTTGCTCTGCCAGCCCCTAAGTTCTCTCCTCATAAAAAGCACTGGTGGCAGAGCACACCCTCTCCCTTTGCTGAATGTACTGCCTGGAAACAAGCACTGCAAAACGCATCTTGTGTGCTGTGTGACTTTGTCAGCCTGTGTTTGATCACCCAGATCCCTTGTCTCTGACTTTGGCTGAAATGTGCGTGTCTTTGTTTGTAAAATGTTTTCCTCTTTTAGTTGTGCTATACCTTCTAGGGCCTGGATGCTTCTCATCGAGCTCTAGGTACTTAAGTGAGCTCATCATGAGTGTATTCACTGTGGCTCCATGCAGAGCCAGCAGGGAGAAAGCGATGCTTTCGGAAGGCTCAAATGCAAAGGTTTGTGCCTCAGTGAAGCAGCAAGAAGTAAAAGCACAGTCCTTATTTTGCCCTGAGAAATGCAAATGGAAGCTTTCTGTGTAAATGGTTATTCCCTCAAGTCTGTGTGTTATCAGGACAGGGGAGGGAGGTCCCCATGACAGTCTGAGCAGAAGATGCCCCAGCAATTATCCTGACAAGCTCATCAGTGTAGCAGGGAATGTGCTAGCTGGTTCTACTACAGCAGTGAGCCCTATGAGAAACCAGGGTCCCTTGCCTTTTCGCATCGCTTATCCTGAGCTGTGGAGGGGGGAAGACT
The DNA here is from genome assembly GCF_000737465.1 of Haliaeetus leucocephalus. Taxonomy (NCBI): domain Eukaryota; kingdom Metazoa; phylum Chordata; class Aves; order Accipitriformes; family Accipitridae; genus Haliaeetus; species Haliaeetus leucocephalus. The sequence goes on along the minus strand of NW_010973123.1, from coordinate 4,210,025 downwards.
GGCCCAGAAGCGTCCTCTTAGAAATGTTTTGTGTTTGGATCAACAATATCAGCTGGCCAGCTAGGAAGCACAGTTACTGAGCTGTTAGTAAGATCAGAGAGATATTGTGGACCTTGTGTCCCTCCTCAGACCTACCTAAGTCTCTTCAAAAGCTTTTCCATGCCTGATCCAGTGTGTTTTCAGCCTGTCAGACTAAATGCAGTGCCAAATAGGTACTGAAATATTTCAAAGACAGACTCTGTAAAATCCCACAGCTGGATCTGCTGCCTTTTCAAGTGTGATTTAGGGCTTGACATCATGCCAGAATTTCAGCACATTTCACCGCCGATTGTTTGCAGTAGCCTTGGACTTCTCTGAATGGCCGACAAGCTGAGGAATTTGTCATACTCAAGTGGAGGAAAACTCAGTGTTTGGTACTTATATTCTACAAAAGCTTTCTCTCCTGGCCACCGTCAGAGACAAGACACTGGGCTAGACGGACCTTGGGCGGAACCATTGTAAGGTCTTATGGATGAGGAAATTCAGGGCAAGAGCCAAGCAGACAGAAAAGTGTCACTTAATCTCAATCTGGTGTAAATCTGCACTGGTGACACAGGAAGATGAGCCACCTGTTTTATAAGCCTCCAGACAACTGGATGTAGAGTGGAGCAAGCCTGCAGCTGACTAAGCATGCACCTACAAGACCTGGGTTTCTTGGTGGGAACTTGAATGGCTGATGGCTCTGCACTGCTTATAAATGCCTCTGTGACCACAGGCCTCTGAGCCTTGTGTCTCCTCTGTGTTGCCCAGCCTGCCACAAAGGCAATGCAGGTCTCAACTCCACTGTCACGTTGTCCTTTTCATCACCTGTCACAGAACAGCGTTTTCTCGGTGGCACTGAGAATGGGAAATTTGCATTCTTAATGGGATCTGAAAGTTGCAGGTCAACATTATATGTATTCAGTGTTTCTATGTTTTTGTTGGTTTGCTTGTAAGTACCATCACCTGTCCTTGAGATCTTAATTTTTGTTTATTGCAAGCATATGTTTGTCTCAAGTCACTGCTTCACTCACCTCTCCCCTCCCCTCTCCTTTTCCCCTCACCCTCCTCCCCTCTCCTCTTGCCTTGTTTTTGTTAACCCTCCCCCATCTGTTCAGGGTGCTTCAGGTTTAGACGGCAGGCCTGGACCACCGGTGAGTTCCATTTCTCCATTACCCTACGTTCCTCCTCCCCAGTATCGTGATTTGTCTTGTCTCTTCCACCAGAGTCTTGTTTACACCAGGAATAACTGTCTTTTCTCCAAAGCAGCCTTGGGAGGGGGGTTAAACTTAGACTGAGAAGTGATGTTACACGCTTGTCTTTTTTGATGCTACGAGTCTGTCTGGATCCTGGGATCACAGCCTACTTGTTCTACTTTATCTCTGTAACAAGATGAATGAAACCTCTGCATGGTTCCATGATGCTCTGTTCTCCTGTCCTCTTTATTACGAGGGGTCTCCATCCTGTCATTCTCCATGGTAGCCTTGCTTGCCACCTTTTCACAGCAGTAGCTCTTCAGTTTTGTCTTAGGCATAATAATGCTGGTGTGTTTTGTCCTGTGAGCAAAAGGCTTTGTGCGTTGTTTTCACATACGGCACTTAAGGCTGCATTGCCATGGGTTGCAGGTATGCTTACAGGTATCTCTCCATAGCCTGGTAAGCATCTTGCCATGAGGAGAAGTTGCATCTAAAAGACCTTCTGCAAGCAGGACTAGCCCTTCACCTCTCAGCAGCAGAATGCCATGCAACTTCAGCAACTCTGCATGTGCTTTCCTTAGTCCCAGATACGTGAGGGTGGGGGTCGTGGGGTGTGTTCCAGTCTGGTATGTACCCCTGAGAGGTAGCGACATCTGACAGTGGAGCAGGAGGATGCAAGATTCCCACCTCTTGTTGCTAACTCACTGTGAGATGTGAAGGAAATAAACTCCTTGTGCCTAAGCATCTCAGTCTGTGAAATTCAGAATGAGACAAGTAATGCTAACCTTGTTCTGCAAACCATTCTGCTATTCTTGGCTAGCAGCTGTTAAATAAGGGCCAAATATTTTTAATCCCTCTTGGGAGGTCACACATCACCCATGCACAATCCATTTGGCTATTTAAAAAGAAAAAGCAATTTTTCCTCCTCGGTGTAACTGGAAATTATTCAGCTGCTCTAGAACTTCTGAACAGAATCCGAATGACAGCTTATACACTCGCTTGTTTGGGGAAATTGTAGATTTAATTTTACAAATGTGCAGGTGAGATCTCAATGTATTTCATGGCACTAAATGATCTTAAAATGATGCATATGTGCAGGCAATTAAGATTTCCATGATGTGAACTCCTGTGCATGAATCTAAGGAGAGCCTGATTTTTCTCACTTCCTTCACTGCATTTAAGTTGTGTGCTGCATGGACTACTTCTCCACTTACATTCTGCAGATCTTAACTTGTCTGAAAAGCTCTCCTGATCCACATGAGTCATCCTGCTCACATCAGAGGGGTTACTTTAGTGACTAAGGATTGTGAGCTCATGTGAAAAAGGTGCAAGGCCATTTTCCTTAAGGCTGTTAGAAAAAGATTTCCCTGTTCTGGATGATTCCTCCTTTGTTCTTCCTAGAAGGCAGGTAATGGGCCTCAAAAGTATCCCTTTATCAAGGCTCCATGAAGATCAATACCTAAATGGTTAGCAGAGTTCTTGCCAATCTAAAAGTATGTGGTGATGTAGGGTTAGGAAGGTAACTGCCTATCTATACGATGTAGTTATGTGGGTGTACTACACACTGCAAATTTGAAGGCTGTATTTTATCTAGACTGCAGAATGTGGTCTGGGAGAGCTGTAAGAGACCCTGCAGCAGGGAACACTCCACAACAAGTTCAAGGACTCTGTATAGAGTTGAAAGTGCCCGATTTCTTAGCCAGAAGACTATTGCCTAACTGCTGTATTGCCCACATGAAAGATCAACTTTGATCGGGTTAATTTCCCAAAGCCCAAGCAAGTCTTAACAGCACTGGGAAGCGAGTTTGGTATGCTAGTGGGAGATGGCCCCTGTGTCAAAGGGTTAGCAAAAAGACTGGGTTTTCCTGTTAGCATGACTGAGAGCCTGGTGGAGCGACATAAATAGCAAAAAGGGAACAGAGGGACTGGGACTGAATGATGCCCCTCTTAGTTTGCATCTGTGTATGCATGCATCTGCATTCATCTCTGCAGCATGGTGTCTTTCAACTTGCATGACTGACTGGCTGCCTGCCACCAAGTAACCAAACTCTTTCATTTTTGCTCAACTCAGCTGACTCCGGGCGGGGGGAAAGAAAATAAGGAAATAAAGAAAAGAAAATTGCTTATCATCTAAATGGCCTTTATTCTGCTACAGCTTTCAGCCTTGTCTGATATAAACTAGAGAGAAAAAATTCCCTCCTGTGGAACTGGTAGAAATGCCTGCTGTAACAGTTGTCAAGAGATAGCTTCAAAATTAAAAATAAGGCTCTGTAAAATGGTGCTGGTGTGATCTAATGTAGCAGTTCCCATGTTGTTCAAATTGCCTATAACAACTACTTCAAATCCATCGCCACCAACACTGAAAGCTGTAGTGGTGCTAGATGCCTTCCATCACCAGACTGTCCTTCCCAGCTGTGCTTTTTCCTAAAGGAGCAGCAGTGTCTCCTGGCTTTAGTGAGGCCCTAGAGGGAAAACGTCCTGATGTGTTTTCCTTCCTACAACTATAGGGTACTCCAGGACCAGTTGGGGTTTCGGGACCAGCAGGACCAAAAGGAGAAAGGGTGAGTTTGCTTCAGAACTGACCAATGCTCTGTAACTTCTTTGAAGCTACCACAGCTCTCTGGGATGGAGAAGCTCTAGGTTTTTCTAGAGCTGGAACTGCTCTCTCTTTGTGCATATAAGACCCTCAGCTGGGCCTCTTTGATTTCTGAGTATCTCATCCTTGGGGTTTTTGGGTGCTTTGAAATGTGTTCTTTACTTTTCTTCTATAGTGTTGCTGCAGCCACTGCTGTGCTGCCTGTTTATACTGCATAGGAATGTAACAATTTTTACTCTTTTGTCTCTGTTTCAGGGCAGTAAAGGAGATCCTGGAGTTGTAGGACCAATGGGGCCAGCAGGGCTTCCTGTAAGTATGGAAGTACTCGGGATTTGTTATCTACAGTGCTTGTTTCCTGGCTGATGGCTTAAGATGCTACTGTAATACAGCATTTGCAATTTCAGCTAGGTTAGGTGTTAAAGAACCGAAGTTACACACTTATGTACACTACGGGAACAACAGAAAGAGCTTGATAACTTCAGAGCAATGATTCAGAATGAGGTGGATGAAGCTGAAGGGAAACTTAATTTACCTTGGTCCTCGAACTACCAAAAGAAGCTGCATGGCACTCCCAGGATACGTATCTTAGTCCAAAATGCTGCTTTTGAGCACATCTGCTCTGTTTACCTCTCCACAGCTTGGGTGCCTGCCTTCCACTTGCCTGAGAGGGCCCTGTCTTGTCATTGCAGTGACAAATGCTGTCTTCAGCGAGGTTACTTCCAATGTTTGGGATTATTTTTTGCAAAGTAGGGCCCATGTCGGAATGCCAGTTTTATGTAATCATGGAGCTGCTTTGTTGTTTAACCAAAAAAGGAAGTTTGCTGCTTTTTTCAAGGACTGCATTCTCTAAACCAGTTCGGTTTTTATCTGAAGAACCCTTGGAGCAGTAGTAGTGGTGTTACAACCTGGATGGTCTAATGGAGGTGAAGAGGAGGTTGTCTGCTGGAAAAGTTAGTTATTTTTTTTACCATCGAGCAATTGGTACAAATGGAAAAAACAAACTTCTGGGCACACATTCTTCTTTTTAAGCGGGACTACAATGGGACCTACTTGTTTTAAAATCTTTCTTTTTGTGTTGATGTATTTCAGGGTTTACAAGGTCTACCTGGTGACAAAGGAATCCGGGTAAGTTACCAGGCAAACTTCTTGTATTTAGTTACTAACATCTTCACACAGTGATAGACTGGTTAACTCCTGAGCAACCTCAAGTAGCCAGCATGTAATTCTGTCTGCTAGACCTTCATATAAGTAACTTTACAAACTTGTATTTTAGAAGGTGATACCTGTAGCTCATATAATCACCTGGGACATTGTGGTACATCTATCTGAAAGCTATAGGAGGGATTTTCTAGTGTGTTCATTGTTGTCATAGCCCTGTTCTCACTGAAGCACAGGACTTTACGTGTAGTAGACTTCGGCCAACGTGGCATACTTTAGGAAATCCTGCTTATCTATTTACTGATGTGTGTAGGGATTCCCATGAGAATTAACTGAGGTGAAGCCAGCAAATCTTACTATGTTACTTTTAAATTCCCCCTGAAGTGTGAAAAGGAAAGTTGCCCTCTAGCAAATGAACCTCTAGAGAATTTGGAAGATGGAAATTTGGAAAAGATAAATTAAATTGGCCTACTTTAAGAATCAGACGTGAAGTCTCCTCAGGCATTGTCCTGAATGGATGGGATGATGAAGAGTTGGGTCAAAACCAATAATGTGAATGGCTGCTTTTCTGTCATACCACCTGTGTTATAGAAAGATAAACATTACTAAAAAGTGCATGTTGAGAAGCTCCTTGCTTTTTCATCAGGTTTTCCACAACGTAAGGAATTTCTTGCCTGTTAAGGCTCTAAATCTTTTTAACAAAAACAGTTGAGAGATATAGTTGAGCATCATTTATATTTAGAAATATAAATGACTTCTGGATTAGAGTCTTTGTAAGATTACAATTGTATAGATATGTCAAGTAGTTCAGTATAGTACATGTGTATGTCTTTATGCATGTACTCACACATACACCTTCTCTTCCTAAGAGACTGGTATCACCTAAGTTTATCTGAAAATGTAAAGTTTTATAGTGCATGTGCCCGTATGGTGATTTTATTATATGAATTTGCTTTTGATACATAGTGAGTGTTCTCTGTCCTTTATTGCAATGTATTTCTGACCTTACTCTGCACAGAATGGGCAGTTTTGGAAAGCAGTAGCCAATTGGCATCTTAAACTAGGGGAGAAAGGTCCAAGTTTCATGAGAGCTCCAAAGTTCTCCCCTTTTTTAATCATTGCATTTCTGGCTTTGCTTCTTAACTTCCTCTTCATTAAGATGTGTTTTGTTTTGTTTGTATGGCTTCTAAACAAAAAATAACTTTAACAGAATTCCTAGACTTTTTCAGTTGTTTTTTAAACTGGGTATTTTATTTAAAAGAAGGATCTTTCATTAGCTGTAGATAGGATTTCTCTGAGCTCTTGCATAAAAGCAAATGAAAACTGGGAGAAACGGCACCTCCTTGTAGAGGATGAGCTGGAAAGCATGAGTGGGAAGTTTTGCTGGCCCCTTGAAGCATGCATGCACTTTGCCTTGCTGCAACCATTATTCTGAAATGAAAAAGTGTGAGAAAACTTGAGACTGTAAATGGACAAGTGCAGTATCCTTGCGGGTGGGATCTTAGAAAATACCACTTTTCCCACTGAGTCTTTATACAGGGGCTTCCTCTTACTCCTGCCCCTCTTCAAAAATTGTGAACAGGTCACTACTACTTACAGGAGTTAAACAGCACAGTTTTGGTGAGTCCCCTCTATACAGCTGTTTTGTCTGAATGCCTCCATCCCTTTCTAGAGACGTCTGACAAGTACCGTTTAGCAGAACTGGATACAGTGCCGGTTCCCCAGGGTTTGCTCTGCAGCCCAGTATCCCCAGCTGAGTGCTAGGTCTCCCCTGCAGTGGGACACACAGCTTCTGTGTCAGAACCTCCTCAGAAGTGCGGGACAGTCTCTCCCAACTGCTGGCAAAACTATGGCACTTCAGCCAGGAGACTTTAAAATGAACAAGAAACCTGTGAAACGAAAAAGAGAAGGCAACACTCCACTTCTGACCTGTTCCACGGGGGGCTGGGATACAACACCCGCCTCTTTGGAAGTGGGACATGTATTCATTTGAAATGCTTCTTTTCTGTTTAGGCAGCAGCAGTATGCAATGGCACTTTAATATGAAGATTTTCAGTGTTGAGCACATTAAAAATGAGGATCCCCTTTGTTAAGCTCCCAAATAATTTGCCAAAATCCTCTGTTACTTTAGGCAGAGCAGTGCTTTTTAAATCCCAGAAACGGTCCTGCTGCCCTTTGTTTGGAGTGGGAGATCAGCATAGGTGGGCCTGGGGACAGGCAGAGACAGTATTGTGGCACTAGATAGCAATGGGAACAGATGGCCTTTCAAGTAACCCAGCTGAAAAAGTGTAAACCCTGAACTTGTGGTATGAAGCTGATATCTTCACTGTTATTTTAATGCCTGTGGTTTTTTTTTCTTGTGTGTATGTGCGTCTTCCTCGCTCCTACAGGTCCACCTTTGTCCCCTTTATCCCTTCCTCCTCTTCTGCCTTTCTTCCTGATTCCTTCCTCCTTCCTCCAGAGCAACCCATGCCACATTTTCCTGGATTATCCTCTCTGTTCCAGTGCTTGGTTCTGGGTGACTTATCCTCATTGCCTCTCCTCTCCCATCCATTTCTCTTGCCAGCTTTGGGTTTAACACTTTTTTTTTTTTTTTTTTTTTAAAGAAAAAACGGCAACCTGTGCTGTCTGATTTTATCCCTTAATTCCTTTAACCCTCCCCACAAGGACCCTATATTCAATTCCCTGTGCAGCAGCCCCTTCCCCTGTTTTATGCTCAGCAGCTTTGAGAATTTCCTCTGTTATACAGAAAGATTTGGTGTAGATATAACGGGCAAATACCCACACTATACCCTGCCCTGGCTGACCTGCTATGGGTGGGATGATGCCAAGGGGCAACAGGGCATCTAGGCATTCCCTCAGCCCCTTTTGCAGCTGGCTTTCATTGACTGAATGCTGCCCCTCCATAAAAGAGCATGCCTCCCCTTTGGTTATGATTTTTTTAATTTGTGTCCCCCCGCTGCTCCAGCTCTGGTGTAACTCAACCTGGAGCCTGTGGAATATCAAACCACTGTAAGAATCGTACCTTCCTGGGGTATGTTGGTGCTGCTAAATAAGAGGGCCAGGGCCAGGTCGCTGCCCTGTGGCCGTATTGCTTAGGACTAGTCCCTCGTCTAACAGGTATTTTGGGGGGAGCACTACCCAGAGCATCCCAAAGGACAACCAGGCTCTGCACGCTGTCTGGTCCAAGTACTTCAGTCTCTGGCCCTTTTCTATTTAGCAATGTTGATGCACCCCAGTGCACAAACCACTTCAGGCACAAGCAAGCACACTTGTTCTAGTTAAAGCTTTGCTGTTCTTGGATATGGAAGTAATTTTACACCCTAAAAGGAACAAGACCCCCCTGCCCCCCCCCCCCCCCCCCCCCCCCCTCCA
>NW_010973123.1:4177647-4201672 GCF_000737465.1 Haliaeetus leucocephalus | reverse complement strand
AACACCCCCCCCCCCCCCCCCCCCCCCCCAGCTTTTAAGGAAAAGTTGGCAAGCCCTGGTGGCAAACACAGTGCTCATTAAGCAGTTTAAGGGAAAACTTCTAAAAACACTCCTATGTGTGAGAATTTCTTTTAAGAATGAGAATTCAGAGGGGTGAGAAGAGTACAATCAACACAGGGAGTCTGGCCCAGCAATGCCTTCCTGCTACAGCAGGAGAGCCTGCTTGGGGTCTGCTGCAGGTCTTATCATCTCAGGCACTAGGCATCTAGATGCTACCCCAGAGCTCCTGTGGCAGAGGAGGGACCCTCCCAGGCACCTGGAGATTGAGATGAGGTGGCAAGCTGCTGGCCACAGAGGTGTTTCCCATCCTGGGAGTCTGGGGTCAGCCAGTTCTCAGAAGGTGCCTCTCTCTCTGAATGTATACTATACTGAATGTACAGGAAGCCCAGAGAAGTAGACTCCTAATGATGGTACTGACGGAGGAGGAGTGGTGCTCTGCTGGCTGACCATAGGCCTGTCCAGAAAGCTCAGAGGCACTTGTAATCCCTTTGATGCAGAGCCCTTACATCTGTCAGTGTGGGATTTTAGCAATGGCCGATGTGTTTATGCAGCTAAGTAATGGTTATTAGCTCCACACGTTGTTTTTCACTTAACATCTCAAAGAGAGATTTCTCTTCTTTTAAAATGTTTCCTAAATGTTTATCCTTTTTTAAACTATCACTGACATTTGTTTGAAATGGATGATCCTAAAGCTTTTGTGTATTCTTTTTTTCTTGGACTAAACTATTATTTACAGGGGGAGAGGGGCAAGAAAGGCTCTAGAGGGTCTAAAGGGGATAAGGGAGACCAAGGAGCGCCTGGATTAGATGCACCTTGTCCGTTGGTATGTTCTGTTCACATCAAATGTATTGTTTTAAGATTTGTTGATTGGGAAGAAAGAAGGAAATCATAACATAAATAATGGTCTTGCAAAAGTACAACACTCGGATAAGGCCCAGCCTGGTTCCCACTGCAGTCTATGGCAAAGCTGCTTTCTTCAGTGGGGAACCACTGATCCTTTGAGCAATCAGGCCATTGGGTGACCATGGTTATATTCCTTCCTCTTCCGGAGCTCACAAAGGTTTGGGGTACATGGGGATGACCCCATGTGCTGGGAGCCCAGGGCTTTCTCCTTTGTGGATAGAGCCCTGTGTCTCCTTTGCTGCTAGTTATGGCTCTTCTCTGGAAATGTTTAATGTCATCATGTCTACGTAATGGCAAAACCTGAATGCTGTTTTTCTTGCCTTGGAATAACGGCCAGCTGATGTGATCACCTGAGAGCGACACAGGGCACTCAAGCTGCATTACCCAGAGGGAAAACAAATCTCAGTCATTTTAAATGGGATATGTTTCTGTCAAAATATATTGTCTGTAAATCTAGACAAATGAATAAATATAGGAATATGTATACATTTTTCATCTAAACTCATACGCTGCAGTGAACACTGCCAAAAATCTGTAGTACTGCCATAAATCCCAGGAGTACTTGTGGACCATGCATCTAGAAATCCAGCTGCTGGGTTTCCTAGTGAGGATAGGAAGAATGGGTGATTTCAGAAGGGAGGAAACACCATTCCCATCCTCTCAGATTTAACTCAGAGAAGTACCTCCTGACTCGTAGATTATAGAAAACCAGAAAGGAAACTGCAACTACTGATTACGCAGACAAAACTAAACCCGAAAACACGGGCCATCTGTATTCTGGGTATGCAGCAGAGTGCCCTGCGACAGTCCCAGTGGGGGACTCAGCCTCTCCTCCCGTGACATGGAGGTGTCTGGCATTAACTGAAATAACGATAGTGGTTGATTTCATAAACAGGGTCTCCGAGGTTTTAAAGGCGAGAAGGGTGAGCCGGGGTTACCTGGGCTGGACGGCCTGGATGCCCCATGCCCATTGGTATGGCGTACCTTCCCTTTCCTGCATGCTAGTTTGCTTTTTGTATCTTGGTTGTTATCTTCTGATACCTCCGAATAGCTGCATGCCCTAGAAACACCTGGCAATTCCTTCCTTACCTATCTCCATCCTACCTTCCTCGCGCTGCTGTTGTCAGAAACAGGCCCTTCCCTTCGTGCTATGATTCACAGCTGCTGTCAGCATTACTTTGTGGCATGAGGAAAAATGTAGTGGCAATGCAAATTTATTTACAACTGCTTCAATTCTTCCTTTGCCTTCACTTTGAGAACTTTCAGTAGACTAACGTATGAAGACCTGCCTCCACACTGGCTTGGCTTTCTAGCAAGGAGCTGCAATGCTCATGTCCTTCATTAACTCCATTTTTAAGTGCTTGTATGTGGCTAGCACAGCCTGACACCACTCTGTATCACCTCAGTCACCCTATACATTAAGGTGACTGAAAAAAATAGTTATCCTGTTAACAAGGCCATGTGAAACACATTAACTGGACACTTATCTCCCTCAATTCCTGCTAGACAATTCTGATTTGTGAGTCTCCCCAGAAGTCAAAATGGTACCCATACCATCCAAGAAACTTGAATTTGGAATTGCCTGTTTACTGATACCCATCTTATTCAAGCATTAAAGGATGATTATTGTATTAGTGCCTCATCTAACCCAACTATTGTAGGACAAAGGTGTTCAGGAACACTTTACCTCAACTGATTTGTAAGTGTGCCATTAAACATCACCAAGGTATTAACTTACTCTGAGATTTTCTGGAAATGCAGCATTCAGGTGAGGTTTTTGCTCCCTACAGCAGTCTAGACAATTCTGTAATACACTGAAACTTGTACTCCCCTGCCCTTCCAGCCCCCATTTGGCATGACTAGGTTTGCTTTATTGCTCACTTAAAGGTGTTTGATGCCATTTACAAGGGATGGAGTATCAGTTAGTTCAACTAGCTGGAAAAACGTGTCCCAAAGAAAAAAGCCACATTTAGTTGGGAAGGTTTTCTTAGTTTCCTGAGGAAACTAGCCCTGAAATTGCCATTAAAAGCCTTTGTTATTTGACCTTTGTGAAGAGCTAACACTAGTCTTCCTTCCAGCATTCCCTCCTTTCTGCGCTGCCATTGTCTCTTTGGGGCAGTGACTATAACGGTGACCACTTGCAAAGTCTCAGTTGCTGCTCTGTAAATTCTTGGTAACAGACAGAAACTCTTCTGCCAGTCCCACAGGTGGGATAATACCTGGCCAGAACAGTCCACAAAGGAGAAAAAACACTGAGCTGTGTGTTTCGCCTCCCACTGATAATAGCCAGGTTTTTATGGAATAAGTTTTGGCTTGAATAAGGCACCTAATTACACAGGCACAAGGATTCTACCAGTGTCCTGGTAGACTACCTTTCTTTTTTTTTATCTCTGCTGTCAGTTAGGATTGAGCCCGCATAGCCATGTTAGAACGTACACTTCTTTCCATAGCTATTTTTCTTAAGGGAAACTTGCCAGAAAATCTGGTGAAATACAGATGCCATTATTTTTTTATATATAGTGTGCTGGCATGCAGGCTAGCTTGGGAACGTGAATAAGCATGGGTTTTGATCCAACTAGGTTAAAAGCTTAGCATCCAGCTGACACATCCATGTGTGTAACTTATAGAGGCTGTGAACTAATGCTTTACAAATCTGAGATATGTGGAAGGAGATACGTGGTACTAATAAGCATGTCGCATTTCCGTTCTCAGCAAATTCGCCTGCAACAAACACTTCCTTGTGACCCTGGTCTTCCTTTGATCCCTAAGCTATAACTCTCTGGCCTCCCATTCCTTCATACACCTAACTTCCCATCTCCTCCTGCAATGCACTACACCAGTCATTCCTACCACCACCAGTGTACCAATGGGAACGCCACAATTTACCCAGTCATTAACCTGTAACTCAGTATTTCCACATAGTGGGAGGGAGGGGGAGGAAGTATCACAAGGAGACCGCAGTCTAAAAAATGCAATCGAAAAGCAATATGGTTGTAGCATCATGGCAACGTTCATTTCATCAGTCCCTTGAAAGTGCATCTCCTTTAAATAGTTTATTTCTCAGTATACTACTATGCATTTGCTTTTCTGTTTGGTTTTTTTTCCTTTCCCCGTCTCAAATGGGATGACATGCACTGCAGATTTCTCACGCAGTACTTGAAGAAGTGAGAACTGAGTCATTTGAATGAAGAAACATGCCTGCATCGTGCATTGTACAATTTCACTCCCTGAACCCACGAACCTGACACACACACACACAGCAGAAGTATTTGACTTCTCATGCAGAGGTGTATCTCCTTACATCTGACTTTATGTCCTGCTCAAGAGCACCTTATCATTGACATGATTTCCTGTTTTCTCACATCAAATAGGGCTGCACTGAGATGAAATTAATGGCAGTAATTCACAAAAGCATTTCCCAACCATATGGTCTCAGCCCTTGAAGTATCCAGCCTTCTTCAACATTAAAAAAAAAAATCACACGCCCACCTTGGGATGTGTAGCACAAGACTTTGGGGCTGCAGAAGTGCCAGGGGATTTTTGCAGAACTCTCAGTGACTTTATTGAGGCAAAAGCCCCCTCTCAGGGAGTCAGCCGAGGCATCCTCAAGCAGCACAGGGTCTGCCCAGCTGTTTGCCTTCCTAATTTTCCTGGAGCTGGATCTTCTTGGAGGCAAGAGGGGACAGCTGGGCAACCTCTCACACAATAAAGCAAACCCTTTAACAAACAGGGCAGAAAGGAAGTGGAGGTTTTTTCCAGACCCTCTTCAGGACCCAAGGTTAGTGCTGCCTCTGGGGTTTGCTTTATAACCACAGCATTACAGAGTCAAGCCTGAGGACACAGAGCAGCCATCTCGCGCTTTCCACTGCCAACTTCCTGCAGTATTTTTCTGGCTGAATGGGACCTCCTGTGTTCCCCCCTTCCTTCAGCAAAGCCTGACTAAACACCTTCCTCAGTGAAGAATGAGAACAGGCCTATGGACCTCCTGTACATAAGTTCCTTGCATAGCCTGCAGGCAACCCCCCTCTTCAGCCCCAGCCCTTGCTTCAAGCTACACTGGTTATGTCAGCCAGAAGTCTGGGTCACTCCAAAGGGGTGAGGAATATCTTTGAGACTATTCCTCCAGCCCTGGTTCAGACTGTTTGTTGCAGCTGTAGTAGTTAACCCACTCCTTCTTTCCTCGATCGCTGCACTATTTTCTGTGTCCTGAACTGCTATTTCATCCATCTTTTTTGCAGGGGGAAGACGGCCTTCCAGTTCAAGGCTGCTGGAATAAGGTAAGATAATCCTGGAAAGTTGTGACTGTGCTGAGCTGGCAATGCTACAGGTCCTGCTCTTGTTTTTCAATGAGTCTGGCTAAGAGCAAAAGCGGTGTGGAGGCATGCATGGGATTTCCAGGGCTGTACCCCTGAAAAGCAGCAAGCAAGACTCTCCCTTGTTTGTTGTTGTGGTTTAACCCCAGCCAGCAACTAAGCACCACACAGCTGCTCACTCACTTCCCTCCCACCCGGTGGGATGGGGGAGAAAATCGGGGGGAAAAAGTAAAACTTGTGGGTTGAGATAAGAGCAGTTTAGTAGCACAGAAAGGAAGAAGCTAATAATGATAATAATAATGATAATAAAATGACAATAATAATAAAAAAAGGCTTGGAACAAGCAAGTGATGCACAATGCAATTGCTCACTACTTGCCGACTGATGCCCAGTTAGTCCGTGAGCAGTGATCCCCCCAGGCCAACTCCCCCCAGTTTATATACTGGGCATGATGTCACATGGTATGGAATACCCCTTTGGCCAGTTTGGGTCAGCTGTCCTGGCTGTGTCCCCTCCCAACTTTTTGCACCCCTCCAGCCTTCTTGCTGGCTGGGCATGAGAAGCTGAAAAGTCCTTGACTTAGTCTAAACATTACTCAGCAACAACTGAAAACATCAGTGTGTTATGGACATTACTAAAACCAAAACATAACAGTATACCAGCTACTAGGAAGAAAATTAACTCTATCGCAGCCGAAACCAGGACATTTATGTATTGCTGTTTAGCTTTATGGGCTAAAAAGGAGAGAATTGTATTTGTGGCCTTTGAGCTGCCTGGCCTTGAAGTGCTCTAACACTTGCATAAAGATTAGCGTTCCACCTAGTCAGCTCTGTCACCAGAGGCTGGGAGCTGGCATACCCCAGGTAACCTGGGTGCCACGGGAGGCTGGTGGGAGCGGGGCAGAGGTTCACGGCTTGCTTTCAGCAGAGCGAATGAGCCGTGGCTCAGTGCCCCTGCACACCCCTGCCGGGCTCTTGGCACTAGACCAGACCCTCCAGTTCTCCCGCTGAGGGGTGGCCTGGCAGCTGGGCTGCAGTGCTGGGCTTGGGGCAGGCCCTTCTCCGAGGGAACGGGCTCGTTTGATCAATTCTGGGCTAGCACTGAAGGGCGGGTGTAAGTACCTGTCCCCTCTGCTCTCCCTTTATTTCTGATGGTTCAGCTGCCTCAGGAGTCCCCTTCTGAGGTTCCCGTAGACCCCTCTGCCACTCCTCAGGGTCTAGCCCGCCTTCAGTACCTGCTGTGTGCATTAATGCCAAGTACTCAAGCCACAGTGGTAGGAAGAAGGTGGGCGTAGAGAGTCAGCCCGGACTGACCGTCCCATCCTCACTGCCCAGGGAGGTGAAAAGGATCTCTGCTGAGATCCAGCACCATTTCTTTTCATCCTGGAGACCCCAGAGCCAGCTTCCCTAACGCTGTCCCACTGTCCTTGCATCCCATGAAGCGGTCCTTCCCCCTGGCTGAGCTGTCACTAACAATTGTTAGTGAATTGTCACTAACACCTGTTTGTGTTTTCTTTTGCAGTGATGATTCTAACCCTGGACTGGCCTGTGTGTGTTACTGTACATAGAATATTTATTTTTATACAGTGTTCTTCTCTGAAATGCCAAAAGTTACGCATTTTTACAAATTATCAAAAAGCTGCATATTTTTTTGTACAGAAAATACTAGATCTCCCTTCTTCCCCATTTGTCAGTTCTCTGTATAATTCTATGTCTGCATTATGCTTGTTTTGTCATGGAGTACAGCTGTAATATTTACATGGTATTTGTGCACACGTGATGAATATAGGAACTTAATAAATTATTGCATTAAAAGTGCCCAAAGGAACTGCCCTGTATAGATTTAAAGGTCATTTTCATTTTTCAAGCTGGAATCATTCAAGAATATTTTGAAATATTATGTATTTTTTATTAAACTGAAATATTAACAATTCTGTTGTGACTAAATTAAGGCATTGCTGAAAAACCTCACAGTAGCCACTGTACCCTGGGAACGTAGAGATTCCGTGATTAACAATTATCAAACAAGGTCTGTTTCTTGATCAGATTCAGACAGCCAAGCGCAGCTTCCCGCCAGCTCCTCTAGAAGCTGCTCCTTGGCTGGGCAGGAATGGTAACACCTTCCACAAGAGCTGTGGAGTTAGCACGTACGAAGAGAATTTCTTAGTCTCTTGCCTCTGGCTAAAATAGAGCACCTCCCATGAGCTGGAAGTAATAGTAAATAAAAATAAAATTGAGCACCTCCCATGAGCTGGAATAACTCTCATGAGAAGGAGCCCTGGTCAGCAAGGAATTCTGACATCTTTCTAAATTGTAGGCCTGCAAGTAGCTCAATTAAAGCCTCATTTAAAATAAAGCATATGGCAGAATACATCGATGATATCCTGATGAATGTTTATTAGATAAATCAATCCACATGGCTTTTTTAAATGTTAACCAAAGGTCGCATGCAAATTTGCAGAGCAGTGTCGTTGTAATTTGCATATGTACATCTTAATTATCCTTCTTGACCTACCTTCGTTAATGTCCAAGTCTAAACTACCCATCAAGAAAAATTATACTATCAGACTAAAGTGAACATCACAATATACTTTTCTTAGAAAATGAGCAAAGGAGTGGAAGCCTAAATCTGTTCCTTAAAATGGGTCTGCTTTCCTTAGCCCTTTTTGTAAGGGGGACAGACAGTTTGCAGCCCAGAAGTTTCAGGGGGTTAGAGCGAAGCTATCAGTATTTAAAGATCCCCGTGAAGAAACACAAGCAGTAATTCATTAGACTGATCTGCTGAAGTCCTGCCCTTTGCATAATGCTGCCACTACAAAAGGAGTTTGGCACCCTGTCCCACAGTGCCGCCATGTATTTCTTACCACCAGAGTCCCTGCGGTGCTGTACGTACAGATTACGGGCTGCATGCACAACAGCTTCTCCTGGCTACAACGTCCCAGCTGAAGTGGTCACCACCACCACCGCCGCCTCCTATACTCAGCTATTCAAGCCCTATACTCAACTATTCATCTGTTCACAAGCTATTAATTAGTTATTTTTTCCAACCGATTCCACACAGTCTTTTAGCACCATCAGAGTAAAATGACAGCGTGGGAGATGTGCTTCTCTTGTGTGCAGAGGAAAAGCCTGCCAGGGACTGCCCAAGGAACCGAGCCCAGCCCCTGACTGTTGCAATCCATTTGTCACCTCACCCTTTCAGAAATTTGTTGAACTTCATCTAAAAACCACTGAGGTTTCTACCACCCTGTGTCCCTTGCGTCCCTGTCCTGCAGGCTGTTCCCAACTCAGATTGCTCTCGCAGTTAGGAAACTCCTTGCAACTTTCAACCTAAAGTAATTCACAATATTTACAACCATTTCTTCTCGTGCCAACATTGTCCTTTGGGTGAAAGTTTTCCATGCACTATGCTTTCATGAGATGCTTGGGGTACTGGAGCTGAAACAGCACAGAAAGAAAATGTAACTGCAGAACAGTAAAGGATTCTTGGTTGTTTTCTCAATAATATATCTCATTAATATAAGACCCAACCTCCTGTCACAAGGCTTTGCAGCTGTGAAGCTTAGCTAATTGGAACAGCAGTTATTTAAAGGAACGCCACACAACTGTGGTGTTTTAATTGCACACCTGTTAAACACAAACCAGTTACTAAAGACTCAACCAGGTATACTGATGGTGCCTTGGTTTTGGAAGGTTGTAGTAGTAGCAGCAGTAGTGGTGAATGTCTACTCTGCTCTTGTAGGACTTGGTCCACAAGGTAGGTAGTTTGAATGCTTCAGCCCCTTTGAAAAATGCTGGCCATGTTTAATCCTAAAAAACATATAGGTCCCTAGAAGAACCTGCCAATGCCTCCTGCTCCCTTTGGTGTCTGTTGTGTATTTTTGTTTTGTAACCGTTATTTGTGATTGTGCTGCATGGGATTGTGTTTGCTTGGGTTTGTCTGATCTAAAAGCAAACAGAGCATACATCTGTTACATTGTCTTGACACAGCTACTGAAAGGTGAAGGAGTCCCCAGGTGATATGGTACCTGTTTTATTTCTTGGGCTGGTTTTCAACTGATGTGTTTGTGAGAGAGAAAGCTTTTGCCTGAGGCACAGGGGACCTTGAAATGCAATTGCCAGAACTCTTGACAGTACCTGACTTGTGTCAGCAGAGAGGCAGGGGAGGAGAGAGTGTCTGTGTAAAAGAGGTTTGATTTTCTTTACTTCCAGCTTTGCCCCAGCTTAACTCTTCTGTTATCAGTGGAGATGCTCCTGACTTACACCACTGCAAACCACAAGAGACTTTGGTGCCACAATTTCTATAGGACTCAACTATGTTCTGTCAGCAAAATGCATGCACACACATATATGGTGTCAACATGTGCTCCCATCTTTATTACCTTTTTTCTTCTTTGTTATCTCAGATCATTCTGTTCATAGCATTGGTTTGGCTTCAAATTAGCTGCTGGGCTCTAAAGGTGCTTTTTTGTGGGCAGCAGAATTCATGACATTCTGAGACTTGTTTAATGCTTCCTTTGGCATACCCTTAAAATGCTGAACTTAATTTAGCAAAAAGCATTTTAAAACCTTCCTGAGAATGATATTTGGGAGGAGAGTCTACTGACTTGAAAAATCTGTTTAATTTTTACTTTCACTTGCAAACCAGCAGCTCCTTTTGCATCTCAGCAAAAGGAGTTGATAGACTTCAGCTGTGAGGAAAACTCAGCTCTTAGACCTAATTCTCAAGGGCACTGAGGTAGCTAATTCACACAGGTTTCCCTAGGAAGCAGGCACCTGAGTAGGAGTGGCACACCTAAATGCTTTTGTGAGCTCAGCCTGTCACACTAAACACTGGCAGACGGTGCCTGGCGTATGTGGGTGTTTTGGCAACCCCACAGTGCCTCTCTGTAAGTTTTGCCTCTGTTGCGCATTGAGCTGTGAGTGTCTCACGCAGCTGACGACCAAGAAAATACAGCACCTCACGTGGCATACGCGCAGAGAGAGGGAAAGGACCCGAGATTATTTGCAGCAGTTGCACTAAAGTATAGATGATGAAAGACAACTGATTTAGCACTGGGGAGAAAGTACGTGTAAGATAACCGCTCGCCTATCATAAAGGTCAGAAAATGCTGACAAATGTTCTCTGTGGTTGCTGCAGACCACGGCGTGTTTGTTTTTTGTTTTTGTTTTTTAAATTGAAGTAGAGAACTGTTTTGGATTGCTGTTCCCACAGCCTACAGCCCCTCGTATTGATACAATCTCATCAGCCACTGGGGATAAACCAGAGGTTGCGAATCAGTGTGATTTTACTGATTAGCTGCTCTTCCCAAACCTAAGCGCCTTGCATTTCAAGAAAAACCCAAATGGTAGAAGCTGGGTTTGCACCACCTTGAATCGGTTTAGTTTCAGGGTCCGTCCCTACTAAAATCTGTAACTGGGTTGTTGTCACTGTTGATGACTGTTAATTCTGCCTGGCCGTTTTCATGTGAAACCGTTTGTCTGCCACTTCAAGGGTCAAACTCCTTGGCTGATAGCCAAAAAGTGAGACGAGCCCGAGTGTGGAGAAGCTTGAGAAATGGCAGCGGAATGAAAGGAGAAGAAGGACCTTCCTGAAGATTTGCTGGAGATGTTTTGCAAGTTCCTTCCCTGGAGCTTGGGAAGAGTTCTTCAACTGCACACCAGGAATCCGTGCCCAGATGCTGCCTGCTGGGGCTGTGGGAGCTCGGCATGCCAACACTTTCTGCTTTGCTTTCTGCCTTCTCCCAGAGGCCAGTGGCAGGGTTGGAAAATGACACCATTTATATTCTTTTTCTTTGGTCATTTTCACTTCATTCTATTATTGTGGTCAGACTCTTCAGATGAAGAATTAGGCTCATTTTCCAGCAGCTGCTGTATAAATGAGTGCAAGACATAGAAAATATTTTGGGGGGGTGTGTGGTGTGGTCCTTTGATCCAAGAAAGAAACCCTTGAACAATTATCTTCAGAAAAATCAGTGAAACCCCCCCATGTTCAGTTCAGAGTGCTGCTCAGAGAGGACATGAAAAAACTTTTTGCTACCGTTTCTGGTTACCAGATGACAAACTTCCACCTATATCATTGATGATTCCATCTTTAACCTTTTCATCACAAACTTTCTTCTCCTGTTAAATTATAAAGAAATGTTGGGGTTTTTTTGCCAAAAAGGGAAAACCATACTGGATTTTGAAGGTGTGAAGTATTTTGTCCGAGGAGGAAAATGTGGAGTGTGGAAAAAAATCTGGTTTCACTGAATAATTCCTTTGCTTCCTGTACTTCTGCTTTGGTCTCCACCATGCACACTGGATGTATTTTGTCTGGAGCCCTCCAGAAATGTTATTCTGCTGGCCCATTAAGGCCCTTTTTGTGGGTACCTCTCAACAGATGTACTTCCAGATGGAAAATAAGGATCATGAGGGTTAAATTCCACTGTTACATGTTTTAATACGTTCACTGAAGGGAAATAAAGATTTGGCAAAGTGCTGAAGGGTGCAGAGGACATTTCCCAGCTGCCTGAAGGGCAGAATACACAACTTGGGATACTTCGTACCAACTGCTGTGCAAATCTGGCACCCTTTACTCCGCTCCCATTGCTGAAGGTTAAATTCCATTCACATGTAAGCTATCATGTCTTTCCACAACAGCTCTTGCAATTTATTAAAAAAACAAAAATGAATTATTAAGTACATATCTTATGAACATGACTCATAACGTTTCTGCTTCACTGAGTGCGTTGGGAATCCCATTCGCCCAAGCACTAAAACACATATTTGACTTTGAGGGTGTGATTCCTGGTGGCCTAAATGATACTGTTTGCATATTTAAGTACTCTGGTGAATCAGGGCTGTTATTATTATTAGAGTTAATGAATTATATTATCTAAATCATTAGGCAGAACTAAATGATAAGCAATTCACATTACAGTTCAGAGAGAAAGCACTGATTTAAAGTTCAAAGTGATGTCTTTTAAATCAGAGCAAGTCCCAGAAAGGCAATAACCTTCATTCAGATGCCCTTTGCCAACTCAGCTGGAATAACCCTGACCTCCTGATCCGGATGCCTGTACTCAGCACCCATCTCCTCTCACCAGCGCAGGGAAAGTCTGCTGTTAAAATAATTCCAGGATACAAAGAGCAGGGAAAAATGTTCTACTTTCAGTTTCATCTGAAGAATCACAGTTTTTTTCTTAAGATTTCTAGCAGATTTATTCAGTCAATGGAGTAGCAGGGGAAGAAATTGTTTCAGTTAGGAACCAGGCTGATGAAAGGGTTAATTTATTTTATTTGTATTTTTTATTTTTACTTTTTTTGTGGGGGGAGGAGGGGAGAACCTGACCAGAACTGCAGGCGGTAGGTGTGCTTTTTTTCCTTCTTTTTTAATGAAAACAATTATATATATAGTTTGATAATGTTACTTTTCTTTTTATTGATGATTTTTGGGGGCGATTTGTTTGCTCTTTTCTGTTTTCTTGTGTTTTCTTCTAGGTATATTTTTAATGGGCTTTTGGAATAAGTTTGTAAAAGTTCCTCACCCAAAATGTCCTAAGGACATTCCTATTGTGGTTTTTCTCCCTAAGTTCAGTAGTAAAATGGTGCTTTCCATAGGCAAACCAGTTTTTGTGGGGATAAGCATATCCACACAGGCCACGCCTAGGGACCAGGTACCAGTGACCTCTCCCAGACAGAACGGTCTCTCTAATACTCTTCCTTCACATTTACAAAATTCAAAAGGGCTATGTTAGGGACCAGATGATTGAAAATGGTCTCTTCCTATCTTAGGTGGTCTGTTGTAAAGCAATTAGTCTGGCAAGAGTCGCTGTGTCCTCTTTAGCAGCATTCTACAGCCCGAAATCTCATCCTTCGCTAGAAAGTTCTGAAATAGCAATTAAAAGAAACATGTTTTCTTGAAGATGGCAATTTTTACCTACCTTTAGTAGGTAGGTACCTACTAAAGTATTGTTGTCTCTTACTATTATTTTCCCTCCTCTAAATCCAGCAATGCATTCGTGTTCCAGCTTATCTTTAGGCTTTGCTTCACACTGAGCCTACATGCAAATGCTTTGCTGGATGAGGGTCTCCCCTTCTTTTACACCTCTTTGGGGTTTTTTTTCCCCTTGTCCTGGTTTTGTCCCTGTTGCTTCCAGATGTCTTTGTCCCAGACCAAATGGCTACTTTCTTTTCCTCATTTCCAGAAAATCTGTTGGTCACATTTTGATAATTTTTCCACTCACTTTTATTATCTATTCTTCCTGCTATAATTCTCCCTTCTAGTACCCCTTCTTTGTCAAACACTTTGATCTGATGAAAACATTATGGCAAAACATGAATTAAGATTGTAGAAGTTTGTTGATAGTTTTTGGAGTTGACCGTAAAGCTTCTACTGTTTAAAATGCTAGGCAGCAAGACCAGTTTAGCTTTATAGCTTTCTTATGATTTTGTTTGCTTGTTGAAGTTATTTAATAAATTTGTTCTTTTTGAAACAGACTTGGGGTTAGTCAGAATATTGCAGATTTTTTGGAAAGAAAAACCTGTTAAACTTTTTTTTTTTTTTGCTGCAAAACGTGACTTTGTTTGAACTGCTGTCACAGAATTTAGTAGGTTAGACATTAATGGTAGGTATGAGAGGACTGGTTGTGAAACTTGTGGAGCGGAACTTGTATTCTTGCTTACCATTGCACGCCATTTGTCAGTCCGTTGTCTCTGGCAGGGGTTTGCTGGGAGTGTGAAATTCCATTTTGTGATAATTCCATTGTTTTCTCACAGTAGTGTGTCAAAATATTGCTTCAGTAAATCTTCCCTTCTACCCTCCTGCAAAGATTTGCTTTTACCCTGCTCTTGCAAACCACCAGCAGTGCCACAGACCAAGCAGTTTCACCCTTTTGGGGAGTCTTCCAAAGGAAGCACGCTATCTCAGAAGTGCACGTGGGCCGACGGTCTGCGGCTGCACCAAAGGCAGAGGCACCCGGGCCTCATCTGGGCTGCTTCTCAGTGGTGGCATGCGCTTACCCTTCATCATTGTTTCCACTTCTCTAACCAAAGAGGATTACTCTATTATTCCTTCTTGTCCCCCACTGTTTTAAATTTAAAGATAGGGTAAATCAGGGCAGAGCATTGTCGTCATGATGTTGCGCATCCTGTGTTCCCCTGCTATAAAAGGAGGACCAAGAGCATCCCTTTGATGCAGCGTGGAATGGCCTGACTCCACAACATTCTTATAGTTTTTAATTATGCAAAATTGACTCCAGGTGTTGAACAGCACAGTAATGGGAGGGAGCTTCTGGTTTTGGGGGAAAACCTGCAGATGTCACGGGCTCTTCTGTGATACTACTCGCAGCGCCTCAGTTACAGGCCATATGTCTGTTACCAATCAGTGCAGTATGAGAAGAGTAGGTCTGAGGAACAGAACAGGTCCTGCCAAGGAAACTGTCTTGTTTCAGGAGGGTTAATTTTTGACTGCTCTAGTCTGGCCTAGTGGTTAGTGAACCACTAACCACTGCCATTAGTGGTTCAGACATGTGAGGTGTGCTGCTGGAGCTCACCACCTGGTTCAGTCTCATCTAGTGGGCATCCAGTTTGTATATCCAGAGACTGTTCCGTGCCGTGAGCCAAAGCACGGCACGTGGGCACAACCAGATCTGCTTTAAAGGTACACCTTTGGTCTAGAACGTGGTGCCAATGCAACCTGCCAGGCTACAGCCCGCAACCCACTCTAGAGCATACGTCCACCCGGCACCACAGCGTGTCCTGCGGAGGAGATACTGCTCTCTGTGCCCTGGCTTGCGAGGTGGGCAGGAGAGTGTCCCCCATCCGGGCAAGTTAGCTCTACCAAGAAAACTGTGAGATGTCAAGTAGATACCCCCTCCGCATTCAGAGTCCTCAGAGCAACAGAAAACCTCCTCCCTGATGTACTTTCCCCACACCTGGAATGCTTGCATCATTGGCACTGCCCCTGTTTCTTGTCTTTATATAATTTGGACACCAAATTCTTTGATACTGGGACACTTCCTGTCAAAGATCTGCTCATCAGTCAAACATTAATGACCTAATCCCTGCAGGAGAATGATTTCTGAAGCAATATGCTGTTGTTACATATCTGGTTTCCTTGAATTTTGCAAGAGAGATTTTACGTTTGTTTGTTTTTTGTTTTGTTTTGTTTTTTTTTTTTTTTTTTCCTTTGGTGGCATAGAATGTACAGTATTTAATATACCTGTAGTAAAGTGACAAGTTATGAGTAGGTCTTGGCAGGGCATTGTTTCTCTTATAACACTGATTGAGACATTTAAATCTGAATACGCTTTTTACACTTTTTTTATATTGAACTTTTCAGCCTGTATATTATATCCAATGTTATTTGGCATTCATTAATGTAAGTGCTGTAATATACTTTTGTGTTACCAGTAATTATTATTCTTATTGTGCTGATTTTAAGGCATCATTTCAACTCCTTCTGACGTAGTTTAGCTACTTGGAATTTTTTGGTTTTCAAGAAAATTCCACACTAAATAATTGCTAGAATGAAGAGAACAAAGGACTGTTCTTTCCCACAACCTTTTCAAACTCAGTAGGAGCTTTTTCAGCCAAAATGAGCATTTGTTTTTTCTTTTCCACTTTTTCCTTGGTAATATGATAATATTGATTTGCTTTGTCTTTTAATCCTGGAAATTCTGATTTCCATGTTGACAATTTCTAGCAATATTTTAGAAAAGCAGAGATAGCTGTGATATCCATAAGGAGTTACTGATCATAACAGAATTGAAATATTGTAAATATTTTGTTCTTCTTTATAAATATTTTTCCACTATTAAGTTTTTAAGCAAATCTTTTCTCAGTGTGATAAAAATTGAAAAGACACTCAAGGATTAAACACATAACATGTATGAGGAAAGGGATTCAGTTAAATAATTTCCATCCATATGAATGAAAAATAGCTTATGAATTTTTGTGTCAGAACAAAAACTGTGCCTCAGTTACCCATTTCCTGTGTCCATTAACTAATCCAGTGATTTCAATGAAACCATACCTGTCCTTGAAACTAGGGGGTACACTTAAAGGACTTGGTAAATCACTGCTCAGTGGTAAATAAATTTGTTTTGTAAAAGTAAGCTGCTGCTTAATTATAGTGCCTTTGAAGCATTTCTACCTTCTTGTAAAAGATGGAAATTTTATATGTTTAATCATCAAGTATCCATTTATCAGATAAAGAAAATAGTGCTTATCTTATTCAGAGGTGCTGTTTTATATTATCATGAAAACTGCTACGCAAGAGCTGCATATTGCTATTTTAAATACTTTAGCCTATTCACTACATCATTATGAGAGTAAAGATGAGAGATTCCAGGAGGAAATTAGCTTGGGAAATGGACTTTTGGAAAACGAAAGGAGGGCTAAAAAAACAGGCGGGAGGTAATGAAAAATGTCTTGGGCTGGATGGTTGTTGCAATGGTGAACATGACACCACGTTTAAAGTGTTATCCCGTCGTTTTCCAAGAGGAGTCTGATGAATTCCCTGTGCCTTGTGTTGAAGCTTTACTCCTTTGTGTCTATGTTTTAGTGAGGTTTCTATTTTAATTTGTGTGCCATACATATTCCAGTACAATCTGCGTTTGTTACATATGATGTACATACTTTCTTCTCCCTTTTATAAAGACACCTGTTTACTCACACATAGTTTCTGTCTTTTGTAAATGACAGGTCATGCAAATAATAAGCCATAAATTCACTTACACGTTGCCTTTCTCTTCGGGGCTGGTTTTTAGGTTACTATCCTAAGGCAACCACGCCATCTGCTGCTGTTTGCCGGAGAGCCCTGGTAACTATGGAACCTGGGTGGCAAATTTCAACCGGTTTGGCAGAGGGACAGAAATCTCAAAAATACTGTTATCACCAGCTCTGTGGAAACAGACAGCTGGATAGAGGACAGAGTCTGTCTTAGTGCCTGTGCTAAGGGAAAGGCAGCAACATCAGCTGAGCTATGTTACTCGACACTGGGGAACCTGCATGGGAGAAAGACAGCCTGAACCCTCCCATTGCATGAACAGCCTTATTAGAGCTCGCTCTTAAGACATGAATTAATCAACCATAAAACACAAAGCTACACGAATGGTGGAACTGAGAGAGTGAGTGCAAAGAGAGGGGACAGAGCCAAGGCCAGAGGAAAGTAGAGACTGACTCTCTAGTTATGCCCATGCTGAAATGATCATGATTATCAGCTTTGTGTATTGTATTCCTTTCCTCAAAATTGAATCAATAAGGTGGCATACATCCATCTCCAAATCCACGAGTCAGCAGCTATTTGCTAAGGGACCCTATCTAAAATAAAATGCTTGCTCAGTTTCTAAGAATCCCTGCTAATGTGGGGTGGGGGAACCCAACAAATCAGACTGAGCCTTTGGCAAATGGTTTGGGAATAGCAGAATCTTGTCCTGTTGTCTTGGTTTTGGCAAGGCACGGTATTGAGGGGGAAGGTGCCTTTGGCTTTGAATGTCATAACAGCTATTCCAGTGATTGCACTATACCCCACAGTGATATATTCCTCTCATGTCACTTTAGATATCTGAAAATTAGACATCTACATTGGAGCAAGTTTCCCTTGGCTCCTTTTGCAGCCAAGGGGGAGAAACAGGCAGCTCCAGGAACATCCATCTCTCCCTCCCCACTCTGCTTAGAGACTGCTATTTACTCCTCCTCTCCTGTAGACCTGGGTTTGTTTCTGTGTTAGCCCAAAGGGCACAGGTGCACCGACACAGTGGTGATTCCTTGAAATGAAAGTCATTTGCTGAAAGACCTTTAGCTCTTGAGTTGCCAGACAGCAAAAGTAAGTAAGTGCCTTGTTCCTGACCTCCTCTGGGTAGAGATATAATGAGCCTTGGATCACAAGGAAAAATCCTCAGGGATCTGAATGTTTAAGAGTGACTGATGCATTAAGTTATGTAGAAAAATGAACATGTTTGGATGCTCCAACTTGGAGAATGCATTTGAAACATATGATTTCTATCATTCCTTAAGGCTTTAAGGTCACTTTTGCTTTATAAAAATGATGGCTCCTGGATGTATATCATTATACCTTGGGAGAGCAGTAAAATTTTGCACTTCTGCAATAAATAACTGTTTTGGAGGTTTGCCGAGTACTGCCTCAGACAAACATGAGACCCAAAGGTAGGCTTATTTCAATGCATCTCCATTTATTTATAGGTCACAGTTTGAGATTTATTCTTTTTTTTCCTCTGAGGGCTCTGTAGTTAGCAGGAAAAAAATAGTCCGTTATTTTAATGATTCAAATTGACTCTTTTAAATCAAACTGAGGAACAATTATAAAAGCAGACAAACAAGCAGTGCTGTCCTGTCCTGTGAAGTTTCTCTGAAAAGAACTTGGAGCTTAATGGTCCCATCCAGGAAGACAACGTGCTTGTAAATGTCACCAGAGGAGAAAGGAAATGTGTATTACAGCTCCAAACTATTCCAAAGAGCAAAGTGACAAACACATTTACTAGCACAGGAAAAACTGATCAGAAATAACTACAAAAAATCCCTTTGCAAAATCGTGAGAATGTGAGATGGCAGTTTGCTAAGACAGTATCCTGCAGTACAGATCTGGAGTGATCTGTAGATGAGTGACTTTATGATCAAACGGTGCAATGACATGGTGCTACATCTTTGCTTCTCCAACAAAGGAATGTAGTTCTACAAATGTCAAAACATAATTGCATTGGAAGTACCCAGACACCTGCTGGGATGTGTCACTTTCTGCACTAAAAACCTGTGCTATAGTAAAAGCATGAACATTTTGTTGCAAATAGTTTGCTTCAAGAAATTCACGTGTGTTACAGAGATGGAGGCTTTTCTGCCTCTTAGATTGGCAGTGCTTGGTTATCTTATTAATCTGTGGCCAAAATCATCACTCACAAATTTATTGCTTTATGCATCCAGCTTTCCTCAAACCTGAAATAGGTTTTGGTTTTTTTGTTGGGTTTTTTTTTTACTGGTTAATATCAAAACTGCATTCCTTTGGAGGCATAGAGCAGCAAGCCAAAAGAATCAGCTGTGTCCTTTCTTGTATCACCTCTCAGTTTTCTCAGCTAGAAGTCCTAATGTGTTTAATTCTTCAGAGAAGCCATTCCATATGTGTGATCAGCACAACAATTTTCCCTATACTTTACCCATTTCTGGCTATTGTTTCCGAGCTGTGGAGAGGAATCCTACAGGTTATTCCTCAGCTGAACACAATGTTATTTTCTGGTTTTTGTTCCTTTATTCTTTTTTCCATAATTCTGAAAGATATATTTGTAAATCTCCATTTGAAAAAAAAAAAAATCACAATTATTGTGAATAAATGACTATTCAAATACTTGTATTAAATTAGTATTGTTACTTACATGACTAAGGAATAGAGTCAAGAGAATGATCTCTGCAGCCTGCAGAGATCATTGATGTGTTTAAGGATAAGTAACAAGGATTAAAACACTCCTTTTTAAATAACAAGGATGAAAACACTTCTTTTCTTCTTATTTTTTTTTAAGCTAATAAGCAGCAGTTAACTTTTCGAATCATTTGGTGTTTGGGCAGGCAAGACCTCTCTCCTTCTTGCTTATGCGTTTGCTAATCTGTGACTTTTGAAGACATCCTAACGATCAGTCTACCTTAAATGCCATGACAGAATCTGACACACGCAAAAACATTTAATTCTGGAGTATGCGGGATGATCTAATTTAGAAAAATACTACTACAAGAGAGTTTTCAAAAAAGTTAGGATTTAGCTTTTCTGGCTTCTTTAAGAAGAAAAGCTCATTGTACACAACCTACTAGCATAATAACCCCATAAATTGTACGGAGGGTGGAAGAGGGGTTAAAAAATGGCTCAAGTAGGGGTTAAAAAAAAAGCCTCAAAGAGGGGGAAAAAGTCATTACAGAAATATAGATTATTTGCAGAACTCAGTTATTACATCTGTTATCTACTGCCATAATATATACATACATCAACTTTGATCGTATTAGGTTATCCTAATGATATGACAACGCTTACACTGATTTGATAAAATTCCTGGATTATCTATGCCCATAAAATAGAGCTTTCAGAGTACTTGACATTACTGTACTGCTAGGACGACCCTGGATGCCTGCCAGCCTAAGCAAGAATAAAGCCGTATCTCTTGGTTCTGAAGCTATGAAATATTCATTACAATGTTTGAGATGTAACAGCTTCTGTCCAAAAGTGAGAGTGCCATAAACAGGCTGTTTTTCCAATAGCTGGGGAGTTAGGGAGTCAGCAGTCTATAAATGCTCCATCAATAGATATGTTGTTTATTTTGACAAAGTAACAGATTGTATTTGCACTTGGAAGTCAACTGGCAGATGGTCTTTGCACAACCTAGTGAGGGCAGACTCTGCTCCTGCTGATTGGGGAAAGCTCTCTCTCAATCCAGCATTGCAAATTTTTGTCTCAAAGAATGCTAGTTAGTAACAACTCTTCCCTGAACAACTAGATCTAAATGGCCAGAACACACAGCTACTGTGATGAAAAATCTTGGACTTTCAGTCATATTCTGCATTACAGAATTTGTGAAGATATCCACCCTCCCAATTCCTCACTACATGGTTTAGGTGACCTACTGCTTTATCGCATTTCCATTGCAGCCTTAGTGTTCAACACTGAACTCAGAGATGGAGAGAAAAAACGGTGTATCTTACTTGTTGTCAACGGGCAGGCTGTTCCAAAAGTGCAGTTACTGCAGAGCAATTCACGTGTGGTAACTCTCTTTCAAATGCTGCCTTGCTCTGATCTGTTCTACTAAAAAATTTTTTATTCTTGTATCACAAAGGAACTCGGAATCTTCCAGAAATATTTGAAGCAACATAAAATATACATATAATGCTGTTTACATTTAGGTATAAGGATAAGCTGTATCCACCACAGAAAGAAATACAGAGGTGAAATTTAACTTTATAGTGGGACAATGAAAAACCACAAAGGCAGGAAAAATGGCATTAAAATTCAGACATCTGTGACTGACAAAAAAAAAAAATTAAAAACAGTGGTACACTATGCAGGGCTTTTACCTCCTCCTCTCTCACACTTCTGCAGCACTCCTGCTTGCTTCAGTCTCCTACTGCAGGAGGGCTGCGTTATGGTTTGTGAGTTGGTGGCCATTCCTTAGCCATTGCAAGGGTAGCGAAGCATTCAGCTTCTCTCTGTGCTTGTGCTGCTTCCCAGAACACAGGAACTCTTCCCAGGCTGCAATCCCCAAAGAAACAATGTAAGCAATAGCAGAAACCAGCTGCAAAATAGGAGAGCCCTACTCTGATACCTGCTCTACTGCCAGTAGCACAGTGACTTGCTCAGGGGCACAACTACTCCTGGGGTGTACTGTTCTTACTGATGATGTGAAAACTGGTAGCAAGCTGGTGTGCGTGATAAAGAAATTGAGGGAATTAGATTCTTATTTCAGGGAACACAAAAGCTGTATTAGGAGGCCACAGCCCCGCACTCGCTGAATGTGGTAAGCCTCTTCTAAGACTGTGACATTTGATGACCCCATTATACAATGAAAGGCAAATGTGCAGAGGACCCCCACCCTTACACCAGTTTATTTCACCTGATCCATCCAAATGGCACATACCTATGTGGTGGATGTGAAAACCACAAAATTAAAGCTGAAAATATGCCTGAACGTAAGGAAAATGTTGTTTATAAACAAAAAAATGTTTTTGTAAACAGAATGAGTTGTCCTAATGTTTAAAGTTTGTCTCCATAGAAGACATTTTTTTTTCCTTTAAAGACCTCCTACACATTTGTGTTGTTATCACACAGCAACTATTTGATGTTAATCTGTAACGAACTGGGAATGTTTTCAAAAATTTTTGATGCTTATTTTGTGTCATCTCAAATTATTTTTAATTACAAAGCTACGTACCACATGCATGATTGCTAGGATTATTGGATGCAATTATTTGTATCTGGAAATAGAAAAACTTAAACGCTCTTCTCTTTTTTCACATGGGTTTTACGTTGTCTTTCATTTTTATGCTTAGTACTTGAAAATCTTCGTATTTCCTCCTACCCTCCCAATATGGTTCAATACACTTACAATTCTACAGATATCCTTTTCCTTTGCCAAGTTCAAAGTCTCAACAGGGAAGATCCAAAGTAAGACTTCCCCTTACATGTAAAATAATTCAAACTCATACACTTGAGTTTTTCTCCTATGGTTTCAAAGCACTTTGACCTTGTTTTCAAAAAGAAGCAGGGAACAGAATAGACTCCAAAGCATTAATCCACAGAAATGTGTTAGCTCTCTTACTCACTGAATGGCTTGCTTAAAAAGAGAAAAGGTATCTTTATTTCCATTTTAATAACAGTCAAAATACAGCCGTGTTTAGTGAAATGCTTCACCCAGGGTCACCGAGCAGCTGAGAAAACCCTAGGTTCTCAACTCACGCCCTCTTTCTTCAGGAGATTATGTGGTCCACAGTTAGTATAACCTGAAGGAATATCTCATCGCTTTTTTTCCTACCAAATGCAATTCCATGCAGACATCAAAGTTTACTTTGGCAGAGCCAAAAACAAACTCTGGGAAGCCGGTGAATCTTTATGATTTTTTACAGCGACAAAGGGAATGCCGAAAGCATGGATGTCTGTTTATCACTCTGCTCTGTTGTTCCCAGCCACCCTCCTGAAGTAACGCTGCATGCGAGTTGGAGTGGTCTGGGTTAATACTGTATCTCCTACTGCATTACAATAGCCCCCAAATATCTTTCAGGCAAAATCAGTGCAACGATGCAAGATGTTTGCACAGGAATGACGATATAAACCCAATTTTGTGTAAAAATCTCCCCGAGATCCATTTAAGAGGTGTAGCCCTGCACTCTTCTGTTTGCATCAGTCTGTGATCATGTATTTGGCGCTGCCAACAGACATACTGCAAGACTTGTAATACAATCACTTATTGCATATCTTGGAGCTCAAGCTCTTGAACCTGTGCAACTGTGGGGGAAAGAAAACACTCAGCTTTCATTTAGAAAGCAAGTTAAGTTTGCAGCCCTCCTGGCTGAGTTGAAAAGCTCGCGAACGCCTTAAATGCTTCAACGTAACAAGACACAAAGAGCTGCCAGTACTCTTTGTTACGGCTGTTTTAAGCCAGTTTGGGGATGCTGGAACGTTTGGAGTAGATGCACCGTACCAAGACGTGCAGGTCACCTTGCCTAAGGGATATAGGGATGGGCGGCTCCGTTCCTAACACAAACCGGGCAGGGTGGGCAGAGGACACCTCAAAACCTATCCTCGAGCGTTAGCCCAAGCTGGGACTCCTCTGAAACCTCTACGGCTCCAAACTCCTTCATCCTGTGACCAGGGAAAAGGACGGGAAGCCTGGCTTTCTTCCTTTATGCTCCCCGACCAATGCAAGCCCAGCAGCTCCTGGGGACTGGGGTCAGGGGAGCCCTTTCTCTCCTGAGCGTGCGTGGGGTGGGGAGCAATGGAAGAGGCGGGGAGGGGGTGCCTGCGGGAAGGCGGCGGCAGCAGCAGCAGCCCTGGGGCCCGGGCAAGGAGGAGCGGCGCGATGTCTGGGAGGGCGGCAGCGATAGGGGGGTTATTGCAGGCCCGGGCTGCAGTGACTCCTCCTAGAGGCGGTATGCGGAGCAGGAGGAAACCCCTTCCACCCCCCTCAAGAGGAGCCGCCGCCATCGCCATTGAAACATACAATACGGGAAGAGAGCCGGCGGCTGAGGCGGAGCAAGGGTGCGGGCGGGGGGTGGGGGAGC